>NC_046641.1:17280798-17880798 GCF_900324485.2 Mastacembelus armatus
GACCGCTCCTTCTCACTGCACAGCTGCTGCCAAGTGTCCCACATATTGACAGAAGTCTGTGAACCGCCTGCAGCACTAACTACCATCACACCGAGTAACTGAAGCCATAATGAAACTCTTTCTGTTCACGCATTTTTTCCACATTAAGAATAAAAGACAGGCCTGCTCCTTAAAGCTGAAAACCCTTGACATAGAATACTTGACATACTGTGCACATACATGTGCAGGTCTTTCTACAGATTATTCCTTTTTTATTAAGCCTTAGGCAGAGACATAAACATGAAATAGTCCACTGGAATAGAATAGAATAGAATAGAAAAGAAAAGAACAGAACACTTTGGGTCTATCTGTAGACCAATCTGTAGACTCAATTGAAGATATAAGATAAGATAAGATCAACTTTATTCATCCCCAAAGGGAAATGAATGATGATGATGAAGATAATCTATTATTAGCTTAATACAATATATATCAGAATTGAATAAAAGAGGATTGTAGTGAAATAATATATGCTGTGATATCAATGAATAGAAAGTGCTGGTAACAACATTGTTAAAATTGTTTTGTCTTATAGGATCAGAATAAAATACTGTACATGTAGGAATTACAGTTAGTACAACAGAAGAGGGTCTATTAGTCTATTGTATTAAAGTGTAGAATGCAGTCTAATAGAATTTGGGGGGTATATCATAAATTAATAATAGAGCCTAAAAATATGTCCTGTAAATTGTTAACAGACCAGGGCTGAACTCAATAGATGGGCTACAGCTGAAATGTTACAAAAATAGGCGTGGATCTATAGAATCCAATAAAACAAACTGTGTCACAAAATTAAAATAGTGTGGATAATATGCTATAATATCTCACAGCCTAACACAATTTAATGTGACATCAATGAATTAAAAGTGCTGGTCGTAGTGTATTTCAATAATAGAATAGAACAGATTAGAACAGGTAAGGATTTGGGTTTGGCACCATCCCTCTCCATTCTCTGACAGCTCTGCAGCCCGGCGCGTTGCCGCTGCTGCCGGAGGATGCTGACAGATAGATCGCTGCTGTCAGAAGGACCGTAAATCATCCGGATCAGACTCACCTCGCCCCGCTCGATTCGTTCCACGATGCTGGCGAACTCAGTCATGTCCTCAGAGTCCGACATGGCTACAGATGATGATGATGATGATGATGATGATGATGGGTGTAGTGCTGCACAGACCGGTCAATGCGCACAGGAATATTAAAATGTAGAAAAACACAAAAGCGGCTTAAAAAAAACAGAGGATCAGCAGCTTCACGAAAGCTTCACAGGGGAGGTGAGATAACATCAAGACAGAAGAGACCCTCCTCTGACCACATTCTCCTCACCGTCTTCTGTCATCCCTCCCTCTCTGTACAGGCTTATGAGTCTACGGTACATGCGCCGGCTGCAAGAAGCCAATTTTATTTTAGTTCGCCTCATCTTGGAGGGGAAACCCCGCCTTCTTGTCTTCAGTAGTCTACGGTACCATCTCTCTCCCTCCCTCCCTCCCTCCCTCTCATCATCCCTCAGCGGCGATGTCTCGACTCACAGAGTCCTTTGTATCCGCCTGATCTGACATTTATCAACCCGCAGTGAATGGCTTCTATTTTCTCTACCAATACTAATAAAACGATCATCTCAGTCTAAAGATTAAAGGAAGTCTTACATCGGTACGTGCTGCATTCAGTCAAGTTGGCGATTTACTGTGCGCATGGCTGACGATGCGCTCATGTGTGCGCACTTGGTTTGTACTGTTTTCTGCTCATTGTGACCCAAATATCAGACTGCAGCTTTTTTTTTTTTTTGGATCTTTGTGGTTTGTGTGGTGTTCAGGTTCTGGTTTGGGGAGGTGCTGCCACCCTGCCTCTTTTAATGTGACAGATTCAAATAGATGCCTGAGCCGGAGTGTGAGGCGGGTGTATGACACCGGATTAAGTCCGTGTTGGGTTTTTTTTTTTTTTTTTAATTATTTTAATTTTTCTGGCAATGCCACTTGTTCCGCATCACCAGATGGCCTCATGACTTCATGCAGACATATTCCACCCCACTGAGCATGTGGATGAGGACAAACTGGCAGACTCCAACGACGGACCAATCGGTGCATGACAAAACTAATAAAAACAGCTTCCAAAAGCTCCAAAATCACTGAGATTATCACCGTCAGCTGCCACCAGGGGGGCAACATGGTATCATTTTGGGATAGCTGTCGTTATGGCGAAATTGAAAATCTTTGCTTCATTTTTTCTGTTTCTGCATTTATGTTTATTTAGCAGCATTTTAATCTGCCAATAACACAGACTATCCATATTTTCTCAACAAAAGCTCTACTATAAGTCTGACTTAACAAGAGTAAAGGAATTCACTCAGACACTCTAATGTGCCTCATTACACAGTTGTACCAATCACTGGTCAAGTGTCTGCAGCCTCTACAGCAGCTGTGTGCAGCGTTTTACAGCCATTTCAATAAATAGACTCTTGAGACAAAGATGAGGCCAGTTCTCCTGTGTAACATCTGTGGAGATAATACTTGCCCAATAAAAAAAACCACAGCCTTTAACTGAGCCACAGTGTCATCAGTCCAAATGAAAAAGAAATAGAACACAAAAACAGAGCAGAGACAGTGGTTTACTGAATAAAACTGATTTCTGTTACATGACTATAAAGATGTAGCTGTATAAGCACATATGGAGTACTAGTCAAGCCCGTTTTTATTTGTGTTTTTTCTGTATTGTAGATTAATACTGAAGTCATCCAAACTGTGAAACAACACATATGGAAGTGAACAAAAAATTTTAGATTCTTCATAGCCTCCACCAGTTGCTTTGAGAACAGCTATGCACACTGTTTTCTGAGCCTGATCAGATATTTAGCGCTTCCTTCACTGTGCAGTCCAGCTCATACCAAGCCACCTCAGCCAGGGTTGCACTCCATCACTGCGCTAGAAGAAACTTTCAGGTTCTTAAATTTTTCATTTAAATGAACTTTGAACAAGGCAAACCTTCTAACCAAAGCTGTGGCTACACTTTGAGGGAAAAAAATTAAATATGAATCTAACTTACCTTGACATTATTTTGCTTAGCATGTAATTCTATGTATTAGGTCCTAGCTGATATTTATATTCATTCATAAATTAGGAACATAATTGCAACAAAGAACAAAAAACATTCAATGAGAAGGTGTATCCAAATGTTTGAGTTGTACTGCCACCCAAAATGAGTCATCGCACAGTATTTGTGTGGTAGCAACAGCACCATAAAAAACATTAAAACCACAGAGAATGGAAACAAAGTGATCTCGCTCCAGGGTGCACATGTGCTCACCTAAGAAAATATTTTAACTTAACTGATTTGTAGCTTCAGTTCCGTTTTTTTTTTTGCTGCAAGAACAGAAGAAAATCTGAGTAATCAAAACCCAAACAAGCTTAAGCATGGGTTTTCTTCTACTCAGCCTCGCCCAGTTGGTGGTAATCTAGGGTTACATGAGATGTCGGGGGCCACAATGGTATAAGTTGTCAGATGAACAGGGAAGGATAACCACACCCAAACTACAGCTGCAGCTGGCGCATCCCCAGATGATTTAATCTAGGTTAGGTTGTGTTCACAGGGGAGAACACACATCAAAGCTTGCTCTTCATGATTTATTGCTTTCAAACTTGAACATTTCTAAAATATGATCAAATTATGTTTAAAATGTTATTACCCCTACATCCAGGTTTGATATTTAAGTGCCACTAGGCCACAGATTTCCTTATGAGTCCCTGTGGCGAAGTCTGTGACTGTGCTGGGCAGCTCCCAGGGGGGACTTGGTGTGTTTTCTGTATCCTGTGCTTCCCTGCACAATTCGTTTAATTATGTTTTAGTCACTGACCTAGCAAAGGAAAAAAAAAAAAAAAAAAAAAAATCATCACGCCGCATTGCTCTAAATCACAACCCATCCACACAATTACACGTAAATCGGAAGAAAACCCAACAGTGCCATCTTTGAAGTTAAAAATAGAGCTGCAATAGTGTCACAGAAACACAGCTGCTTTGGGCAGCACAAATCACCCACGAGTGATAAGATTTTGTTTTTTCCCTAAATTAGGCTGATACAACCTAAATGGGCACAATAAAAGGAAAACCATGGTTTACCCAAGTGTAGTCTTTATACCAAAATCTTTACATGCAAAAACCAAATCACACAAGCCCACAGAAACCAAAACTGTAAAAGTCAGTTGATGCTTTTATTTATCATAAATACAGTATGCACTGCCAAGCTAGGATCAACATGACTGTCCTCAAATTCAAAGCTGAAGTAAATCACATATGGACATTTGCATACCCAGTTCCTCTAACTGCCACACTGACGTAGCTGTAAACATTTTTCCACCTTGAGCACTTGCACAATAAAAGTCACATATTTATAGACATTTATATTATTTCTACAAAGCATAGAAAAAATAAATCCCATTACATTTACTGTTTATTTATTATTACATTATGTATATTAGTTGATGGTAGAGCAAGGATTTGCTGCATCTCTAAACGTTCACAGTGCTTTCACATCTCTGGACAATCCAACAGCCATCCCCAGCTTTTACTACAGAAGTCTTGGTTCCCTTTTTTCAAGCTGTGGGACTGAGAGCATCCACCACAGTGTGACGTGGCAAAATAGGACATTCAATATAACATGTGCTGAGATGAGTGACAGATCAGTCCATTAAAAATTCCACTTTATTAAAGTTGAGTAAGCATTTATGGCTTCTGCCCCAATGAATTCTTCTTTCCTTGTGAAAATATGTCATCAATTAGACGTGAAGAAACAAACAGATTGTGGTAAAGGAGTTCCTGTTAGTTGGATACTTGAACTCAAAGACGGAAGGAGGAAAAATAGTTTGCAGTTAAGTGCTTCACTTGCTGTATGTTTATGCAGATTTAGCACACACCTTTCCCTCCATCCTCTCTAGACAGCACCATCATAGAAACAGCCAACCTTCACTCTTTTTAAACATAAAGTTAAATCAGAAAATATTTAGAGAGCAGCGACCTAGGAACAATGCTATGAGAGGCACATTTCAGAATCAAATACGAGTCACTGGTAAACGTGACTTGGCCTACGCAAATAAATACAGCTGAAGGAGGTTGTAAGTAGTGAGTCAGATCAGAAGATGTGCAAGAGACAATTTCAAATAATGTGGCTCCACAGTTTGAACCATTTTCTGACCGTCCATTATTGGCTGAGTACCACTTAGATTTACTTCATGTTTAGGATCTTATAACTAAGTAACACAAAATGATACTAGAATGTTAAAAGACTGTTTCAGTCTGAGGCTCAATGTAACAGAGAAATATAATATCTGAACTTTCCTAAAAGTCTTGTTTATTTATTTTTTAAAAAATTGCAAAAGGCAAGATAAGCAAGATTAACTGTAGCAAAGCCTTTTGTTTCACACAAAGCAGTAACAAACAGCAATAGCTGGGTTTTTTTTCCCCAGTTGCTTTTGCACCACAATAAGACAACATAGCACATGTTTAGCCAGGGTTCAAAGAGGGGATTCCAGGCTCCGACAGTTTACTTTTAATAATAGATGGGTCAAATCATTTATTTATTCACCTCTCTTCTGCTGTTCTCTCCTTTCCTCTGTCTGCAAGCTCCGATTTCTAACTCTTGGGAAAAAAAAAAAAAGGGGGGACAACTGGGCGGTACGCTGGGGTGAGACCAGGTACTATTTTGTTTTGGGAAAGAAAATCACAGAGATTTTATTTTTATATCCAGCCAAAACTGTGGTTACACATAGCAGACTCCTGCAGGTTACATGCTGCAGACAAGCTGCGATACTATTCCCTCCTCACTCAACATGCCAGGGAGCAGGTGTTTGCTGTGACACTGGTCTTATAATGAAAGGGTGGGGCTGGAAGAATCCGTGGAGCTGCAAGTGTTGTTTGCTGGGATTTAGAGCATTGATGTGATGACAAGTCAAGATGACAGGCAGAGGTTGCCTCAGAATTTCACTGTCACCGTTAGGATCACATTAGGATTTAAAACTTGAAATTTCCAATTTGCCATTCAGCTTAAGGGCAAGAAGAATGGAAGGCTGCTTGCATTAGCTACACATGGCTTTTCATGCTCGTGAGCACCTGTGCAGACAATGGCTACAATGGGCAGTGCTTCAGTGATGGAGAGTCCATGGGTAGACAGTAGGATTACAAACACTGCTCGAGTGTTAGTGTAAGTCAATATTTTCAGGCCCAAAGGGATGAGAGCCTAACCGTTGTTTCTGTAACCTGGCTCACAGGGTCACATTCTGCTCATGGGCATTATTTTTTCTTTCTTCCCTGCATCCTTTCTGTTCTCAAAATAACATGCCAGTTCCCAGTGCTGTTTAGAATAATATGTTTCTTATTGATTTCAGTCTGACTAGTGCCTTGAAGGGAGTATGGAAGCTGGTAAAGAAGACAAGGGCTGAGGAGTCGGGGAATGATGGGAAGGAATCAGATGCTAAAATTGACGAGGACTGCCTTGTGGAAAAGAAGGGATTTACCCCTGATCAGATTCTGATAATAAGGCCTGTAGCTACACTCACTTTTTAAATCTTCTTTCTGGGGGTGTTTTAGAAGTCATAGATTTACTCCTTAGGGTAACTGTTGGATCTTAGCTGCCTCTCCTGTGAGTTTTATGCCTGCAGTTCTATTATTTAAATCTCTCTTGATCACTGAACAGTGCCTACAGTGATGAAACTGGAGGATGCTGGAGTGAAGACACTCGGGAGAATAAACCTGCCAGACTGGTATCATCTCTGGGACCAGAGAGTTTGAGGCTTTCAGGAAGTTGAAGAGCAACGTAAGGACAGAGTGTGCAGAGAAGCCAAACACCGTATATACTGCCTGGAGCATAGTGCATGGAACTGTTTTTTGTCTGTGAATGAGGGAATGTTAAGAAGAAAACATGAATGTTTTTCTCAGCAGATTCCCCCATTTCCATCCCTACAATTACTACTGGGCCCATACCTTTGTAAACAGAAATGAAAAGTCAGTCTACTTATTTGTTCTAGATTTTCTCACAAAAATAGAAACATCACTGAGCAACACCCACAAATGTAGCTAGTCAATTCACATAAAATCAAAGCAGCCAACTTACAAACCTTCAGCTACTGCAGAACCATTTAAAAAAAGACCATTTAGATTTTCCCTAAGCCCTTCTTGGTATCCCTCCAGAGACTGTGAATAATGTTTATATCTATGTCAGGTGAGTCAGTTGTGTACATCCTATCTAGGTTTACAGCAGATTGTGTTAATGACACTGATGATGAAGCTAAAGAGAATGAAACTTCCCAAACATCATCATCTTAAGAGACTGCAAAACTGAGGCATCTGGAATTTTTTTTTCAAGTCTCCAGTAACTCAATTTTGACTTTCTGGCACATCATTTTATTCTTACAAACCACAATGCACATTATTCAATACTGTCTGCTAACAATAAAGGCAGCAAGAAAGTGTGGCATATATTGCTTAACAGAACTTTAGATGAACTTAAAATGAGCTCCCCGAAGTTACTACTCAGTAACTAGAGTCTTAAAAAAATGGAGTCCTGAAACGATGAGGCCTCTCAGGTGACTGCTCAAACATCTCGAAACAGCAAAATCCAGTTGTCTTTGACTCACTACTGTTCGTCATTCCTGAACCTGCTGAGCCTGCTGTCAGTGCTGTCTGCCACAGCTGCCAGTGCTGTCCCTCCATGTCTGCTGCAGCTGCTGGAGGTGCTCAAAGGCTCTCTGGGTGATGTTAAGAGCTGGGTGGACCTTCCTCAGGCTCGGTTCTCCAATCAGAGACAGACCACACAGTCCTAAGTAGGCATGGAGAGGATCTGGCAGACAGGAAATGGAGAGAAAGCAATAGAAGGAAGGAAGGAGCAAGGGATAAAACAATCAGAGAAAGGAGAGTAAAAGGGAGAAGCTAGGTCAGAGATGGTAGCATGTATCAAAGGTCTTTATAACTAGAGATAAGATGAATATGATGGTGGTCACCTAAATAAAATAATATCCTGATTCCACATGAAAACCCCATTATCCAGAAACCTTGTTTTTGTTGTGCTGTTTCTTTAAGTAGGAATAAATAATGCACATAGGCTTGGCTCATGGCCTTTTCCCTCCCATGGGGCCAGAGTAAAAGCTATGCAGGGCACTAAATGGAGCAGTAATTGAATTATAATGAAATGATAGATGACAGATTGGACACAACCATGAAAATCAATAAAAGCACCATTAGATGCATCAATCAGGATTCAGTCCTACTCCTACTCAAGGCTGTAAGAAGACATGTCAGATTAGTCAAAAGTTTTGGGTGAGATTTGATTAATAATAGTTTCAATTTAGATTTACATCATAAACTATCCCAACTGATACATGAAACAATCACAGTGTTGTTTCGAATATAGATAATTCATTTGCGTGACAAATTTGCAGAACATGGTAAGATCATTATATGATTTCAAGTCAGTAAGAAACACCCATACTTGGCTGTTTATGGTTTTGATTAAGATACTTCCTCCCATTTTAAGTTACCTGCTGTTTGTAAGGGCCTTCTTTTAAATATTTATTATTGGTTAGCTTTGCTATTCACAATCATAAAAAAAATTCTCCATTCCTGCACCATTTCATAATCCATCCATCCATCCATTTTCCATACCCGCTTTTTCCTGAAAGCCAGGGTCACGGGGATCTGCTGGAGCCTATCCCAGCTCTCTCTCGGGTGAAAGGCCCATTTCATAATCATGAGAACTAATCTACACATTTAATTTATAAGATGCATCCTGCCCCCTGAATTTAAAGTCATTTTAAAAAAATGTGCTTCACACACAATCCCAGCAAGCTGTCATGATATTCTGAGTTGTTTTTTGTGCATTTAATGTACTAGCCATCCTAACTGTACAATAACAACTGTTCCGCACATGAAAAGCAATGATGGCCTGAACAACTCCTGAAAGACAAAAACAGGTTTTGTCAAACATTCACACACACGCGCGCACACACGCACACAGCTGTACATGACTGCACTATTCCAAGTCCACTAGTCCACTGCTACCTGTCCCATACTACAGTAAAGTCCTTTTATATCTTAAAACACTCTTTTGTTCAGTGGTATTTGTACGGCTTTGTCAATAGAGTGTCTGTTTAGTCTCATTGTTGCTCTAAACCTATCTTCCCTGCCTTGTTCCTGAAATGTGAGGAGTTCGATGTCCTATATCCTCTGGCTACCTATGAACAATCGACTCATCAATTACACATTACAAGGGCAAGCAATAAGACACGGACATGAACATGTACACGTACACACACACATATACACAAGCACGTACACTATTGAAGTTTAGGGTTACAAGAGGTTTTCCACTGATCTCAAGTAAATCTGCCAACCACAACTCCACCCTGACCTCTCTGCACCTGTGGAGGGCAGGGTAGAAACTGTTCAGCCAAAAGAGAGAGAGAAAAAAACTGAAACTGCTTTGTTCCACCATTTTTTTGTCCTTGATGCAAGATCTTTGAAGCTACTAAAAAAAAATAAACAGCAATGTGACCTCTGCACAGTCTGCCCTGTTTGTTTCCACATGGACATTAAATATGTAATCTCAACACAAGTGCATCACTCACACAGAAATCCCCTTACAGATACAACAGTCACACTGACACAAGACCGATGCAACCAGGGAAGTATTCTGGCTTTGGCTTTTTGCTAGTGTCTTTTTATCTCAACTCTGCAAGATGTTCCTGTAATAGGCACCTCTGCAAGTCAGATCTCTTACCTGGATGGCTGTCTGGCCACTTGGCAAATCCCCCAACCAATCGATCTTGTGTAGACAGAATGAAGCTCCTGTTCTTGTCAAAGTTTGTGTACTGGAACACATCTAACAGCTGGGACAGGAGAGAGAGTGGAGAAAGAGTGAAAACAAGGTTCAGACTTAATTTAGTTTAAAATAAAATTTCCAGAGAGAAAATCAAACAATATTTGCCATATACAATTATTTCTTTTAAGCCTGCACAACACTGCCTGTGGCACAGCTTTGTCCCAGAAATTTACACTTTCATGCATTGTGTTTAATTGTGTGCGTGCGTGCATTCCTGACTTACTCATAGCTGTTCACAGTTTTCCGGATCATGTGTGGGCATGTATATACCCCTGGCATAGCTATGACCCACATGCAGAAAGGTTTGCTCATAGGTTTTTTGGGTTGTTTTTATGTGGATGTAAAGGATTAACCTAATTGTTTAGACACTGTGAATATTTAGTGTTTTAAAAATGCTGCATATTATTCAATACATGCCATCTGAAAACTTAAATGTTAATGCAAACAGGAAAAACACGTGTATGTGAAGATATGTCCATGTCTATAATACCAGTATGTACCTCTAATGTAGCTCCAACCCAAAAGGAGTAGCATGTGTCTACAGGTTTATTGGGGCGCCCATGGAAGCCACTCTGCTGCCTCATGATACACCAGCGCCGGATTCTGTCCAGCTCCCGCTGACTCAGTGCCTCCTCCAGTCGACCCATCAGACACAGAGATGCTATGGCGCAGTACGTCCAGCCGCCTGGGAACACATACAGTGGATGGAGATAATTCATAACAAATAAATTAGGCAAGGCAAGTTTATTTATATAGCACAATTCATACACAGAGTAATTCAAAGTGTTTTACAGAAATAAAAGACAAGTTTAAAGTACAATGCAAAAATCAAAATAAGAAACAGAAAATAGTAGATTAACTTGAAATGAAATTAAAGGAGAATCGGTGCAGATAAAACACATTCAGTTGTCATATGCAGAGCTAAAAAGAAAAGTTTTTAGCTTGAACTTAAACATTGCCAGAGAGGAGTCTTGTCTAACATCAGGAAGACTATTCCAGATTTTAGCTGCATAAAACTGAAACCCTGCTTCTCCCTGTTTAGTCCTGACTCTGGACTCTTTAATCCGATTAAATGAGACTACTGTTTTGGTACAATGTGGTACAACTGAAAAACGGTTCCACTGGTTCACAGACATGTTTTGATGACAGACAACTATGTAGTAAAAACAAAGGCGTGGGGGCTGTTTCACTGTGAAATATTTGAAAACATGTTGCTACTGTCACACTTTTCTCACTTTTCCTTGGAAGCTGTCACAAGGTAGAACTACTTTATGTTGCATATTAATATAATGAAATATCTGTGAGGGAGGAAATGGTTGCATTTTTATACTTTTATGCACATCTGACACAGACCTTTTGACATTTGATTGGACTAAGTATTGTGAATAGTTTTATCAAATGCAGTATGTATTCACAACTAGTTGAAAAAAATGCATTCATCAACTGACAACAGTTATCAACACAGCTACTAAAGCAGCTATCCATTACCTTCTACAACACAAACGTCAACTGCTTCCATTATCATCATGATTTAGCATTAACATCATCCCTGGTTGCTATTTAAATTAATGTGTGAGAGAGACAAACAAATAACAAGAAGGGTTAAGTGTGTAGGGCAGGAGTATAAATATGTCAGTGTATTATCTCTTATCAACCACATCTTGCTCACATGAGAGAGATTAAGTAAAAATCTGAAATCAAACAAATGTGGGGACTAATTTCCTCTAACTGAAGGTTTGTGACTGTCATGCTTTAACAAAGATAAAATAAATTTGAAATGATAAGAAAATCGGATTAAAAATGCACCAAAGTAGACCATTTGGAACACTTTTCCTGGGATTTGACAAAGAGACACCTGAAATTAACAATTTTTTCTGAGGGGCTACAGTATGTTATTCATGGAAACAAACATTTGGGCATTTTGAAGAACATTTAATGGAAATAGAAATCAACAGAAAACATGGCCTAAAGAGGGAAAGCACTGCAAATAGACAAGCAGTGAGATAATGGCGAATCACACTGAATACACACACACTGAAAAAGTTCATTACTTAACCTTAGCACATAATTTCAGTAACACCATGTTTCACATATAGTGGTTAAAACAATTATCTACAAACACAGTGTAAGTGTGTGTGCACATTCAAAGCATACAGTGTGGGAGATCTGCTGAGCGCACGGGCACGCACACACGGGCACACACACACGGGCACACACACACGCACACGCACACGCACACACACACACACACACACACACACACACACACACACACACACACACACACACACACACACACACACACACACACCTCAGGGGTGGATGGGTAATGGGCATCTAAAGTATGTGTGTACTGGTGTGTAATCAGCCCTCAGACAGAGAGAGTTGGCTAGCTTGCAGAAGACAGTCGAGTCTGGATGAAGCCTGTAATCACAGACGTAGAATTTATCGCAATGAGATAAATTACTAACATGCACTGGGATCTCCTCCCGTCAAGCAGTTTTAATTATAGAGATTTAATTCACACACTGAGTCTGTCAAAAAGTGAAGAGTAAAAGCTACCTCATCCATTGTCACCTTTTTTGAAACGGTAATGTCCCGAGCAGTGCTTTGAAATGTGTTTGTAGGAGGAAGGCTTTTGTGTCAGAATAATAAGGTTTATTTTAAGTAGGGTGGGGATTAATGAGGACAATGTATTTGCAGAGATGGATTTTAATGGCTAATCCCTTAAACCGGTTACTCCTATCAGCCACTTTCACGCCCTCAACTACAACAGTGCCAACGCACCCGCAAGCCTTTTGATCTGATACCATTAGACCAAATCACTATTCATATATTAGACTTTTAAATTTGGACTTTCAAGTGTTCTATTTCCATGCTTACCCCTGTGAATTAACCTACCACCACTCTAATGAGGAATTTCAAAACTCACATTTATGATATCTTAAAGTAGAAACCATTCCACGATGATCATACTCACCATGTGACTCTCGCCCAGCTCCCTGGCCAAACCCGTTGTCATAAGACTGTGTAGATGACAAAGCAAAAGTCATTCAATTAAGCAACATTTCATTTAGCAAAGAAGGAGAATGTGTGCATGATAAAAGGTCAGTGTCAGAAGAGCCCATATTTATTCATACTGAATCCCTTTTGAAAAACATAAAAATACATTTGTAAAGTATCATTTGAAATTGAATGTTCCCACAAAAAAACACCATCACGTTTCCCTGGCTGATTTAACTGTCACTGTAAAGTATAGCCTTGCTCAAATATGACAGATTATTCTCTATAATTCCTCTTGGTGACTCCCATTTGTTCTTAGTGGTCAAGTCACTACTAGATCATCAATTCACAATATAACATGATGTATTTTTATCTTTCCTTCTTTTGCGACTTTAGCTGTGTTGCAATCAAGTGTCACCAGTTAGAAATTACGTAACCACAAACACACAAACCGGCAGAGTTCTGGCTCTAAATGGTTTCTGTCCCAGTATTTTACCTGTATTTAGTCTAAACGCATTTCTTTTTATGGTGCAAAACAGCTAAAAATGAGCATTGCTTACAGTTTCATTTTACGTTTACAATAAAAACCCATACTTTTATTTTTTATCATCAAACTGTGACAAATTTCCTTTTATAAGCTGTGGTTCCTACAAAAATACACACGCTTCAGAAATACGGCAGTCACTTGGGAAAAACTAACTAGTGTTCAGTCCTCGTCTGTGTGTCTGGTATGATCAAACCACATCACGTAACCAGCCCATCATCTGGATGTGTTCTGTATACTTACACTGACCAAAATCAAACTTGTTTTATCGAAGACAGTTTTGAATCCAATGGTCAATGGATAAATATATGTGTGTGTGCGTGTGCGTGTGTGTGTGTGTATGTGTGTGTGAAAAAGAGACAGGGAATGAATAAAGTAACTATGTAATGAAACAGTGTTGTGTTAAATGCCAAATCCAACATGAGGGGAAGATTTAGGGTAAATGGGACCATCTCTCTGCTGTGGAGTAGAAAAACAATATTTCACACTGACAACTTTGATGTGCCTAAACTACTAATCTGCCTAATCTGTTGGAAAAACAAACAATGGGGCTTAATTAAGGGTTGAATTACACATCAGTCAACAATCTGACAAAAATAACACTCATGCCACATCATGAACTTGGAACATGGTGTTTTCCTCCTACTGGGGAGGAAAAACCTCTGCTACAGCTTTAAAACCATGATGCACTACTCAGTTCCTTCCATTTATTATAAATGAAGTATATCTAGGCAGAGTGCCACCTCCTGAAGGTCGGTGGCCTGTTCTCGGCATTCAAATGTAGAGGCAATGCACTGATGGCGCACAAACAGTGACTGTATGCTTAGGGGTGGTCCTTTTTTCTTGGAAAATAGGTCTCATTGCATTAACAGATTTTCGGTTGAGTGCACAAACTTGATACTTCATGCAAGTTTTTTTACAATCAACTCACCAAACTTCCTCTGATGTACTCAATAGCCTTTTGGATGTCCATGCCTGACCAGTCACCCAGCATGTAACAGATACTGGCTGCACAGTAGATAAAGCGTATGTCATTTTCACTTCCTTCTGGCACAGCATAGAAACTGGAAGTAAGAAGTCGCAGACACACAAAAAAAAAAGAAAAAAGAAAAATCAGACAAACAGGAGAGTAACACACAAGTGAAAATTAGCTTACTGTCCATACTGTGGATTTGTACCATTTAAGTTATATCATGTCAAATGCAATAAAAAAAAAGTGCCAGATTTGGTACACACAATGTATGTGTGCTGGTGCATGTGGGTGAAGTAACTACTAATCTAATGTGAGTTAATGTCAGTGGACATTAAGACTCCTATTGTTCATAGGACCTCAGGTATTTTTGAGTCAGAAAAAAGTGCCAGTGTAAATCACGGCAGCAGTGCAAATGTGTGTGTGCTGACCTGCCGTCCTCAAGCTGCAGCGCTCTGAGACCAGCCAGACAGGCCTGTTTGTTAACCCGACTCAGGTCGTCTCCCAGTATGAGCAGGGAGCACAGCCCAGTGTAGGTCATGGCTACGTGACCACTGTCATATGGATGGAGCACACCGGGACCCTGAACAACATAGGTACATGGGATAATAATCAAATAAATGCAGTGGAATCACAACAAAAGCGGTACTAATGCAAAAAGCCCTTAAGAAACAATCAACTAGTGTAATGATAAAAATATTTTGAGAAGGGTTAGTGTAAATGGCAAAATAGAGAAAAACAGGATCACAGCAGTGAATACACTGACTCAAGATATATCTCTCTTAATGCAAAACGCAGGCCTAAACTTGGAATCAGATCTATAAACAGTGTGGGGGGTAAGGAGGGGCAGTACCTTAGTGCTGTAAGGAATTCCAATATGGGATGATCCTCGAAAGCCACAACGACTTAGGTTAGATTCTGAAAGACAGCAGTTGCACAAGGGCAGGTACGTAAGAGTCAATTTCGTAAGAGTCAGCATTAGGTATTTACTAAAGGTCAAAAGAACTACTCTATTTCACTTAGTAACTACGTTGCCTTTTTTAATGCTGTAAAGCTGTACATGACAATCTGCTATAATAAAGTGTATTGCTGTCATCTAGTGGCCATGATAGGAACATTTTAAAATACGGAAAACCCTTCTGAGCTCAATATTTCGACGTGTCATGCACCATATCAATAATTTTGACTGTGAGAAGGTCAGAGTTTACCGATTGTGTTCCACCATGAAATAGTGAACCTCTTTTTAAGTTTAACCAGAAAGCTAATGTTGTAAACAAAACTGTTTTCCAACAGGGATAAGTTTGACAAAGAGACAGGAAACTTTTTTATTTTGAGTTAAAATATAAATGTATCAACACACCGGCTCTCATTTAGACAGCGGCAGCACATCCATTAGCAACTGTTTGAAGGATCATTGTTATATGTATGTAAATGGCACTAAGAAATCTCCTGTGCCTCCCAAGCTGTGTATTTTTTTTACATCTAATGACAAGACACCACACAGACACTAAACATATGGCAGCAGCAAAAATGAGACCAATCTAGCACAGCTATCTCAACATGATTGTGTTGATGTCTTGAATAATTAACTAACTGGGCATCTCAACAGATGGTGCTGAGTGCTTTGTTACAATCAGCAAAACAACACAGTACATATTTAGAGTCCAATATTCACAGATGAACAGAGGTACATGAGGAAAAGGTTCAATCAATCAATATTAGTATTGACTGATTGATTGAAAGGTAAGGAGGACACCTACATGACATTATCTGTTTCAAAATTCAGATCTTGAAGTTTCAGACAATTGAGTGTTTCTCTAGCTGTCCTCCCTCTCTTGTACCCTGATTAAATCACAGATCCTTACACACACACTTCTATTACATTTATCTCAAATATTTCTGTAAATGTTTCAGCTTCTGCTCTTTCGACATCAACTGTCCTTTTCTAAGCTACTCTTTTTATTACAAAAAAATATTATCTCAGACTCATCCTCTTTTTTTTAAAAGCTAAAATAATACTGGAATTTTTTTTAATTGATAGTCTCAGCAAAATCCTACATTTGCTATTTTGGCAAAGAAAAAACAAAGATTATTTTTATTTCATACAGGTCCAATGAGTATTTAATGGTGCTACTTCTAACTTAGTTGATAGACTTCAGCTCTCTTCAATTTGTTTTCTCATATTGTTAAATTCATGTATTAAATCACTAAAATTTATAATGCAGAATATAGATTAATTATTAAATAAACTTACAATATTTGACACATTAGCTTCTCACATTTTTAAAAGCTTTCAGCTACAAGTTTTGCTTTGATCCGTTTACTATAACTGTACTTATCAAATATGTAATCAAATGTTTCAGGTTCAGCTGCAAAATTTTTTATACTGTTTAATGTCAGCTTATTTAGAGTCAGGGGTCAATAAATGACAACATGTGATACTCACGATCTTCTGTGGGCAGAACCTGTAGTGAGTAAATCCATTCAATCATAATGTCCCTATCAATCACATCAAGGGCATCCAAAACATCCAGACCAGACAGGGCAAAGAATATGATGGTTAACCTGGAAAGAAAGCACTCATTTACTCATTTAACAAACATAAAGATCCACATATGCAACAAGCTACAAGAACTGTGCTGTGCAACATATCACATGCCACAATGTAACGCTAAACTGTGGCAGTGAACAATCCCAGTAAAGGATGACATGTTCAAAACAACCTTATTTCTTATTTCCCTAAAAACCTAAGACAGCCCGATTAGTCAAACTGTTTAGGTTTAGCTCGTAGCTAACGTTAAATGCATTCGAGTCATTGGAGCGATGTTTACGTTTACAAATGAAAACTCAATAGGCTGTTTGAAGTTCACTGCAAAATGACGCTTACTCCTGTGTTAATATAAAACACTAATGCAGACGAACACGTTTGTCAGGGTGACGTGCCCGCCTCACTTTTACTACAGCCTCAGTCACAACTTCACGACCAGAGCTCATGTTGCGCTAAGCTAACTAGCATTAGCCTCCATTCAAGCTAGCCAACTGCTTCAACACAGAAACCACAGCCTCAAGTTTCATTCCAGTAAACTCACCTGGTTGTTTCCAGCGAGGCGTATCTCTCCGGTAACACCTGAAGTGTCCTCTGAAAGAATCGGACATGTCTATCTTTTAAAAAGTCTATTTGTTCAAAATCTTCCAACTGGTTCTCCTCTTCCGCCATCTTTACATCCGCCCCTATAAAGAATCTTTTCCGGTACGTTTGTTGTTTCAAAATAAAAGCACTTAGCCAGTACATATTATACACTTTTTCTTGATATACTGAAATTTATTGATATTCCAGCATAAATATTTCTGGAAAGAGGTGAATACCCTATTACCACTATGGCAAAAATATTTACTACATTTCAAAGGACAAAACACAACACCAAAGTCGAAAATTTTACATAGAACAGTAAAGACAACCTGTTATTTAAATTGACAGTCATTTTACCAAAACATACAGCAGCACACATTAGATTCAAATAAAAAGTATAATCTGGTGTTGAGTGTCCACTGCAAATGTTTAATGCATTTAAGGACAGTTCTTTTGGCATCATTGTTGCTCATCAGAGGCCTTGTCTCCAACTGGGAACAGCTCTGCAACAAAACAACAGAAGATTTAAGGAATGCAGCAAGCAATCAACGATTATTATCCCCTAAAGTTAAACCAAACCTAGTGGCTTTAACAAAAAGAAGAAGCATCTATACCTGTGAAACATCTGTAACACAGGCCCCCCTCCTGAAGGTCCAATGTGCTTCATTCGCTCCTCCCACCCCTTAGTGGGACGGGTAAGCCTGGAGGGGTCTCTGCTTATGTGACCATCCACCTCAATGAGAAATAAAATAAATAAACATCACCCTTTCCCCAAATCCACAACTCTGTTTATTTTAAAGATTTTCAGTCACATCCAGCATATTCAGAGATCTTGTGATATGTGACTGATTTCTTCACTATACATTCTTTACCTTCTCCTTCAAATGAGCAGCAATTCTCTTCTGTCTTTCTTCTTCTAGTTTTTCCCTCATCTGTTTCTCCGAAAGCTTTGCCTCCACCTTGTGAAGATCCTGAAGAAAGGCAGACCTTGTATTTTACACATTAACCTTTGTATTATGTTCCAACATTTTAAAAAAACTGCTAAAACCTCACATTACAAACTGCAATCTAACACACAATGTCAGCACAACAACAGCACATGTAGGCTTTATATTTGCAGACTCGTGAGAAAGACTGGCCTTTAGAAAAAAACACTAAGTAGTCTCGGTTAAAAAGGACAAACAACTTGGAAGAAACTGTGCTTCTTGTTGTCTCAGTGATTCTTAGATTTTGTACCCTTTCATTAAAGCGTTTGATGCCTTTTGCTGCCTGCCGTCTCCTCTCATCCATCTCCCTCTCTTCTTCCTCTCGTCTCCTCCTCTCCTGTTCCTCCTCCTCCTTTCTCCTCAGTCGAAGCTGTTCCTCAATGGTCAGCTTCACTTCCAGCTGGCGGCGACGCTCTTCCTGATGAACAGAAATCACAAAAGTAAGTGTGCACCAATAGAGAAGTACTATCTCTAACTACAAATGACTTTTCATAGCATTTGCAAAAGCACCTTTTCCTGTCTCCTCCGTTGTATCACCTCAGCCAGCCTCTGCTCCTCGTCCTGTTCTTCTTTCCTTTTCTTCTCTTCCCTCCACTCCTCTAGTCTTCGTGCTGCTTTCCTCTTCCCTTCCTCAGACCTAATGTAGGAGAGAATAAGAAATGCACTAAAAGAGACATGACAAGTATGCTATGGGTAATTGCAAAAACTATGAAGAAATAATGTTCCCATATTCACTTTTTTTTTAAGTAACCAGTCAAACAGTTTGGCTACTCATTAGATTTGGTGGGATTTTATGACTTGACTGTGCTTTTACTGTTTTAGCTATAAAATCAGTGTTTGCCTTATCTCATTTTTTAGTTTGTTTTTTGTTCAATTTTATATTCAACTTTTGACTCACCTTTGTAGATCCACCTGGTTCTTGGTCTCCTCCTCCCTCCTTTTTGCCTCCTCTGTCTCCTGCTGATTCTGTATCCTGGCCTGGCGTTCCTGATGCTTCCTAGCTTTCCACCGCTGAATAGCCTGGATACAGTATGAAGACAGCAGTAAAAATTCATTTATTCATTATCTGTACCTGCTTATCTCTATTCAGGGTCACAGGGATCTGCTGGAACTTATCCCAGCTTTCTTTGGATGAAAGGCGGGTGTACACCCTGGACAGGTCACCAATCCATCACAGGGTGATAGAAACAGAGAACCACACACACTACAGTAAAAATTGAAACCACAAAATATAATAAAACAAGCACTCTAGGCATATTATTGGAAATCCAATAATGTACAGTGAAATTTTAAGCAAAAATGATTGGTTTTTCAAAATCAGTCGACTCTTAGCCCTCCACAGACAAATTGAGACAAATTTTATTATTCTGCCACAAAAATGGCATGATCTCAATTCAATCTTTTTTTGTCCTTTGGGCTATTCCTGTTAGGAGTCACCACAGCAGATCAATTGATCCACATGATTAATTTGGCACAAGTTTTACACCAGATGCACACCCTGAACAACGCTCTCATTTACTTGGGCTTGGGAGTGACACTAAGACTGCACTGGCTTCTGCAAAGTCCATGACTGAGTGTGGTGGCCCCTGGTCTTCCACAGAGGTCTCCCATTTAAGTCCTGACCAGGCCTTGCCCTGCTTAGCTTCCAACATCTGACAGGATCAGGCATTTATGCAGCCACACCACAGGACAGTGTGGTCACTCATGATCTGAATTCAGTTTACTTCTCAAATATGTTGGTGTAGTGACTGACAAGTTTTCATGATGCCCACAGTTAATCAGATATCTATCTAAATGGAGTTTGGATATTTACACTGAGCTCATGCAGGTCCTGTCATAGGTGTCTACCTCTCTCTTCCTGTCTTGTAGGTTGAGCAGTTCCTGATACCAGTCTTCATGCTGCTCTATCTCCTCCAGCGTTTTACCAGGCAGGTAAAGTTTAGCCTCTTTCCTGTAGGCTGGTTGCCCATTGTGCTTTGTCCATACCTGTAAAAAAAAGATTAAAATAAGTCAGAAAGAAGCCTTGCCACAGTAGGCCACTGGCTTGGCAACTGCTCAAGTTGCTTGAAGCAGGATATTGAACACTGTAAGCTTGTGATCTCCAATTGGATGATGGCAAAATAACAAAATTTCTATTATCAGATGAAAATGACAGTAATATCTTACTTTAAGGAAGGTTTGATGGTCATATTGGTCCCAGCCACCATAAGGGCCTCCTGTCCTTTGCAGGAAAGTTTCTAGTGCTCTGACCTCTGGTGGGAGGTCTCTGTCCGGGGGTCTTGTCTTATGGAAAAGATAATAAAGGGAATGGAACAAGATTAAATTTTTTCAGCCGACTCCTAATATAGAACAAAATATACTCTAAACACTTTATGAGTTCGGAAACATAATATAATTGGGTCATAATATCTATCTCTAATTGTAAGATTCCACAATTTCTGTTTATTTTCTATTCACTATGATAATGATAGACAGAGAAACAGAGAAAATACAGAAAGGAGGACAAGTCACATACCTTAGGAGCAATAGGTAGTTTGGGGTCTGAGTTGATTGCAAGGTTCCAGTTTTCAATTTTCTTCTCATAAGCAGTGATCTCCTGTTTACATGTCCTCTCCTCCTTCAAAAGTTCCTCAAAGCTGAGAGGAGCAGGAAAACACAAAGAATGATTATTAATATTTTTATTGCAGTGAATCATATAATTAATCCCAGTAATAAAAATTGCCCTAGATGCTACCTATATTTTGTTCACAGTCTTAAGACAATTGTGTTAAAATGCTTTACATCATATTTTCCAAGTTAGTAAGGCTAGCTTGGTTCTTCTTTCTTTACCATGAGCGCTGCTCCTCTTTAAGGGAGTTGATTGAGATTTCCACCTCTGACATGATTTCCTTCAGTCTTTCAATCACTGCAAACACAAGTAGAAATGCAAAACATATTATTAACATCAATCCATCCTATATCTATCTATACCCGCTTATTCCTAACTAGGGTCATGGAGATACTATTAACAGTTACTATCATTTTACTGAGCAGTGCACTTATTTACAGAAGAATTGCGAAATATTAATGAAACAAACACGATCACAAGTAAATCACTGGCAAATAAAATGGACAAATAATTTATAAAAAACTGTCGATATTTAATGTACTATAATGCCAGATAAATATTTCTACTACTTTACTAAACATGTCTGGTTTGATATTCTCTGGTGGTACTTACACTCAGGAGTTGGCTTAACATCTATTAGCTGTCTCTGAAACTTCCCCACACCATTATGAATCTTCACCAGTTGCTTTTGAAGATTCATCTCTAAGGTTGGAAAAAACATTTTATTATTACTTCATTCAATTATTGTAAGTTTTCTTGCTCAAAATTATATAATTTACAAGTGAGATGGATAGGTAAGATGATAGAATGATATAATTAGAATATAATGTAAGCTGTGTTATTAGGTAAATCTTGTCTCAATTATGTCCACATCAACGACCCTCTCCTGAACTGCTGAGAGGAAATATTAGGCTACTATAATACAAATACAGACTTACTCTCAGCATTTCTTTTTTCCGCCAGAACGTTCTCATACTCTTCCAATTCTCCACACACATCTGTCCAACCATTCTTTCTGCACTGAACAGTCAGCGTCCTCTCTTTTTCCAACTTTTCAATTCTGTGAAAAGGGAGGAAAGAAAGTACTGACCAGTGAAAAAAACTGATATAGTTTCTGCTCTTCACAATGTTTGACAGATTTGATAACGCGCAGTGGTTTAATGATTGTTTACATTAATACAGCATAAGTAAGGAATGTGCATTGTTTTTCTGTATTTAGCTTGTTATTACATTACATTTAAAATGAAAGGAATAACATGAAACACCATAAAATATTATGCAATCAAGTACTTTAGCTCTGCATAACTATATTTTTAAAGCTCATATAGTCTATGTGATTTACTTTATTCTGAGGGTATTGTTTGTGGAGATGCTTGACTTCATCTATTATTTGGCGTTACCATCACTGTGGTTACAGTTACACTTACTGCCTCCTATTTTTTTCGGCTTCCCTGAGAAACTGTGCTGCTTTCAGCCTGTGACCCACACTCTCGCCGCTGACTGGGGATGATTTCCAGGGCTCCTGGACTCCAGCGTCGCCCTCTCCCAGCTAAAAAAGCAAAACACAAATTGCGAAACTAATGAAAATATTTATTTGTATTAACGCTAAATTAATCGAATGGAACATTTGAAATTTCTTCAGCGTCGCATCCGATAATGGAACAATGAGACAACACAAAAGCCTCTTGTTAATTAATAACGACAGAAACATAGGTCAGTGAGTACAACACTGGGCATCCATTCTCGGACAGCCGCCAGTAGGGGCAGCGTGTTCTTTAACAAGAAGCCGGGTAAACACTTCAAAATATTTAGACTAATACTTAAAAGTATAGTTACACCGGGTAACAATACGCCAGTGGCTAGCTCATGTAAAACAAACAATGAAGTTAGCAAGCTAAGCTAAAAAAGCTGGCATCGTCTAATTCTGCCAGTTAGTTAGCTCGCAACACGAGCTTTAGCGCTAGCTTAAAATGTTTCAACACTTCAGATATCCAAAACGTTGTTTACTGACTAACTAATATATTTCAATTACACAGCAAATGAAGCAAACAACTCTCTGACACTTACAGAACAATGTTTATCAGCTTGCCCCGCGGTTGCTAAGGTGGCCATGTTTAGTTGAATCTGTAAACAAACCAAACTTTATTTAAAAGTCAAACCTGTCAAACACTCCTGTAGTTTATGATTCGCGACAGCAGGGGGCGCTGCTCATCTTTAATCGTCTGTATGTGTCCAGCCTGAAAGAGTGGTCTAACTGCAATAAATTAGCTCCCATCAGTACCAAGGAGAAAAAACCTTTTTTGCACTTACTGACCCCCACCTGTATGTGGCAAATATATTATATCTACACTAAAACAAGACAGTTTTCTAGTTGTACCTCTGACCATGTGTCTTCATGCTTAGTCTAAACCCTTTTGCTTTAGTTGGTTTTAACACTTGATAAAAACATTGGAAGGAGTTTGTAACATACCCATGATGTGTACATTTTTATTTGTTCAATGTAAAGAGTCTTCAGTCAAGCAAAAGAACAGGAACTTTTAATTTAAAAATGTCTAAAAACACTCGCACTGTCTTTTTGCGTGCATATCAATGACTAAATACTTATACCATAAGTCTGAAAGTGTAAAGAAGATAAACTTCATTCATCAACAATATTTATATTTTCATTTATTCATCAAATTCAAGATCTTACTATGTTTATAAATAGATTGAGATCCCAATGTTCTGCAGCTCTTTATCAAGAAGCTAAGTGCTCAGTCCACTGGAGGGGTTAAAATGTTTGAAAGACAAATATTGTGCTCAAGTAAGATTTGTGCAACCTGGCAACTCACGTTTGTTTTTATTTATGACCTCTAACTAATCTATAAAGAATGAGGTAACTGATTTATTATGCATGAATAAAGGCATTAGCTATAGTCTAAACCCTTTATACATTTGCTGTATTCAAAAGTGGTACTAATTTTTTTGACGATAATAACAGGGATATGTAGTATTGTATGATTTAAGACTTGCCTACTTCATTTTCTACTTGAAAATGACATTGAATAGATTTTTGTAACTCAGTGTCTGGGGTAGAGAAACAGCTGACTCTACCCTGGTACAACTCGATGGTTAGAATTACACTCTCTCAGATAACTGCCTATGTTGTCTACTGAGGCCTTGGTTATTTCTGTAACAGCCTTTTTATGATGGCCAACAGCTATAATTATTATGAGAGCCTGCCAAGTGACAGTCAGAGAAAAAAAGGGAGAGAGAAAAAGAGAGTGCGGGGGAGTATAAATAGAAACCTGAATCCATTATTGAGTTCAGATATTGGGGATGGTCTCTCCCCTGTGTGCAGTGGCAGAGTTGACGTCGCAACATTAATAGCAACCGTTCTCCTTAATGAAAACTGTTACAATTTCCTGTCTTCATCCTCATCCAAGAGAATCACTTTGATAAATGAGACAATGAGGGGAACCAACGAATTGGTTGGCATAACAGATCAGAAAAACAACACACTTGTATAAAGTAGGGGTTTTCCACACCACATGGGGTTGATGCAGCTTTATGAGGGAAGCACTTCTGTCTCTGTGTGTTATGATAGCATTTTGTGAGTGAGAGTTCGAAGAAGCAGGCATTCTGAAAAAGAACACACTGGTCCACCGACCAGTCATTTCAACAGCATCTTATAGGCAGTTAAAATCTGCTCACTCGTCATCAGGTGACCTAAACTGAGAGTTGGTTGTACAACATTTTATGACCCAATCTTTTTATATGACTGAAATACTCTATCCATCCATCCATTTTCTATACCCGCTTATTCCTTAACCAGGGTCACAGGGATCTGCTGGAGCCTGTCCCAGCTCTCTTTCGGGTCATAGTTAAGGGTACACCCTGGACAGGTCACCAGTCCATCACAGGGCCACATAGAGACACACAAAGACAAACAACCACTCACACTCACATTCACTCTTATGGGCAATTTAGAGTCACCAATCAACTTAACATGTATGTTTTTGAACTGTGGGAGGAAACCAGAGTACCTGGAGTAAACCCACGCAAGCATGGGGAGAACATGCAAACTCCACATAGAAAGGCCGGGTTGCGAACCCAGGACATTCTTGCTGTGAGGCAACAGTGCTAACCATTCATCCACCATGCTGCCACTGAAATCCTCATTTGTCTCAAATCCACCGATCCAGGCAGCCAGCCATCCCAGCTGAGATTGGGTTAGAGGCGGGATATACCCTGAACAGTTCACCAGTCTATCACAGGACTGAAACACAGACACAGACAAACACTCATACTCGCATTCACGCCAACAGGCAATTTAGAGTCACCTATTAACCCAACCACAGCCTGCAGGTCTTTGGACCTAGAGAAATCTCTCAGATCAAAAGTAGCAATAGCACGGTGAAGAGATGCTGTCACTGGTAAAAGTCATGCAAATAAATTCAATTAAATTAAACCACTAACCATTAAAAGTGCTGGCATGAAAATACACTTAAAATAGTTTTTTACAGAATGTCCCATTTCAGAATAATATAGTGTATATTATAGCAATGAAAAATAATTTTGAGATCATTAATGTGTAAGCATCATTAATATTGCAGTACAGCTTTGTCTGGACAGTTTAACTCAGAATAATACATCATTGTTTAGGTTTCAATTATGTTTTGTACCAGCATTAAACAGAAATACTCAAAGTACCTGAAAATACCTCAAATATATCAAAATTGCATCTTACATACAATACGTAATCTTTCACCATTGCACATGCAAATATAGGTCACATGATAACAACTAAGTAAACTCTGTGTGGCACAGAGTTAGTATTGTTCGTCTGTATGCCAGTATTTATGTGGTTAATATTGTTTTCAAAATCCATATTTTCCTTACAAAGGAAAACAAAAAAGTCTTCTCTTCCATTAACAAAATAGTCTATTTTAGAAGTGACCTTTTATAGAGTCTGGGCCTTCTCACTTACATTAAAAAAGAAGGAAAGACATGACCTTTGACCACTTCTTTGTAGCTAACAGGCTGTTTGGAATGTTATGAGACATGATCCTTGTAAATTGAGCCATCAGTTTTGCATTCATGGAAGGGAAGAACCCTAAACATCCCTCACGCCAGTTCTTTGAATCAGACATCTATCACACTGTTTATTTGTGTGAGTTTCTAGTTGGAGGGCATCAGCTACATTCCCACCAATGGTCAGCCTGTTGCAAAATGGGACAGTTTTCAGTCAAAACACCTGTTTGAATAAGGGGTGACTATGTGGACAAACATAAATAACATACATATTGTAAACTAAAATGCAAAATCTGCACGCACACACACCCACACAGCAGAGTGCTGTAATTGTATATGGTGTAAAAAGAAACATGATCTGGCTAAATCCTGCATGTATTTGGCATGTTAGGTCCAGACTCAGACTGGCAACTGCACATATATGTGTGTGTGTGTGTGTGTGTGTGTGTTTCTGTTTCTGCATATCAGTAAGGAGCTTGGGAAGGCAGAGGGAACGTGATCAGTCTAATTGCTTTTCCTGCTGTGATTTAGGCTTGTGTCTTGTCTTTCTGTGACGTCAATAAATCATCATTTCCCCAAATCTACCTGTTCGTCTAACTGAACATGTCTCCGATAAATCATACTGTTAACTAATTTTATGTGTGTGTTTATGAAAATGCTTTACATACCAACTCAAGGGTTTCCTTCACGTTTGCCAGTGAATTTGCACTCGTATATCTGCAACATTACTATGCATGTATGTGACTAAAGGCTCTCATGTTTCTTCATTTTTGTAGGGCAAGAAAATAACACAACAAAATTTGGAATGATTGCCCTGAAATTTTGGCATAGAGACCTTAATGATCCCCATAATGTGAATCCTGATAACTTCAGTGATCCTCTGACCTTTCATTTAACACCACCAGCAGGTCAAACTTTCCACTTGTCCAGCACACCAGCTCACAGCTTCAAATAAGAAATACTATTAATGTGACTGTTTAGGTGTTTTAACTGTCCAGGGTGTACCCCTGCCTTTCACCCAAGAAGAGTTGGGATAGGCTCCAGCAGATCCCTATGACCCTAAATAGGAATAAGCAGGTATAGAAAATGGATGGCTGGATGTTTAGTTGTTTTAATGGATTTAAGACAAGACACCTAAAAATACAATTTTTTACCTAAAGAGTAAACTGACCTTTGTTAAAGCTTCTAGATGAAACTAGCAGAAGCTTTAACAATGTCACTCTTGTATGAGTGAGCCAGCCAGAGCTCCAGTCATATCACTTTTATAAGGAAGGCTATATATTATATTATATGCAATTAATCCAATGCTCTTTTCTACGGTGTCTGACCTCTGTGACAGGTCCTTCTGTCACTCACATGCCTTGCATGGTAGTACACACTGTTGTCTTCATAGGGCCTGCCGAGAGAGAGGTACAATGTTCTTGTTCTTGTTTTAAAGATAGCCGGCGAAGAAAATGCACCAACATGTTTATTTAGTGGTTGCGCTAGAGCATTTTGTTACATCACTGATAATAGTCTGAAATCTACAGTATTTAATGTGTTTAAAGAGCTATTTAATTGAACTAATGTACCCAAGTGTATTTATGAAATGTGGATATGCAGGGAATTCATGCAGTTTTCAATTTCTCTATAAAGTTCATATTAACTTTATACATTACATCCAAACTCTCATTGTTCTTTTTTGGTCATATGTAATGATATGAACTCTTAATATAGCAAATATCTTTTTTTATAAGATAAAGACATGGAGAAAGCTGTTGCAAGTGGGTCACCCCTCCTGTCAAAGATGTGTATCTGCTACAGCTCTGACTAAAGGGATGCTTCCCTCAGAGCTGTATCTACTCTCATGGGATACATACAATCTCATTACGCACAGCCATGAGTTTATAGAGTTACAACTAGACTTCACGTACTGATAGACCATAAAAAGAATTTGTTGCAATTAATGAAGTTGTGTTTACTGGCACGCCAAAGGTTTATGAGCATGTTATCTCTGTTGCAATTCACTGTCAACAGTGCCACAGGGTAAGTCACTGTAAATCAGCCTGGTGACTATTCATTGTATCATCTAACTTTTGATTTAAAAAAAGCATCACTTAGGAGCATACACAAAATGTTGAATTTGTTCTTTACAATTAGGCCTCAAATTCGATGGTGCACAATATCTTTGAAAAGCTTGTACTCCTTGTTATTTAATTAGCTCAGTGTGTAGTAACAAATGCTCAGTTGTGAAGTTTTATATCTGATCAACAATTTTTCTCACAACTCAAGCTGTTGTGAAACAATTTCTCTGCTTATGAAGAGCCATAGCCACAGGAGTGTAACTGTCTTGTGTTGAGGTTTTCTACAACTTCATTAAGCATTAACCAGAGGGAAATGAACAAACGCTTACACGCCTGGGGGTGGTTCCAGGGAGTTTTGTCATGCAGCTCTATCACTGGTCACTGGTAACGTGTGTGTACCAAGTTTTTGCTTTTGGTTTTGTTTACACAGTGACATGCAGGGACCCGGCTTCCTTGCAGGGACAAAATCCAGGTTCCCACCATATGAATCACCGACTTTTAAAGACTTAAAGTTTATAGTCAGGATGAGGTTGGGTTAGGATTAGGCAGGTAGTGGTTGTTTTTAAGGTTAAGGCAAGTCTCTAGGAAATAAAAGTAAGTGGAAGTAATGGAAACAAGTGTGCTTGTGTGTATGTGTATGTGTGTGTGTGTGTGTGTGTGTGTGTGTGTGTGTGTGTGTGTGTGTGTGTGTGTGTATGGTTTAGTGAGCAGACTCATGACTAGTCCACGGCTGCTGGTGTCATCCTATCCCTGGTGTTTTGATAGAAGGAACAGTGCTGCAATCAGACCAATAGACTTTTTCACACAACTCTCAAAGATGATTCTACACCACAGGAAAGAGGACAACTGCGAACTCTGACAGTAGGTTTGGCCTCTCTTTTTGGAAGAACTTTATGAACTTGTGCCTTTTCATTCCTAAGGAGTCTTTCTGAGGTGCCAACATCAGCCACAGAGAGAAAAGGTTCAACAGGAAAATCCTTGTGAAGTCCTCTGAGTGACAGGAACTTTGATGGGCTTTCTCCTTTCATTCTGGCATGTGGGCAGATCACCTCTTGTTTATTTCTCTCCCTTTGCCACACCCAGGACTTTGCCTCTGACATTATGTGCCCTATGAGAGAACAACATAAAACAAACCTAAGTAAACATGCATACATATACAAGACAATGATAATGATGATGATAGTAATTTGGAGTGACACTGAGTGATTATTATGAATGGTTGAAGAAAACCTCAGAGGCACTCCTTGTATGGGAATATTGAAAACCAATCCCTGGATGTAAAAGGCGAGATGGATACATTTTTGCCATGCAGGTTTACTTGACTGGTTTTTAACTAATGTGTTTTGACACCACGTTACAGTAAGAAGCTTTTAATGACATACTTTTCAATTTGTGTGGGCTAACAATCAGTATCCTAACAGTTATAAATGAGATGAAATGATGAGACAAGATAAACTTTATTCATCCCCAAAGGGACATTCAGAAAAAAGTAATAAAATTTTAAAAAAAAACAAACTCCAGAAGTCTAACAAAACATTGTCAGTTGTCATATTTATGCTCTAACAATACAACAGAGTTGCAGTCGTCTACTTTCCGTTCTTGCATGGTGTGAATAGTAAACATTTTTTTCAGTTGAAAACACTAGGAAGTATTTCCTTCACTTCACCTCTTTTCACATATGGAGCAATATGTGCAGGCATCTGTGTAAAGGCTTTCATGTGTAAATTCATCAGAGATCCCCTTTAATGCACAATACGTGTAAGAAAGAAAACACCAAAATCACATATGATAGAGGGAGAAGGAAACAGAGATATAAAGGTTTAAAGTGGGGTATCAGCTGTATCAGTGTGGTCATGAGTAACAGACACCAGCAGGTTGAAGCATCTAGTTTATCTCTGGACACTGGATCTGTCCTTGTTTGTCTTTGGCAGCTCAGGACCAGAGAAAACACTGTCATTGCTCTATGTGTAAATTATCAACTGCTGATAGGTGCTAGAACAGAGAAAGGCTGTGCACGTACATGTCTTTCTATGGTCGTTTGGACAAATTTTTGTTTGATACCATCATAGTGAGGACATTGTGCTTGTAATGAATAAGATTAAGGGAAGGGTCCAGGGAAATACATTATGTCAACAATGTCCTCCCAATTATAGAATAGCAAATGCCATTTTTTGTATTACTCATCTCATGTGACCATACTGTACATCTGGTAAAAAAAAAAAAAAAGATCATACAAGACTAAAGGATAATGGTTAGGATTAGGTTAAATGGATGTAAATTGGTGTAATGTCCTCTCAGGTGATGTAAACATTACTGGGTATGTGTGTCTACATAACAGCCTATTATGTATCTGCATGACACAATACTAGATGGGATATAGACTCTAACCTTGTTGCATGACTTAAGAAATTTGGATGGGCTTTGATAAAAATCTACATTATGTTTTCACACATCAGTCGCAATGCTGCAGTTCTGGCCATGACTGCTCTTTAATCTGCAACACTTTGCGCCCACATACTCAGGTCTGTGTTTGATTCAGCACTGCAGAGCCACTGTGAGATACCGGGGAAGGTACAGTACATGGTGATTAGATAGAAAAGGAGGTATCTTGTGGAAATCATGGATTCTCAAAAGAGCGTAGGCGGACCTGATGAGTCAGTGCTGCTTTGTGGCAGATGGTTTGGCATTGGCAACAAATGTGGGCACAGCCAAATATTTAAACCGATCAAGAGGAATCATTGTTGTACAAGGTGATATTTAAACAAGAAAAATAGTTAAGGGCTTTCTCTTGGTCAAGTATAAAATGCATTCTATTTAATTTGAATAATATATTTCTATATTTAGAAATAAAAGGAAAACTTCATAAATAAAGTAAGAAAATAAGAAAATCCTCAAACACACACAGATAATGACAGCAGTGATTGTTTTTTAAACTCAACAAGCTTCCTATTTGCCATAGATAGCGTGATAGAGATACATGTGAGCTTTTACTGGCCCTTTTTAGTGAGTCATCATGATAAGTCATAAGGAAAATATCAGAAATGCTTTGGTAACAGTACATGACCTGTATCTGGTACCAAAACAGGCGCAGTTTAACTTTAATTGGACTTATTTTTGATTTAGGGGCTTTAATATATAATAAAACATAAGAACATATGTTTCCTTATGATCAAGAACACAATATCAATGATTATATTTCATGCAGTCCTAATCACAGGTGGTTGAAAGCACGTCCAACTGGTAACATACAGTTTGACAGGTCATGTCGTTATCAGCTAATAAATAAAATACCAATACATATATCAATAAAAATTCTGAAAGAGTGACACAGAGCAAGAATGAATGTTTGGAATGGTGTGCATGTGTTCAATTATTCCTCAAGTGTTTTAATAATATTTCATATGATTTAACACAGTTCATTAATTAGCTTGAGTGACAGTCAAATCCATAGCCAAATGAGGATCTGCCACTGTGTGTTTGTGCCTGTTGCATCTGTGTATTTGTTGTTATAATCACTGCCATGCCAGCTAATTCTCCCTCTATTTATGAGCGCTGCTGTGACAGCTGACTCAAAGTGGAATGTCTTGGTGCCAGTGAGATGCCTGCTATCATGTTCGCTCTCTCTCTCTCTCTCTCTCTCTCTCTCACACACACACAGACACACACACACCAGGTGCACACACTCACACAGACGCACACAATTAGCAGTGCCCCCTGGTCCAAGCTGTGGGCATGTGTGTGTTTGTGAGGCAGAAAGAGAAAGAGCGTGGCAAACACTAGGGTGTCCAGTACAGACCAATATCAGATTCAGCTTCATGATCCCCATGTTAATACTCTGCCTATCTATTTTAGCTACAGGGGCCCTTATGTAATCAGTCACGTTTCTCAACATAACCTTTTCGGTCACAACCTTCATATTTTACATTTAGCAGGTGCTACTCTCATCCGTAGCAATATTCTGTCAAAGCATCAAAGTTAATAAGAAAACTAACTGTGGCACGCTGGAGAATCAGTGCAGAGGACAGAGCTATCATCATTTAAATTCTGCTTAAGAAGGACCGTGAGGATAGATTTACTGTACCAGGGCTGCAGGGCTAAAAAAGGAATCACAGCTAGAGTGGTGTCCACAACAAAGCACAGGCATGTATTCACACCAAGGAACTTGCAGAATGTGTTTGAGCACTGGAGTTTTGTATGGTATAACACTATACAGCTGCACTGACATGCCTCAACAAGTGGGATGGGGTCCTTTTTCAAGACAAAATGAAGTGTCAGTATTTTCTATTAAAGGCAGGATATAATCTTGAAGTAGAGAAGAACTGAGACATCTGGTTTTATTCATACAAGGGAACCAGATGGCATCTGAGAACTGGCAGTTTTTAAAGCTTGAAAAGTCTAGCATGATGAGTATTCTGATTAATGATTCATATTCCACTTGATTGATAAGCCTATGTAAAGTGGTCACCAGTTCTATAAACCCAAGATCATCTACAATGCCTTGCCAGATAGAAACAGAGAATACATGGCAACTAACAACTAACAACTGAAAAGCTTAAATAACGATCTATTAATTCCCTTAAATGATGACTAATTGTTTCTAAATCTAGAAAGTGAATTAAGAACGAAAAAGAAAAAATAAAGAGAGGGAGGAGGTGGAACCCTGGCAGCTAAAAGCAATGACAGAGACATTAAACTGTATCAAAAAAGAGAGCTTGACAAAGTAATAAAACATTACATGAGACAATACACCTGATTTCTTCATCATTATTTTCTGCTTCATTACTGCTCTTAGGAATCTGTTTTAACATTATTCTTCTGGTCTGTAATGTCCATGAAACCTGACTGAGCCGAAATGATATGGGGTGAGTGGCACTTGTAGACAGACAGTGGCAAATAAGGACATGGGGAAAGGAGAGTTGTCTGGTGACTGACTTCACCTGTAGGTATTTGGAGATGGAAGAGCACGTGTAATGTAGGACAGCTTTCCAATGGGGCATTATTCAGCCCTAAATATAGACAGGAGAGAAGTAGGCTGAGCTCACAGCCCTGCCAAAAGGCCACAAAATAAGCCATAATGTGAAGCCTGTGTCATATACGTTTCCACACTGTATTTGTGTCTTTGTCAACTTAACTTGCTCATTAATTAGGTTAGAACACAATGCTCCATATGTATCAGCCTAACCTGAATCTGCATAGCTTTAGACTGTGGGAAGCAGCCAGAGTATGCAGAACAAAAGGCACTGGGAGAACATGCAGGCCCCAGGGTTAAATGGGATTCAAACCCAGAACCTTCTTGCTGTGAGTCAGCAGTGCTAGCCACTGCTCCATGTTGGAAATGTACTTTTCTGTAGCAGACTTCTGAAAAATCAGTTCAAAATCATGTTTAAAATGAGGTAAATGTGAAAATTTGAGCTTCATCTAGTGGTAACACTGCAGAATGCAAAAGTCTGAGCCTTTCAAACATAACACAATTCCGTCTAGAGCTAGTGTTTGTTTTGTCCATTCTGGGTTACTGTAGAAACATGGTGCCACAACATGGCTGCCTCGATGAAAGGAGACCCACTTCCTATGTAGATTTAAAAGGCTCATTCTAAGATTAAGAAAATGCAACACTTGTTATTTTCTAGTGATTCCACACCAATAACAACATATTTATAAATATTATATTTCAGTTCTGCTAATAGATTGCTTTACATCTTACACATGGACCATTGAACCTTTAAGCCAAATCAAGGTTTCAGGCAAGTCAAATCTTCCAGTTGCAATGTTGTTATCAGGGATTTCCCTCTTTCATAGACATCAGCAGCAGACATATAGTAATGAAATGAGGGAATTTAGTATTATGTTAAAATAGCTTTGGAAAGTTTCCACCAGATCTGTATCTTCAAAATGTATTTTTTCACAGAACAAGGACTTGTTTCAATTGTTTCAAGATGAGATCTTTTGACAGTTAGTGTGGGCTGGACTAGAGGTTATAAGGGCCGATCACGTAAATATATTTGAACAAGGTAGATTCTTACCAGCTTCCATAGCTGGGACTTCATGGGCAACCTTCTGACTCAGTACACCTCCTCCCTGCTGAGGTGACAATTTTTCTAGAAAATATGGCTTTTATACACACAGTCATCCCAGTGTACAAGCGGACTTTCCTCATTTCATCTCTGCTCCTTTCTCCCTCATTTTAATCTCTCCTTCAGTATGTCAACATCTCGTTCGACTCAGAGCTGATGGCAATGTTAACCTCCAGTGCCGGTTTAAGTGAAGTTGGGCTAAACTCACTTTTTACACAGTGCTGTGACAAGCCTCAATTTCTTCTTCTAAGCACATGCAACACCTGCACTATATACTTCACAATTACTGTCAGTGAGACAGGTCAACAGGTTCCTGCTGGTTAACTAAGCTTTCACAAATGACATGACAGGTTGAAAGAAGAGTTACACAGATGTGAATCTGACAATGATTTTCCAACTGATATAGTTCGTAGTAGTATGCTACTCCTCGTACTAGATAAAAATAAACGTGTTCTCCTTCGCCTTATAATATCTGTGCTATTTTTAACAGGTAATCCTGGGCGTGGTTTATGATGAAGCAAAACAGCATAGTTTAATGACACTCCTCAGGGAGGCCCTGCCAGTAAACCACATGAACTCAAAAGCATGACCAAAAACACCCCATCTACCACTTTGTCTCTTTTCTTTTTCTCCTAACTGATTTTTCTCAGCTCAGCTCTTGGTTCAGATGCAAAATGACATGTAGTCCTGTTTCTGTCAGCATATACTATTAGAGTAACACTCCACTGTATGGTTTTAAATGGCTTTGTGTTTTTAAAGATTCCTGGTCCCCAGGGGTTTACAAACTCTTTGTTTACAGATCTCAAAATGGACTTGACGGTAAACTGTTATGAAATCTCTACTCTGTTTTCCTAGAGAAGCTGTAAGTGACTAATTCCAGGGCAGTCCGGATCAGTGTCAGATTCTGGGTCTGATTACTGCTGCACGTGTGGAGGAAGCAGGTGATTTTATCTTCACTGTAAGAAAGGAAAGGGACCTATTTCCATTGGGATTGTGATACATTGTAATAAATGTGCCATTGAGACATCTCTCCTTCAAAGATCACGTGTTTCATTTTTTAAAAAAAAATTCCTTTTAACCATTTTATCTTTACTGTGTGTGATGCCAGATGAAACAAAAACATATTGATCATGTGCACTGATTTACCAGTGAAAAACTGTTTTTATTTTTTAAGTTATTGTAATATCTTAATTTAATTGGGACAGTTCTTGGAAGCGATGCACAGCATGAGCAACACTTCCTGCAATGTCAAGAGTTTCTCTGGACACATTTCAGTTCAAGCAGTCCTCAGTGTACATGCTCACAGTTCATGTATCTGGAATGACTCCACCTCTCAGTGACTCTGCAGTAAAAGCAGCAGGAGTGTGGACTCAAACCAGTTTGTAAATGCAAAAGGAGAATACTAAGAGTAAAGACGTAGAAAAGAAGCAAAACCAACTGGTCACAAGAAAGCTAGCTAATGGTGGTAATTATGTCTTTTCGGTGACATGTTCTTTATTCAACTGAACAAGGTTCTCTACACTGTTTAAACAGCATATTGACCACTTTTGATAATGTATAACTAATAGTATACTCCCATGAAACGTTCTGTAAACATTAGTCATGTCTTTGAATACCCTTATATTAATATCAGTAAGATATTAATATAATAAAGCAACCCTTTCTCCTAGGAAATATCTTTTTATCAATTGAAAGAACATATGCAGTTTGACTGTATTTTATCCCATTTAGCCATTGGATAATTGGCACCAATTAAAATTGAAATGGAGACACTTGGGGACTACTAAAAGACTCAGCAGCAACTCAGCCACCTCAAAATTTGCCTTAAACAAGAAGAATAAGGAAATAAAGATATTTGGACAATGAGACAAGTGCAACATGAGTTTATTGTCAAACTGGTTATTAAGACATGAACTTGATTAATGCCATATCAAATCTTAAACTCCACTGTAGTAAAGTGCAGGTTCAAATCAAGTTGCCCTGGGTGTCCTCATACATTTTCCATGTCTGTTGTTGAACTGTCAGGTTAAATAGACTGCACTATGAAATCCTATGAATCATGAAAAGCCCTTTTTTTCAACCCACACTTCTAAAGCTAATGTGCAAACAAGGTAACTCGCAAAGCTTTACTTTTCTGCATGTCAGGGTGTCCTCCCACTTGTTTGTGTCTTCAGTTCTCATACAATTGGACGACAGTTGTACAAAATGCGCAGGACTATCCTAGCTGTCATCTAGTTTGGAGTCTAGTTCTCATGAGAAGTTATGCTGTGATTGGTTGGTTGATATGCTGCTGCTGCTGCACATGCACAATGGGTCAATGTTGGTAATCTCCCCAGACCCTTTCTTTTTGATAAAGGTTATGAAAGAACAATGGCATTTAAATGTTACCCATACATGAATGTTAAGAGGTCACGTCTGCGTACAAGCCTGCACACTCCAGCGGTTGTAGATGGTTTAGTATGGCCGCTGTAATTTACCAGTGGCAGCCATGTGCATTATGGAATCTCTACTCCACCAAATTCTTCTCCTCAATCATTTGTGTACGATCAAAAACATTCTGCATACAAGAAGCTCATCATGTGGCACGCACACTCACGACACATACACAATCACTCAAAATCATTCCCACGACAAGCTATAATTATCAATAGTTTTGCACCTCCTCCCTTTAACTGAAGTAGGAGGATATTGAAGGAAACGCCAGCAATGAGGTAAACACAAAAACTCATGAGATATTGCACAGACAAGTGCCGGCACAGAATGCAACAGTCTCTCTTTCCAACAGCCTAGCCTGTGCATAGAAGGAATAAAGCACTTAGGGTGTTCATACACACATTAAACCCTTCTTGTAAAGCTTTGTTGTACACTAAAGAGGGAACGACAAGTGAGTCTAAAATCCACACCACTTGGCAGATACCCAGATTTGCATGACAGTAAATGTATTCTAGGGTACAAAAAAAAAATTTAACCCAATGATGATTAAAGGAAGGGTCCATGACAGTTGGCAACAGTGATAGGACAAATGAAAAATAACCTGAAGTCCCAGCATATGTAGAATTGCCTCAACCCTTGTTTTGAGAAGAGAGAAGCAGGCAAAGTTGAGGCTAGGTTAAAGCCAGCATGGAGAAAAATCTCTCAAGTTTCATTCAATAAATAGCATGGAATATGCAAAAAAAAAAAAAAAATCAAATTTTCCTAAAGCAAAAATATGTAAACCCCTTGCTCAGTTTATCTAGAAATACAACTGTGTTTGTCGATGTTGCAATCCCCTCCTGATGCATCCCCACAGACCAGGTTGTGACCACCAATGGCTCCATGAAAGAGCAAATAGTGGAAGAAAATGGCCATTCATTCCTCCATTTACTTGGATCATTTTTAGTCCATCCTGGTTTATTGAGGACATTTTTGTGCACACAGATCTTCAAGTTCATACTCTCCAAATAGTTTGAATTTGCAAACCTAACCCACAAAACCATGTCTTTCAGCTCTTCAAACACCTTGTGGGTCAGGTGTTGAACTATAATGATCCAGTTCAAGCGATGCATTCACACCCCAACCTCTGTTCATCCATGCATTCCCCTCTACTCCTTTTTGATCATTATCTGTGGAGCAAGACGAAGGCCTCTAGTTTCTCTGGGATGTTTCCCCGGTAGTTGAGGCTGTGCTTGATGATGGCCCTGGCGGCGAGGCACTGCAGCGTGGTATGGTTTATGGGCTGGATGACATTCTTAGCCAGCTCCTTCTCATCCAGGAGGTCGCAGGCCGTTTGTTGGAAGGCGTTGGTACTGTCAAAGTGAGTCCCGCAGGAAATCAGCAGGTTCATGATGTCAGGGTGACCATTTGATGCGGCTATGTGGAGGGGGCTGAAGGGGGAACAGATATATTGACAGGAGAAAAAGGTTGCTTATTATCTATGATAAATATATGTAAAAACTAAAATCTATTGAGTGAAAGAGAAACAAGAGTAGAATTTAAAAAGAAAAAAAAACCCCAAAACAAAACAGACCTGTTGTCATCTTCATCTCGGCTGTTAACATCTGCCCCACACTCAAGAAGGATGGAAGCGACTGTGAAAGAAGGGAACTTGCAGACAGGGTAGCGGCCAACACAGGTAGTATTGCGGTCGACTGCCAGGTGTAGTGGACTGTAGCCGTTCTTACCACACGGCTGGAGCTTCAGGAACCTGACAACGCAAAAAGGATGATGACTTTTCAGTCAGGACGAACAACATACAGCATAGCAACAGCACAATGCTGCTACACTACAATTTCCCAACTGAATCCGGACTTGACACAGACATCATGTGAGGGTTCTTTAGCATAAATTCAGAGAAGGCAGAGTGGCAGAGGTTAAGATGGATGGCTCAGTTTGATCAACATCCTCTTCTTAGCGGAAAGATGGCTGTAAATGTGCCCTAAACTCTTACAAGCTCCCTCTAACAAAGCAAAATTAGAGAGGACAAAGCCATTTCCAGAAAAGAGGTCAAAGAAATTCAGTCACTTAAAAGGTCCACATTTTGTATTGCATGCACAGACACACAAGATGGCCCCAATCAACATTTAAAGACTGCTTAGGTTATTACAGCTGATTTTCCCCTCACAGAAGATAAACTATTGCCCACGCAAATGCTTTAAACAGAAACGCACCTATAGATAGTTTCCTTCTTAAAGTGATCTTGTTCTTCAGTACATGGCACCTTCTCCAAAAGACAAATGAGGTGCAGGATGATCGACAGGGCCTTGCTGAGCTGTGCAGGATCAGGAGGCATCAATCCAGTTTGTTTAACTGCCCGCTCAATCTCCAACACACTTTTGGAAAGTATCCCCATCAAGTCTTCAAATGACACCGATGTCCCGAGGAGCCCCTTGGCCCTGTCCTGCAGCATGAAGGAGAAGAGCTCAGCAAATGACAACAGGCTGGAGCCGGTCATGGGGCTGAGGGGGTCCAGGTTGCTCTGCTGCATGTCCAGTGCATACTTCCACAGATTGATGCAGCGCTCAAAGTTCCCAGAGTCAGCATAGACAGCACCTCGGTAACGAATGTAGTAAGAAGTGTCAGGATGTTGAGGGCCGAGGATTCTCTCGCGGATGAGCAAAGCTTGCATGCGCATTTCATCTGGGTCAGATATCAGTCCATCCAGCTCTTCTGTGTTTGTTACCTACGAAGAAGATTTGAAGGTGGAAACGATGCGAGGCTTTCAGTGTACATAAAATCAGGTTTGTGAGAAGCAACAACACAACAGATATGACATTTGACTGCTGCAGTAAGTGCTCTGTACATAATGATCCATTTTCATTGGTCTGTTTTTTTTTTTTCCTTTGTGAAACAAAGATTTGTAGATTTCTTCATTCTATTCATTCACAGTAAATGCACAAGTCTGCAGCCTATACCTCCAATACTAAACGCTCACATTTTTTTCCCATAAGTACAAAGACAGACTCACCTCCTTGGCATAGTCGTATGCCATGATCAGCTGCTTGGGTTCAGGTTTATGGACTATATTGTTACTGTCCATATGCCTGAGGTCCATGGCTCTCTTCCAGTATTTTAAAGCTCCGAGCAGATCTCTCTTCTTGTCCACAAATGTGGCTCCTAAAAGTTCCAGGGCATTGATGCGCTCCATGGCACTTGTCTACAGATGACCAAAGGGTTGTTGTTTTTTTAAAATTTCCCCAAGATAAATACTTCATAGATTAACAACATCATAACCATAGGCTTACAAACATTTATGCAGACATTTTATAAGTGACAGCCTGACCTGCTGGTGTGTTGTCAGGAAGTCTACAATGTTAGTGTGGCCTGTGACACTGGCAGAAAGAAGGGGTGTCATGCCGTAGCCATCCTGCTCCATGGAAGCTCCATACTGCAGCAACATCCGCATGATCTCCAGGCTGCCTGACTCTGCACAGTCATGAAGCGCTGTGTTGCCTGTGAACAGAGAGGACACATTTTAAAATTAAGGTGGGCTGTATTATTTATAATCAATGAGAACACAACAAACATAGCATTACCACAACAGAGGCTTGGCCAGAATTCAGGATCAAATGTGCTAAAATAATTATTTCTAAATAGAGTAAATGGTTATACAAGAGCTCAAAGGGCATTTACACACACACAGCACATTGTCCTTTTACTTTGAAGATATTTAAAATACAGATCGGTTAATGATCCAAATTACTGTGGATTCTGCCACAGAGGCACCGACTGTTCGGAACTAACTCAACCCAGTTAGGTGAGATGTGCCATGCTAACAGTATGTACTTCCATGGTCTATGGCTTTAACATGAACTTTTATGGGTAAGTCTGCAGAACGGAAGGTTTCCAGTGGGAGATGTCAGCTCAGCTGCTGCAAACCTGGGCCCACACAGGGTGGAAAACCTTTATAATTATTTCTAAACTGAACAAAAAAAACTTTCTTCCCAACACAGTGACATGTTTGCACAAAATCCTGCACTTAATAGTGTCTCACTCCACAGCTGAAACTTGGTGGGGCTGTGATTTAGGACACAGTGATCAAAATATAATAGATCATATAAAGAATTGTGATAAACAAATATGATTTACTAACAAGTAGCTCAGGGACATAAGGAAGAGTAATGCATATTGTAACATGGAAGCAAAAGTCTATTGGTGGAAGACTATTAAACCAAAGACTGTCTTGTCTGCTAAAATAAGTGACTCATTTGACTCCATCAAGTTAAAAGCAATAATATATATATATATGTATATGTATATATGTGTGTGTGTGTGTATATACACACATACAAATAAAATGCCTTCAAGTAAATCAATTCAACACATTATAACACACATTCATAACATTTTATGTAAGTTTCCATGTAACACTTCATGCCACTTTCATTTGCCTCTAGAATGGCCGCTCCCTTAACACCAAGTCTGAGCCATACTCAGGCAGACGAGACCAAACAGAGTTAGTCAGGGACCAACAATTGTTTATCGTCTTCAGTTACTGCCAGAACTGATTCACTTTTTTTTTTTTTAATCCAAGCCAACTCTTGACAAAAAACTTTGAGGGCAACAGTGCACCACACATAATAAAATATGGTGTGTTATGGTTTTGTTGTCTATGCGATTTTAACTGGCCAGGTGATTATACAGTCCGTGTTTTTTTCCACAGATATCATGGTAAATAAGGTTTGCTCCAAAGGAATATTAAACAATTTAATTTCCATGTAGCTATACTTCACCAAAATGCCTTTATTGGGCCTTCCTCAAAGCCAGCTGTCACCAAACATGGAAGCTTCTCCTTGAGAAAGTGTTGCAATCAATAAACATCAGTAGTTTTTAATATAAAATATAATACATAATATCTTGGTGTTGCTTGTCTGGGTGATAAACCCACAAACAAAACTGGGGGGGACTGCTTCCTTTTCTCCATTAGCAGGATGTCCATTGTTTTTGGAAATTTACAACTTCAAATCTAATATTACACATCTTATCCTTCCTGCCTTCTTGTTGGTTCAGCTGTTACAGGAAGGTGATAGTTTGAAGAACAGGCAAGCATGATGCTGTCAAGCCTGCTTTTAGGTACATGAGTTTGTGCAACAGATACACATGTGCTCTTCTACTCATCAGGACAACTTCTCAACTTCAGTGTTTTGGATGTTGATGTCATGAATGAAATTTGCAGCACTGCATTCTCAGCACACTGAGTTTACAGATAGTCACAGGAGAAGTGGGCTGTGATGCAGGAGTGGTTTGAGATGCTTGGATATTTTTCCCTACAAATAACTACACACAGTGTAAATATAAATATCCTTACTTTTTAAATCCACTGCAACAAATACTAATTCAAACCAGATATAGCTGCTATGCTCAATGAAGAGGCAAGAATATACATTTTCCAGCCTTCTAGCATAACTACAGCAACAGTGTCTGAAACAAAATCATTTAAATCAGGTTATCACTTTAATATCTTCCTACTCAAGCAATTCAAAATGGTGTAATTTGTTATCTTATAAAAGACCACTGATTTAAGATTTAAAAAAAAAAAAAAAGTTTTAGACACACCCACAGACATGTCCAAGTTGACGTAGTCAGCCTTACAACTTTCCATTGTGAAACCACAACCTCATGTTAATCTGTTGAGTCATTTCAGATGGAAATGTTTGAAATTAGAGTGCCATAATATTGAACTCTAAAGGTTGTAAAGTCTCCATATACAATCACCTGTGAGGGAATTGTATCTGTTTACAATATAACCCTTGTTTATTCTTTATTTTTCTGGAAACAAATGTGTTATGAGCTATGGAAGATAACTATAATATCCCTTACAACAGGCCTAGTCTACTGTGAAACAGAAAATTAAAACTATATTAAAACACTGAAATACATAAATCTGGAGAATGACCCAGTTTCTTATCTGAGGGTCAGGGATGAACTGAATAAAGGAGGCCAGCTAGTTGTTGCTGATATCTCCACTCACCTTTTACACTTTTCCTATTGACATCTGCACCTTTCTCCAGCAGGTACTGAGCTATCTCCTTGTGTCCCTTGTAGCAGGAAATCATGAGACACGTGTGGCCGTGTCTGTTGGCCACCTCCAGGTCGGCCTTGTGCTCCACCAGGTATTTAACAATGTCCAGGTGCCCGTCAAAGCAGGCAGCTCTCAGGGGGGTTGAGTTGGTCAGAGTCGTGCTGTTGACAGAAGCCCCGTGTCCCAGCAGGGACTGGACCACCTTTAGGTGACCCGCCGCGGAGGCGGCCCAAAGAGGGGGAGCTCCCTCGATTGTTTCCCCGTCAAAGTTCACCGAGCCGCCGATCTCAACGGGAGCGCAGCAGCACTCCAGGAGGTACTCCACCAGGTCCAGGTGGCCGTACCGGGCGGCCATGAGGAGCGGGGTGGCCCCGTTCGTCTTCTCTCCCATCAACTTGGTCACCTCGTGTCCATCTTTGTTCTCCAAGAGTTTCTGGAGCAGCCGCAGCTTGCCGTCCCTGGCTGCGTTAAACACGGCTGTCTTTAAATCCATTTCGGAGAGTTTCACTGCTAAATAACAAAAAAGAGAGTGTGTCCGTGAGACAAGGTGCAAGGCTGCCGCGGACAGGTGACGCTCTGGACCCTTTGTTTACAACAAGCTCCGACTTTCTAGCTAACAGTAACGTTTTGCTTTAAAAAAAAAGAAGCTCGCTGCAATTCGCTACTTTAGAAACTTTAACTTTTAAAATTTGGCACAACTAGATTTTTGGATTAACCTGTAACTCTATTAGCAACTTCGGCGTTTTAGTACTAACGTTACATTTATCGCCGAATTAGCAACGTGGCTACCAACTTCCTCGATGAATTCAGCTAACGTTAGTCTTCGCTCGGTACTTTACACCTCTTCATTGGTCGCTAACCGACACTCATCCACTGACATTTCCTCCGCTCCGTGAAGCTCTCCTCCATTACATCTGCTTCCTGCGCTTGACATTGTTCCCAAACATACTCCCGAGACCTTATTTATATTCGCTTTCCGAGGGCCGAGACGTAGAAATCCACCCCCACCCGTTACGCCGAGCTGGTGTTAGCTTAGCCTGGGAAAACGACGCTCGGGCTCTCGATCGGCCACACAAGGAAATCCCCGATATCCAAGCGGTTTTTCTTCCCCACACACGCACCGAGAAGCAACTGAAAGGACGTTACCCCCAAAACAGAGACTAGTAGCCGTCCATGTAGCCACTCAGCAAGCTGGCACGACAGTAATCTCAGCGAAGGGGAAGGTAAATAGGGAAGGCTGTCCACCCACGGCTCGACCGGATGATCACGACTCAGTTTCTGTCAAATCGCAAACGCAACACAGTCTTTTTTTCTCGGCTGGGGCGAGTGATTGACGTGTAAACAACCAATCCCGGAGCTGGCGGACTGGTCGGTTGCCAATAAAAAACAACAGAGATGAAACTGTTGGATTAGCACACTGATCTTCTATTTTTGAAAACCTTGATACAATGAAAATAGCAAGCAACCTAAAAAGAAATTCCTCCTCGGTGTTTGTCCTGGTAACTAAATAAATAATGTGTGATGTCCGTGATTATACCACCCCCTACAGGACAAAATAAACACGACTAGAGGTCTTATCTTGAAACGTCATTCCTCACTAAATTTAATTTAATGATTAAATACATGCACACCCTGAGACTTTAAGAGAAAGTTTATTCAACCATCCCAATAACTTAACAGGTTCCGCTAAATTTGGGTCCAAAATACAGATGCGTCAACTGCCAACACTGCAAACAAACTATGAAAATACTACAGAACTTGGCCACATTATACATGTTTCAGCTTTTTCTGATCAGAGTTAATTCTGAATTTCAGATCTTGTTTGGAAAGCAATAAATAATGACAGAAAGACTATCAGTAGTATTGTTCAAATGTTTTTCTTCAGAGTATTACTGATTGAATCTGCTGAAACAAAAATGAAAAATGACAGTGGAAAGACCAAAACCACTGCAGACATTTGATTTAGGTTGGCTGAATCGTCCTTCCTTTTTAAAATGGACCATCAATACGTGAATTTCAAATTACAACTACAGCCCAGCTTGTTTTATATTCATGTGATATGTAGCAAAGTATGAATTTACAACAGTGGTCTATAAAAGCAAGATGACAATTTTAGCCCACAAGATAAATAAGTTGTGACTCTTTAGACAGTAAAGGCAGAAATAACAACATTGCAAAGGAACCAGTAAGAGTTTTTATAACAAGTCTGTGCACTTACACTGGTGGCATTGCCAGTTAATACACAGTGTGTTATTTTCAAACATGAATAGCATTGGTTATATCTCTTTGACCTCCCACACCAAGTCACAAAGGTGTAATAAAGAAGGCGCTACTTGTAATTGTAACATTTTTAGGCAATAATTCGTCCATGTTACCAAATGAAACATTATACCCAAAATTTGCATTTATGTGAATGCAATTTAAAATGTGAAATCTGACTTTAATTTAAGGAAGGAACTGGCACTGCAGTAAATCAACAAAATTGTTTGTAATTTTCAATCTAATATTAAAGGATGGCTTACTCTGTACAGCACACTGTTCCAATAACAAAACAGATAAAAGCACACACAATACCTAGTCTTTCTCACTCCATATAGTGAGGTTTAATAACAATAAAGAAAGATGCAACAGGTTTTTTCTCATAACTGAATGCAATCTTTGGGGGAAAGCACCCTTTGTCTTGCAGGTTTTGCTGGTTTTAGAGATCCAATGTCTTGCAGATAAGGACACAAATCTGCAGCACCTTTACATTATGTTTACTTAGAACTCCCCTGGTTAATTCAGTGCACAATTTGAGCTGAAAAATGGAACAGATCAAGAGGTTGTAAGAGATAATGGGCGCAGAAAAGGACACAAATAAAATACAAAACACATTTTGAAATTATATCAAATATCACTACTGCAGGTTTGCTTCAACTATAAGACCAGGTGCTTGAACTGTCTCCTGCCTTTCCTAGGTTGTTTTCTTTTACACCTCAATAACATTTTAAACACATAAAACCTCTTTTTGTCAACACTCATTTGCATAAAGTCTAAGAAAAGCAGTGCTGAACATGGATTACATGTCAGATTGTATGATCCGGCAGCTTGATATGAACCACTTTGAGATCAGCACTGCTTTTCTTACTCACTCCATGCACACAAACCCATTTACAGATAAAGGAAGTGTTGAATCAGATCACAGAGCTCAGAGACTGTTATGATCCAACACGTGTTGTAGTGGTCTTCTTGTCAGAGAAAAAGCTTCTCAGCAGGACCACTTGGCTGATGCTGACCACCAGAAGGATAATGGCTTCTCCAATGGACCAGAACGCAACACGTGTGTTGAGGTCCTCTGCCCGACTGCGTCCTTGAGCCTCACGGAGGCGGAAGTGTGTTTGGTAGTCAATGACCGACTTCAGGGCCTCATGGATGGACACACAGGCTGATTCCATCTGGAAATAGTTTTAAAAAAATTAAAGCTAAGGTCAATATAATACAGTTTGACAGTGGCTGGGAAGTAATGATAAATTTACAACAAGTAGATTTTAACGCTCAAGCACTAATAGATAATGAGCTAGTGCCAAAGACAGGCCTTTCACAATAGCTGGGTCAACCTCTTTAACAGTTTAATGTGGGTTGAACTATGACAACAATTTCAGAGAAAACTTTAAAGAAAACCTGGTGAAGAATGCACATGGCCTGGGGCTGAAGCAACATTTCCACAACACAATGCAGTGTTTCCCCTACCATTTATGTGGAGGGGTGGGTGCCCTGTTAACACAACTTCCTGCCCCCCCAAAAAGAAAAGCACAAAGCAGGTGGATCTTTATATGAATGTCACAGTGCTACACTGGGACTGCTATGTTCTTGGGTTCTACAGCCAAGTCAACACTGGAGTGCCTGAAAAAAAGTCTCTGACCGTTCTCTAGTGGACCAGCGAAAGCCCAGACTTAACATCTGCGGTCAATGCATCCCTAACATTCAACATTCAAAAACAAACATTCAAACATTAAACAGACACACAATTTCACACTCACCTGAGTGAGAGCAGTGACTCTGTTCTCATTGGGGAAAAGTGGAGGGTCGTCACCAACCTGGAAATCGAAGTAAACTGTCTTGTGCGTGAAAGTAGAGAACTCATTACTGAAGCAGAATTTGTAGGTGCCATTCTTAGCTGCTGTGAAAGTAAAACTGTCATATTGTTTCTTCATTTCCTTGTAGAGTGTAGTTCCATCTGGGTCCTCCAAACGGCAGTCCACATCATAATGACCACCTGTCACCACCTGGGAAATAATAAGGATAGAAGCTTGAAGTTTTTTTCTACATAATACAATACAATAATATGTTTTTGTGGTACTATAAACTGTGGCGACAGTGGGGCAGACAATGTGGACAAAACATAAACCAAATATGAAGTATTTAAAAATGAATCCAATGAGAGCTAAAGGCCAAGTACTGCTCTCTCTATGGCAGATGTAGGTAACCTGTTTCCATTGAAATAAGTGCTCCTGCTTCTTACAAAAAAATAAATGTGTAATAAAAAAATAAATAAATACAACTGAGTACAGCTATGCTGTACACCCACTGGTATAAAGCCAGAATTATGTCTTGAACAAAACAACAGAAACAAACCAGAAAACAGCACTTTATGTAGCTTTATATGTAAATATGTATAATTCATATATTTATAATGTAAATAAAAATCATGTTTCTAGCGCAATATTTCTATAGACGTACATAGTAGTAGTAGAACAGTATATAAACCCACTGGGCTCATACAAGATTAATTAACACAGCATTAAACATTTAAAAAAATCCTAAGCGCTAAATAGATGTATTCATCAGTCTGATAGCTGGTCCAAGCCTTAGAGCATTAAATCTGTTAAACCTGCCATCAAGAAAACAGTGTGGATTCTGTTCAACTCTATGAAAATTTAAAAAATTGTCCTTTACATAATAAATATGCCTGATGAGGCTGAGCTTTGGGCTTAAAGAAGCCCCACACACCTGAAACTCCAGTGTACACTTCGTGCCGATGATGATGTCCTCGTAGAAACACTGCTTGGCGTTGTCTGGCAGCTCAAAAGTTAGCTCGGAGCCCAGCGCCCAGCCACAGAGCATCTGGGCCCACAGCACCTGCAGCAGCACCCGAAAGGATCCGTACATATTGCAGATCGAGAGCCAGCGGTTACAAAGTAAAAAACTGAGCAGACCTGTGGAAACAAAGACTAAAAGTCAAACACACCATGCTCAACCTCAGGGTGGTGAATATGGTGACAAAGCAAACCCGGACATTTCAGCGACAAGCTATTAGCTTTAAGCTAACTAGCTTAGCTGGCCTTTATATTTTCTAGTCAGAAAGCAACTTGGCATTTGTAACATTTTTTAACTACTAGCACTTTCGTGTATTGTGGTTATATTCGTCGTTACTGAAGTTAAAGTAAATTTAAACATTAACATTTCTTAATTCATTGTTTTGTCCCAGTCAGCATTAGCTACTCACCTCAAAGTGCTCACCCGGATGCGACTAAAGCTAACAAACGTATCACAAATGTCACACGTCATTGGCTGTCATCCGTAAAAGTCCGCCCCCTTCTTTCTCTGATTGGTCAAATAAGAAGAGGCGGGGCTTTGTGAGATCATGTCCGAATAGTGGGGAAGTGTATCTTCCTTCTTCAACACACTCCAACGTGGCTGTTGTTGAGCAGGTTGAGCCACAAAATTAGGCTGTGTTAAATTAGGCTGTGTTGGAGAGTTCACGTACATAATATCATGAATATTGGAAATGTATAGAAAAATATCTCAAATTATTTCAGTCACTGATGCACAGAATCTTATCAACCATCATTTTATTTAAGTCTCCAGTTCTGACACAAGTTCTTTGAAGTGCCAAAAGTTATACGTTATACGTGGCACGTTCTCCAAGATGCTTGTGGCCAGTTGTCTGGAATAAAGTTTATCTTGGAGAACTGGAGCTGTTTTTAGGCAAAGATAAATGAGTAATACACTATTTACAGATACAATATCAATTCTATATTTATTATATATATTAAAAACAGCTGCAAAATGCTGGCTCCTAAATATAAACATGTTTTCCACTCTCTTCTTTTTTTGTAGCTTGAGAAAGAAAAAAAAACATGAAAACTGGTAGTGTCACATGGGTATATTTATAAGTAGAATCAAGTTGAACAATGACTGATTTACAGTGTACATTCAGGGGTTGTTGTGGACAACTGAGAACAGTGCCTCATAGAAGCAGAGATAAAAGACCTACAGTAGTGGATCTCTTGGTTTTTTTTTTTTTTTTTTTTATAAATAGCGGCTGGGATGAGTTGTTTTCTCAAACAATCTGGCATAGAACTGGCTGCTCTGATGTATTTCAGCCTCATTCTGCTTGCACCTGAGATGCCACTGGTCCACCTGCAGAAAAGATAGTTGGTCCTTTTGTAATTTTGTGTGTAATTTTGTCCTTAAAACAGTTGGGGAATTTCTGTCCTACAACATGTAAACACCACAACAGCTATATCTATTCCGGGGGATCACTGAATCAGATCGTCATAGTGTGTAACGCATGGCACACATAAGGACTTATGATCAGTTATCGTTTTTGCGCTCCTTCCCCGCATGATGCGCATTGACTGCCTCTTTCTGACACTCGTGAATACACGTTTGACCCAAAAAAAAGAAAAAAAAAAAGACTCTCGCGTGATTCAGCAGTACGAGATTACAGTGCAGGGAAGGCTGCATGGAGAGCTGGGAGACAAAACAAAAGCTACACATTTCAACCAACAGGCGCTGGTCGCTTTGTATTTGTGTTTTGTAAAGCAAATTAGATTTAGGTAACTATTTGATCGCCGTTAAACGACAGCATAAAAGTTTTGCATCATGCCAAGTAGCACATCTTTGCTGGAGACCGAAGACGGAGAGTCCGAGCTCCCACCGCCGCTAGTGCACGCTTTCGCCGGTATGGGCCGTGAGGAGCACCACGGCATCCAAAGCCAAAGCCCCGAACAAGCAGACGAGAGCTTCTTTCACCAACAGCTTCCCTCGGTCTCTCATTTCAGCCTCCTCGGTACAGTCCTAGACTTGAAGCCCCTGCCCCTACATCGGCCATCCTCGGGAGATGAAGGGAACGTAACAGCAGTGGTTGAAGACGAAGAAGCAGAAGTTGTAGCCGCCGACTCCGCGGGCTGCACCGATAACGTCGGCTCGTTACTGGCGCAGGCCCACCGCCATCAGCACCTCCCATCGGGTCCCGGTGGCTCCGTAATGCCGTCCGGGATGGAGCCGTCGCACGTCGAGACGGTTCTGTTGTACAGCGGAGACGAGCGTGATGAAGCTGGGATTGGCGGCAGCGCCCTACCACCAGTCAGCAGCATGGCGATGCTCCCGCCCGGCGTGTACGGGGAGCCGGGCTACGAGGCCGAGCCTTCGCTGTTGACTCGGCGAAAGAGTGTGAACACAACCGAGTGTGTGGCCGTGCCGAGCTCGGAGCACGTCGCCGAGATTGTCGGGAGACAGGGTGAGTGGTCGGTGCCTTTCAGTAGCTAACGCTAACGTTAAACCGATGAAACTATGTAGCTAACGTTAGTCCAGACAACAATAAAACGAGTAAAATAAATCAGAATAACAAGAGGGTAGTAAATGCAAGAAACTATGATTACGACATAAAATATTAAAAATGCAGAATACTTGTCAATAAGGTTAATTGTTTATTTTACGTTAGCTAACTCATTGTCACCCATAATAGCAACGTGTAACGCTACGCGTTATTTTTTATAGTTATCGTCGGCTAACATTTGATAAGCATATTACAGTTATAATACAGTTTTAAGTCTTACGCGGAACATTTTTAATTCGCTAAGCAAACTGGTTTTAGCTCCTCCAGGTAACGTTAGCCTCAAACCATCTAGCTAGCTTAGCCCTTCTCCTAACTGGGTCAGCTACACCTTCGCCCAAAACCTTCAACAAAACTTTGACATCAAACTTTGACACAAGTTTTCTATCAAACAGCAGATCCTCCCGTGTCCTCTCTCTTGGACAGTTCGTTTGTGTTACGGGTGTTTGCTTTTGGCAGAGAGCCTGTGTTTTTTTTGTTGTTTTTTGTTTGTTTCTTCACGCAGCGCGTTGGTCACCATTGTCTTGCCACATCAGCTGTGGGTTAAAGTCAGCTCCGTGACATCTGGGTTCTGCAAAACACGAGTGGCTTTTCTTAGATGCCCAACGCCTTTATCTGGTCTTTTACATGAACTTTACAGAGCCCGATGGCATGCTTGGAGAGTGTTATTATGTCGTGTTTCGGACTAGCGTTAGTTGGGGGAGGGTGCACAGATTGCAGTGTTGACAACAACAACAGGAAATGGCTCTGGTAATGATGTGGGACTGCTAACCACTGCACACAGGGATATTTAATCTATAACCATTAGTGACTGGAAGCTTAAACTGTCTTTACATGATCATTTTTAGCTCTTCCATAATGATAGTAGATGTGTAGATTCATTCTTTGACTGTGTTTAACTTGCCCCCTGACAGGTTGTAAGATTAAGGCACTTCGTGCCAAGACCAACACCTACATTAAGACACCAGTGAGGGGCGAGCAGCCTGTCTTTGTTGTGACGGGGCGCAAGGAAGATGTGGCCACGGCCAAGAGGGAGATTCTGTCTGCAGCCGAGCACTTCTCCCTCATCAGAGCCTCTCGAAACAAAGCGGGCCCTCTGACTGCTGTAACCGGTTCAGGGGCCCCCACACTACCTGGACAGACAACTATCCAGGTCAGCACGTCATAGTATTAATCAGTGTTAAAGAAATGGCAGGTGTGTGTGTATTACCAACCAGTAACATTTTGCTTTATATAGGAAATTCTCTATGCTTGTGTGTGTTTTTTGTGCGTGTGTGTTTTCTGTGTTATATGTGTATAGTTATGCCATATCATTTCAACCCTACAGGTGCGGGTACCATATCGTGTTGTTGGGCTGGTTGTGGGTCCCAAAGGTAGGTCTTTAATCCATATGGTATTTTAAAAACGTCTGCTCCAGTCTTTGGTCTTCATAAGATTTCAGCTTTGTTTTGATGTTGAGTTGTTGTTATTGTTTTTTTTTGTGAGTGGAAAAACAAATAGCTTATACATGTTAGCAAATATAGCTAGGGACTAGTGTTTGCCCACATACACAAGCAAATCCAAAGTGTAAAAATGTGGGGGATAAGAGTTTTATCTAGTTGCTTACAGCTTCTGAAAGAGCTTTAAGATGCTCAGTTACATTTTTCTCTGAGTATTTAACCCCTTTACCCGTTGGCATTAACACCTCTGTGTCAGAAAGACCGGGGTTGAATTGTAAAGTGCTGCAGTTCTCAGCAATGTGTCATCAGGCTGCACAGGGTGAGATAACAAATCAGAAGCGTCAACAAATTTGAGAAGAGTGAGATATCTCTGTGTCACAGAAAGAAGAGGTAGTGTGTATTATTATATTTATTATTTTATGTTAACACATTCATTGAGACACATGCATTTTGTGAATGGATGCTTGGATTTCTGTGCTTGTGAATTTTAATGGTTACAGATAAGCCATATGTCAAAAAGTAATGTAACTCATCCAGTCTGTTTCTAATATATCATACTGACCTTTGGAAGTTTCTACATTAGACTGAAACTCATGGTGCTGTGGTTAGGTGGCATGTGCTCTAGCCAGCTGAGTCACCCGTACAGACAGCAGTTACTGCAGTTATTGCACAACTATATTTCTTCCAGTTTTATTGTTAGAAAAAATATGTAATTCCTGAAAATCTATAATACTGTTAATGTATTTGTGCTGTCTTGAGTAATAAATCTGCTTGGGCTATTTTGTCAACTTGATGTAGTTGGGTCAAGCTGTAGTTAAGAAGTGACACTGAGATAGACCGATGTGTTTTGAGTTTTCTTCAGAATTTCTAATAGTCAGCACTATTCTATTAATATTCTTTTCTTCTTGATACTTAGTTATACTTTGCTTCCACATGTAATATATCGTGTGTGTATACTATATATTTTAAGAGTGGTCATATTATGTCAAGCTGATTTTTAAATGTGTACCATCAACGTTTGTGTAGCCATGTGACCAGAGACGTTATTTATATTTTGTGTTCGACTGACAAGGGTTTTTGGTTTGTCATATCTTTTAGGGGCAACCATCAAACGCATTCAGCAACAGACTCACACTTACATTGTGACACCAAGTCGTGACAAAGAGCCAGTGTTCGAGGTGACAGGAATGCCAGAGAATGTGGACCGGGCTAGGGAGGAGATCGAGGCTCACATCGCTCTCCGCACTGGAAGCAGCGGGAGTATCGAGGCCCCAGGTGTAGACAACAATGACTTTCAATTCAACGGGACAGACGTCAGCTTTGAGAGTTCAGCAACACCAGTTGGGGTGGGCGAGGCTGGGTGGCTTCGTGCAGGTACTTCATCACCGGGTGGTGTTGGCTTGCTGCCAGTTAGCGTCAGTGGTACTCAGCGAATCAATAGCAATATTAACAGTGGTGTCAGGATGTCTTCCACCTATCGCAACGACAGCTCCAGTTCCCTGGGCAGTGGCTCCAGCTCAGCTGACTCTTTCTATGGCAGTGGGAATGGTAACCGCCCTGATTTCAGCCCGACTTGTCCATTTAATGCCAATGCTAACAACAACAACAACAACAACAACAACAACAACAACAACAACAACAACAGCAGCAGCAGCAGCAGCAGCAGCAGTAGCAGTGCTGGCAATACAGCTTTCTGGTTTGGCGAGAGCCTTCTTCCTGTGGGGTCTGAAGAGCTGGCCAGCCTGGGAGGTGGCAGCCCCTCCTCAGGATTTGACCCATTAACCATCTCCACTGCCCAAGCCTCACACTCTGCTGCACAGCCACACATCTGGAGTCCCTTCGTGGACCACCAACCCTTCCAAGGCTTTGATGCTTTTCATCCTCAGGTATGTGAAATTCATAAGGAGTATGGAGCCTGTGGCCTCCTGTGCACACAGAAAAGAAACATCCCATAGTTAACAGCAACTTGAGTGATAGCTTCTGCTTCTTTTTAATTCTTTTCTGTAGACAAATTTAGGATAAGTGTTTATGGAAGGTGAAATATTTCCAGTTGGCAGAGTCATATCTGCTTTACAGGCATGTGCCTGTATGTCAGTTTTGATGAACTGAAACCAATGAGGACCATGTCATATCAATGGTGACATACATGCTTGTGTCACTGTACACAAAGCTTGTGACCTACTCTAGCTTATTGCATTGAGTCACAGCCCCATGCAAACCCTGATCTGGGTGTGTGCTGTGAGACTGACAGTTTAAAAACATTCAACAGTCATCCATTATGTTAAGAAAGTTATATTTAGGATGCTATATTTTTATGGTCTTAGTCATATAATGACTTGTCAATGTTTTCAGACCAGTCAGCCTGGGACACCTCGTCTCTCTCCAACCTTCTCTGGGACAGAAGCCTTGGAGCACCCTCAGGCCCAGCGTGTTCGAGGGCCTTTTGGCTCAGCTGGGAGCCTCGATGCCCACAGGTTCCCCTCTTACAGCTCAGCCTTTTCCTCCTCCAGTGAAAGCACAGCTTCCTCTTCGTCCCCTCCTGAATCCTCCCTCTCTTATCGACTGGGGCTCGGATCAGCAGCAAGAGGACAGGAGATATGCATCCACTGCATGGATAACCAGGTGATCGCTGCACTGGTTCCCTGTGGCCATAACCTCTTCTGTCTAGATTGTGCCACCCAGATATGCCAGGGTCTAGAAGCTGTGTGCCCTGTGTGCCTGTCCCCAGTTACACAGGCCATTCAGCTCCGTAACATGTGATTTTTTTTTTTTTTTTTTTAAATTTAAATTTTATTTATTTTTTTAATAGGTTTACCTTGATGGCTGATAATGAATCAGCCTCCCCAACACTTCCAATTCATAATGTTTGAGGGAAATTACAAAAGTCACCCCAAATTAGTGTCTAGTTGTGTCTGTACCTTGGTTTTGTCCATGATGGTGTTTAAAAAAAGTATGGAAGAATAGGTAATTAAGGATTGATCTGTATTTAGGGCATAGGTTAGGGTGTTTTGCCTGTTCATGTGCCTGCTATCGTGAAGTCTTATACCTTGACTGATTGATCAATAGGAGGGTTTAAAATCCTCTATGTAGCATTGGGTGGGGTGGGATATATATATTTGCTCAAGATTTGGATTTATATTTTCTTCTCCCTGAAACATCTGGTTACGAGTTCTGACCTAACGGTATTTTGTTAAACTTTTTTAAAATTTCTTTGGAATTCTGTTAGATGCATAATTTTTGCTTTTGAATCAACATTTTGGGTGTACCTGTGAGTTTTAGTCTTTTTTTTTTTTTTTTTTTCAATCCTCTACAGCTACAGTTGTTTTTAATGTGCTGAAATATGGCCCAGCCCCTTAGCCTCTCAGTTATTGTGTTTAAGGCAGGAAACTATACTTACATATATTTGCATTACATAAAAGTCACACCTATGGATATGGTTACTGCATAATTTGAAGACCTACTACAGTAAACTCAATTCGATATAAACAAGCGGCATTATCCTAGGATAATGCCATTATATCCTAGGTAATTTAATCTTTAAAATTAATTGAGGTAATCAGCAGTCTAGTGAAGCAAGTCTGTGCTATTTTCAACACATATGTTTACCTGCTCAAGATTATAAATCAGTGTTTTTGGTTACCCCTAATATTAACAAAATATTGATATGCATACCAACACACCCACAGGTGGTTTTCAAATCAAGTGGTCCAAACCCACAACACACTCCAGTGGCAGCATCTTTTTGCCACAGGTTTCTTTCCCACACAAGAATAAACAAGTGGGCAACTTTTTTTTTTTTTTTTTTTTTTTTGTGTGGAGTACCAGGATGCTGTGCCACTTCAGTATCGCCACGTTGTTTTCCCATTTCTACTTACAAAAAACTGTTTACGGAAAACTTGTGCCTAATTCCGTTCTGAGCAAACAAAAAGAATCGAGCGGTTCGGCGGACACACAATGTTGCTCTGTCTTAAAACAAACTTGTGGCCTTTTTTCAAAGCCTCTAATTAAGTGATAACAGTATCTACAAATCCAAATCTTGGCTTGGAAGAACACAAGCTGACAGACAGAAGTCTTAATGTTTTTTTTTTTTTTTTGTCAGAGTTAAGTCTTTTAAATGCATCTTGTTGGAACAATAATTTTATATCACAGGGATGCTTTCTTTTATGTGCTATTTTGTTGAGCCAGAAGTATTTAGCACCTACTACTTTATCTCATTAACATCAAACACTCCCATGTATTTTCCTTTCATACTTTTCCCTCTTTATTTTATATTTCTGCTTATATCTGCATTATGTCTTTGTTTTGGAACACAGTTGCTGTGTTCCAGGTTTTCAGCTAGAAAGACGTGCATTGCTTTGTACCTTTGGTAACATTCCTCCTCCCATGTATTGCAGTCACTTTTGTAGCTGGTATAAGTGTTAATTACTTGTACCGAACCAGGGAGCCAAAAGAGCTGATATTCTACAAAACTACTATCTAGAAAGCTGCAATCTGGAATAAATCCCTGTACTGTAGACAGGCTGCTGACTGTAGCTGACTGCTGTAGACAGGCTGTTTTTTCTCATGAACTGCTCCACCCTGTGGCTATCTCATCACAGCCATTTTGTGTTATTGGTAAGCAGTCAGGAAAAACTATTCGAGAAACAGCGAGATGAAGGCCACTCATCACTTTACTTGGTTTTTATTTAATCTTACAACTTGTCAACCAGGCCTATGCAAAAATCATCCCAGTGTTTTAAATACTGGAGGAAGCACTAAATAAATTCAACTCCTTGGGTTTTAGTTACAGAGCTTTATTAGCTCATTGGTTACTGTCCTGTGCACCACTAAGCACAGTGTTTCCCATACCATAATCATACTACTTCAGTAGCTAGGACTTTAGACACAGTTTGACCCCCCTCCCCCCTTCCACCACCACCACCACCACCCTGCTTTCATCTGTTCCTCTTCCTGAAAAGTGAAGAAAGGTACTAAGTGGTGGTAGTCTTTTAAATCGTAGCTTTAAACAGCAGTGTTGCTAGGCTTTCTTTTCCTTGATTGAATGAGTTGACAAACATTTCAAAGGAGAAGCAGCTGGAATGATTTCATTCTGGATTGTGCTGACACTACATAAGGTCAATGTTGTTGCTTTACTGTGTGGACATTGGACCGCAGGCCCTCTAGCATTCCAGCTGTAAACTGTTTGAGAGATATTTCATGAATATCCTCTCTTACATGGATGCTTGAGCTTTCTTGAGGAAATGAAACCAAATGAGTCCCCCCCCCCCCAAAAAAAAATTCCACATCTGCTTATGCCCCCTTGGGTCTATCCGTCCTTTTTGGTTTGATTTTAGCAGTTCTTTTAAGGGTCGATCTCTCTTTGCTCTTTCTCCCTCTGAGGGAATGCAATACACTGTTGACCCTCAGTTTAGATATAAAGCGATGGACATTTTTGTGTATGTACTATATAATATTGCTGTTAATTACTGATAGATATACAGAACTTTTTATTTTGTTACATTTCATATATATATGCATAAATATATCTATATAAAAAAGTGTTTACAATAAGATTTTAATTTTTTTTTTTTTTTTTACTTTGATTAAGTGAATGAAGTGCTGGAAATGCAGAAATGTTGCGGGAGAGTGTCAGTGCTATCTGCTTGTATTCTAGTTATTAGTTTACAGTATTGATGATAATAGTATTGGTAGCTACTGTTTAACTTAGTGGAAAATGGAATGTGCATCACGAGCATGTCTTCATAACATACCGCCAATGTAAAACATCACACTGCAAATGTAAAAAGGCCAAGGATTCAAACTGCCTGTCATGTCTGTACGCCACCAAATTAAGAACGGTATACTGTAAAATGTATCTTAGATTATCTATATATAAATACATATATTGTTAAGCTGTACCAACAGTTCAGAGTATTTGCTAATTTTACTACAGTTTTGTTATGTATATGTAGGGGGAGTCTTGTGGCATATAAATTCTTCAAATTGAGTCAGGAGTTTAAAAGCAGACTATATTTTATAATGGCCTTTTAAGTTATTGCGGCCAAAGCACTGATATTATATATTTGCTGTAAAGAGAATTTTAAGAGTTTTATTTTTCTGATATTAAAGTTACTTAATAAAGATGGTTTCATTTAAAGCCACGACAGACTACTGCGATTCATTCATTATGTAAAATGGTGTTTGTGCTTATGTGCATCTTCCATATTCTGTAGGATCTTCATGTTGCAATTTACGTCATTAGAAACTTTCTTCCTCCCCGTTGTGACACATTTCATTTAAAAACCAACACCATATTTATGACTCGTGAATCAGCAGTTTGCTGGTGAACTTTCAAATATATCTGCAATTTGCAAATGCCTGTGCATGCCCACACACAAAATAACAGAAATCACCTGTGTGGGTTTACCATGGCTGTGTAGGACCTGTTGAATGACTCACATTTTGTTGCCTAACGTACACAGTATGTTCCTCAACTTTCACAATGTTGCTCATTTCTAACCAGTAACATGTATGTTATGTGTTTAGTAAGTGTGTGTGTGTGTGTGTATATAAAACATTGTCTTTTATGGATTGAAGTAACTTAAAAAAACATTGTCCCAACATTTTTTCTTAGCACATGAAAAGCTGACATTTTTAGAGATAGATAATTATAAAATATAATGCATTTCTGTAGGTGCAGGTTATGGCCCTATTTGTACATAAGAGTATGTTACTGTTGATATTTTAATCAAGATTTTGAATGTAGGACTGGGAGCTGAGTAGCAGCAGTAGGCCTATTGCCTTTCTATTTAAAAATCTAATTACTTCTTCCACTCCTGTACTTGATTTAATTTTTTTTTTTTTAAATAAAAAATGGGGACTATGTGGACCTCATTGTACAGCAAAATGCAGTTAGTCAAAGACTACTCTGGTATCCAAGTGTGATAAACCCACTCACACAGAAGAATCCTCTTTTCCAAGGCAGACATTTCAACATGTCATTGCAGGAAACACACAGGTTGGATTAATAACAGTAATTATGACTCGGTTTCAGTCTTCCAGAGAACAGCATGCGTAATCATGGTTTCTGCAGTGTTCACTCAGTTAATTTGAAGACTATTTAAACACCTTTTGAATGCTACATAGAATGAAATATAATACCTGTTTCACTGTCATACTGGAATTAGACTGTGAGGCCTACAATTACTTACGTATGTGAATTTATATATTCATTCATTCTCTATAACTTATTCCTATTCAGGGTCATGGGGTCCATCACAGGGTTAGTTTCTTTCAGTTTTTGCTAAAATCTTGACTTTTCAGTTATGGGTGGGTTCACTTCTTAGTTACTGTTGCTAACATTAGTGAGTGTTTGCTGCAGGTTTGACTGACTTAAAAACTTAAAAAAATTTACAATTCAGTCATTGACAATCTGCATTCATGTAGATGTTTCAACCTTTGTAAATGAAAACATTCTCATATTGAATACACCAAATGTTTCTTGCAAATAAACAGGTCACCATTTAGAGAATATCAGCCCATGTTTAATTAAAGACTCTCACATTAGAAATACAGGTAAAGTTTATCTGCAATTTGTCATAGTATTTAACACCAACTCCTATGAGCTGTGTCATTAGGATTTACCCTCAAGCACAACAGAATATAATATATTTGAGTTCAGCATCAGTTCTTTCAGTAACATAAAATATCCTGCTTCTTGCCATCGGCTACATCATTATGTGAATAACTTCTGGCTCTTTTTATCCCTGATGTAGGTGCAACCTTTTTTTTTTTAAGCTGTGTTTTTCAGTTTACAGTGAAATCATCAAAGATGGGACCGAGGGAACAAGGAAACCCACTGCTTAGTTTTGCTTAAATCAACTTAATTGCAAAGTGAAGAATTTCCTGTAACAAAAACAGCCTCAATTTGAACTAGACCTTGAACAGCAATGTAAAAATAGCATACCTTTTTAGGGACAGAAACACACATTCAATGAAGCAATTTCTTGTCATATAGCTATGCCGACAGGTGAGAAAAAATTATAGTAGTATGCTAGAATAATAAGAATGAACATATATTGATGTCAACATGAGGGGAGTAAATTAAATTTGTATTCCTAAGTGATGTGTGTGATCTCTGGAAAGAGCCTCGAAAAAGCAATGTAACACAAGCTGTCAAACGCATCTCAAGGCAGAGGGGAGGAGACGAGAAATCAATTATTTCTGTGTGTCAATCTACTGTCACCTGTTTCAACATCTGGATCATGCTTATAATTCTTTTACTTTCAAAGAGAAGCTGCATGTAACCAAAGTATAGTAGTTACTGTATTTTTACAAAATTAGGTCTTGGGAGTCAAGTTGGCTTCTTGAGGAACTCAAATGCTAAAAAGTTGAGTTTATATTATTGAATTGGATAACTTTACATTCGCTGTGACTATGCAGCTTCCCTCCATGTGTCTTTAATGCCGTTTTTTATAAACCTTCAAAACACAACGCACCTGAATAGTCCAGTGTGGTGCAGGGACAATGAAGTATTTCAAAAAGAGGGCAGATATAAAGGGTTCTATCCGCTACAAAAAATAAAAATAAAAACCATGCAGACACTGACATGCATTTCAAAAAACAAAGTTATTTACACAGATTAAAAAAAAATGCTGATCAAAAATAAAAAGGCCGCAATTCAGGAGTCAAAACAAACCTTACAGAGATGTATAAATGCCTATAGAGCAAAAAGGCAAAAACAGATTTTAAAATTGTCTTAGTGTTACATATGTTCTTCAAATGCATCACAATAAAATATAATTTTTACTCCCTTATAATTCATATTGCAGGACAAACACCTCAAATTAAGTGTTACTGAATTTGAAAAAAAAAAAAAACCAAAAAATTTAAAGTGCTAAAAACATGATACCAGTCAATTAATAAATGTAATAAAAAATAAAAATCAAGAAAATGCATCAATATTGCTGGGACACATTATCTGTTAGTAAACTATATGCTAGAGACATGGATGTAGTAGTATGTAAGTGGGCTGCTAGGAGATATTTAAGGACTGATTCTCAGCTAGTGTGGAGAGACAGTTTAGAGGTTAAAAAATACAAATAAACAGAATTACCTTAAAATATTCAATTAACAAAATGTCCAAATTAACTGTGGCAAATTCCAGCAGCTGCCTAAAATACACTATTACACTTGAAGACTGGGTGTGTTTTTGGTTCACTAAAATATTGAACCTTAATCTTACAGAACCAAAATCGTCCCGACCGTTTTTTCTGTTCTCAAAATAAAAGCGAGAAAAGGCAGAGTTAACAAAAGGCATGTGAGATTCCTCCTTTGTGACAGCATAAAAGAGTTTTCCCACAACAGTAACCATACCTGAAACAGACGAAGGATAACCAACGATGAACGAGAAACTAAACGTGCATCTTGCCATCGCTTGAGATTTTTTGTGAGAAATTACAAAACTGCAGTCAGTAAAAACAGATATGTTGTATCACAAATGAGTAATTTAACTTAGTCATGATGTCGTGATGCCCTCGAAAATCTGCATTAGTTAGCTATGATTTTATAAAGGACATTATTGTCTGGTGAAAAACCTCAAGCAGGTGTTCCGCTCATTGCTCTGTGTCCAGTTGAACAGGAAAAAGGTGAAATGATTTGTCATTGACAATCCACCAGGCAGACTCATCACTGTCTTTTAAAAGTCCAAACCCGTAGTTTGACAATACCTGACCTAGAAAAGTCCGTAAACTTGTTTCAGCTCAGAGACTGAGATTCGGCTTTAGGCATGATGCATGTCATTTTATTCTCAATGACAATCGTGGATAGCTGTGAATGTCCAGCTGGGTGGTCCCTAGTCCTGTCAGCATGATGCTCAGCAGTGATCCTTGCAGTTCACAGCACTGCTGATTTTCTGACAGCTGACTGAACTTGCATGTCATTCCCAGGTGTAAAGCAGCCTGTTTTTTAAAATGACAACTGACACAAAAGAAAACCAGCAGGACCCTGACACCCACACATTGAATACTACCATATACCATCTATAGCTGTACAGCCCTTTGATGCTCTTATATTGTTCAGTGAATCTATTGTCTGCCAATAGTTAGTGGATGTGGACTTCAAGCACAATTAGTGGTTGGTGTACATTCCAGTTTCACAGGATCTGCAGGTCATCTAAGTGGATGTTTCATGTGTTGCATGTGTATTTGTATTCATCTTGACATCTTATTTTTGTCCTAAAATACATAAATCCAGTCATCACACATCAAAGCCGTCTATCAAAAATAGACAAAGGTACCTTTAATATACGGCTTTGGCTCATTTGAGTCTCACTTTTGCTTTCAAAGCAAAAGTAAGGGCCACAGTGCACAAAGCTGCCTCTAACGCACCCGAAAGTATTTTTTTCATGTGGGGACAGTTTCAACATCACAGCTTCACAGCTGTTCCCACTGGTGTCTCCATCCAAGGAAGACTTTCCACTGCCACTGTATGTTACAATGCGATGCTGCAGAGACCTCAGTCCAGAGGTTGTGGGTCTGCTATAGGCATAGTGTGCAGAACCTCATCGAGTAACTGTAGAGCTCTGTGTAGGTGGATTTCAATCCAGCAAGGGGTCTCCTTGATGCTCTGACGAGGGTAGTCAGGCCCCCAGCCCTTAACAAAACTCATCCTGAGAATACACAGCCTCCGGAGGTCGTCAACCCCGATACCAGCTGCTGCTGACAGACCTGAGAGGACGGGAGTTACAATCAGCTCAGTGTATCTCAGTGTATGTCTGACAAACCCAACACCAATGTGCTAATCACTTCAGTCTAAAGAAATAGTCACCTCAGTTACATTGGCTCAAGACTCAGAAAAGATTTGCTGATTAGTGAACATTTTAGTTACAAAACAATACAGGTTTCAGCTTCTAGTTGCTGTTTTTGAATAATAAAAAATCAGAACACATCAATATAATTTTGTAATAGCAAATAAGTTTGACCAGCACAGATACATTTCTTTTTTTTTTAATGCTAATTAGGTGAGACATCTTTCTGAGGAACTCTTTGTTCTGTTGCTAAAATTTTAAAGCTCACACACTCACACTTATTGACAGGAAACATTTACATCAAACTTGCATCATAAGCGAGAACCAGAACCACTGACACATTGTCTCTACTTCCTACTGAATGTGTGTGAGGGGGCATCTTACTAATGGCTGGAGCTATGCCTCCTACTGATCCCGGTCCAGGTATGTTTCCAGCCACAGCTGCTGCTTGGGCTGCAGCTGCAGCTTGAGCCGTCGCAGCCTGCTGTTGCATCTGTCTGTGGCACTGCCGAAGGTCAAACACCTGGTGGGAGGGGAGAGACTTTAAATACTGTCCAGATAAAAAGAAAACATTTCTTTAATTCTCAACCTTAAATGGTGACATCTTCTTTTTACAGTTCAAACAGTTCATATAAGTGGGCATGTTACAGTGCAGTTAAGCCCAAGTCCTTACCTTGATGTAAGCACTGGGGTAGATTTTGTGAACAGCGTCTCCAGGGGCACGGCCCGCCTCTCTGTCCAGATAGTAACTCTGGACAAATACTGCATGGTCACTGAGGCATCGCACCCAAACATCTCCTTCCCCTTTACACTCCAACTGGACCCCCTTACCAATGTGAAGCCTGAGAGGAATAAGGAAAACAGGGAAGGAATGGGAGGAGTAACAGAACCATGTGGAGCTTTCAATTAGACCACGAGCCGCACCAAAACATAGTGTGTGTCTGTTTTGTACAGCAAAATGTTTCATGTCATAGTTGCCCTAGATGTTTTTCACAATCTCCCTGAGATCCTAATACCTATACTTGCAGTATTAGCAAGAAGTCAAGGGCCCACTTGTATGAAGTACTTCTGGTAATTGCCACAGTGCTTAAGGCTGTGAACATATTGTGATTTATCAGAGCTCCCTGGGACACACTCCTGTAAATACATGCACTGCACATGGCACAATTAAAACACTTAATCTGAACGAATTTAAGTACTTCTCAAAGTCTCTGGTAAATGTGTATGTCTAATAATTATGTTGATATTGTCAGACAGCCTATTCTTATCAGTGGCACTGAGAAGGACAGATTATTGTGTTTCAAAGTTTAGGAATAACTCTGTAGTGTTTGGACATGAAAAAAATAAGAAGAAATAATACAAAAATTATTATTATTAAGAAATAATAATGCTGCTGAATCCAACACATCATGATCTTCCTGTTGTTCATCTGCTGATTGTGAATGTACTTATAAGCTCAAGACTGCAAGTGTGGGTACCTTTTGTGTTATTCTGAGAGAAGAAGGACACAAACAACCAATCTATGGGGCATTCATGAATCCATCCTCTACAGTTCTGTTAGCACTAAAACTAAAGGGCATCTTTAACGCAGGAGGGAATAAAAGGTACCAAGTGTGACTTCTACTCGTCAGCTGTCAAGTCTCACACACAACCAATTAATGTGGAAATGAAATGTCAGATCTAACTATGTCTAAAAATGTCAAGTGTTATTATACAAAGTATGCTGTTCACCAGGTGTTTTGTTCTAAATCTAATTTATGTCTTTAGCGAGTACTTGGGTCACCTACCTTGCTCTCTCAATAGCCTCAGTCCGATGGACATTGCTGAGCTGGCCCAAACAGAACCTGTCTCCTCCTGATGGATCGACATAGCCATCCACAGTAACGACGGGGCAAGAAGAGGGTACCTTAAATGTCTCCCCCACCTGAACATCCATCTCAAAATAGGCAATGGAACACCAGTAGTCAGGAGCTGAAACAGAGGGAAGAATCTGATGTCAATGGTTTAAAGTGAGAAATCTAAATGAAGAGCTGAGGACCTTCAGTTCTCAGTTCAATCTTCAGTTCAAGTGATTATCAACTGAATGGCCATTGTTGATGTACTTGTAGATTGAGTGTCCTCACCTGGATGATTGGAAATAGGGGGCTGAAAGGCGAGCTCGTTATGCACTGGCCCTGGGATAAATAAGGAAAGTAATGTTAGTAACCACGTGCTTTGCAAAGCATTATATTTACATATTTGCTATTGTCTGTGGATTAACGTAGAACTGTAGTAATAGTATGTGCTTACAGTAGTGTGTTGGATGTGGCATAGGAGGGTGGTGCTGTAGATGGCCATTGGTGTGGTGGGGTATGTTGGGGGTGAAGCTGCTGTTTCTAGGCCAGGTGGAGCTGGTGCCTGAGAAGAAAATGAAAACAGTAGTCACAGGATCCAAAGTTGGACTGACAAAGAGTACAACCTCTCAAATGTGCTGCTGTCACTTCTGCAAACATTCAAAGTACATTTCACAAAACAGAAGCAGACAAGGATTTATCTATGAATGATTTCGTGCAAACATGTCCAAAAACCATTTGCTTCATGGAATCAAAATCTTGGAACAAGACAATAAAGGCTAACTGCACAGCCAAAAAAAAAAACAAACAAACTATTTCTTACTGCCTGATCCAGCAGCAATAGCAGGGAAAGATGAGGTTGAGGCAGAGGTGGAGGGTTCAGTAGGTGGGAGCAGGTTTGGGGCCACAAATGATTCTGAAGGGGCTGGGCGGCTGCTGGATGGGGGGTGCTGGATAGTCTGGATGGAGTGCCCTCCATCAATGGAGGGCAGACTCTGCTGTCCATCAAAATCATACTCATCCTTCACTATAAGTCCTGAGCTGGGTCCAGAACTGGTCAGGGTCAGTCCTGATATGTCTGTGGACCAAAGAAAAGACTAAAGTAATGGAACAGTTACTGACAAGCAAACTGATTATCAGCAATGCAAAGTGGGGCTGGACAAGTTGAACAAAAATAACTGCATCTAGAAGCAGAAGAAGTCAGCATGTACAAACACAGCACAATGTCACCTTGGCTTCAAGATAAGCCAATTTAAGTTCAAGTTCATGTCACTTTAGTGGTGTAAACTAAAACTAGCCTGACAGTTTACTAAAACTGCTGTTTTCAGCTTCTTCATTTAATGGGCAGCTTTTGGTCTCAGTTCACTTCAGGGTGCTGCAACAAACTGAACTGAAACTTTTGCATTTTAGTCTTTCTTAAGAGTTTATTTTTGTTCCCTGCACAACGTCAAGAACTTTTTTTTTCTATCCAGAACTGAAACCTCCCCATTACTCACCTATGCCAGGAGACACCACTCTCTCATAGTGATAGGGGTTGACACACACACTGTCACATTTGAGGTCAAAGGCAAACTGGCAGTATTTGACGTGTTTCAGTTCATTCTTATGCAGGTCTGGCCACCGCCACAGCCGGGCATAGATTACATGAGGGAAGCCTTTACGTCCTGCCACCTGGAAACACATTACCACCACAGACAAAGAAATACAGGGAAACAGATTTAATTCATATGTAAACTCACTTTTCCTTACAGCTAAGGCCATATGTAGTTTTAAGTTATTATTTTAATAATTAATAATTTTATTTTATAGTTGTTTTGCAACCACAATGACAAATATTTACAGGTTTATGTTACTCAAATATGGCTTTTCTTTGATAATTGCCTGAATATCTTTGTGTTGTGCACTGGTAGCTGGATGCCTGTATAGGTTACTATAGGTGAGACTAGAAAAACATGTGCAAACATCAGCAGATTCAATTGTTACCTGGGTAAGTCAAAGTAGTACAAGCTGCCTTGATATTTATGTACTTGTATGCATTTAATAAATCATACAGTTGTGTTGTTGTTTTGTCCCACCTGCAACCTTCCATCAAGTGTCCTCTGAATGGTAACACACTTGCTGGGATGGGCCCCATTGGTGGTGATTGCTGTGATGAGGGAGTCCAGTTCATCTTTTTTCTCCTTCAGCTTTTTCACCAGGCTCTCGATGGCCCGCTTGGCGAAAGTCTCGCTCTCGCCACCCTGTCTGTGACACATCAAACTGTGCACGATGCTCAGGCAGGCGTCATTGCTGGTGGGTGTGTTGGTGATGGACATTTTGACTTATGTCTGACAGGCACTTTCTGACGATATGTATGTTGTGCACACAGTTTCACATCATCAGAAAGCCAGGGCAATGTGGATCCTGGCAGGACTGATAGAGAGCAATCAGCTGTTCTTGTGTGAGGTGCGTAATCACAGTCCTACATATGACACCATCTGAAGACGGACAAGAGGATGACACAGAAGTTTTAGGTTAAGCTGTTTTAGAGGTGATTTATAGGCTTTTAGTAGGAGGTCAGGCTAATATTTTGTATCTTCAATGTATATAAACATCAGAAACCACTCCCACATAATACAAGTACTCAGCTCCACAAACTACAACCTAAAAACGTTTGTTTTGGTTGGCAGACCAAACAAAGCAGAACCTGGAACAAAAAATGCTAACAGCAGCTCACCAACGGCATAATGACATGACTGAGCAGCAGGTTTTCTACTCGCGGTTGAGTTTAAAAACACTACAACTGTTTTCAGTGGGGTAAAAATAAAGTTGAAGTCGCTGTGCCCGCGTTGTTCTTCTTAGCTAGTGTTAGCGGCGCCACTGTGGCGGCCGTTAGTTCTGGAAGCTTCGTCAAGCTACCGCCAACGGCCAAGACCACCCGGATGTGAGAGCTCCTTGTCTTCAAAATAAAGGTACATCTTCGTACAATCAAACTTAAAAATATCACAACAAATATCGCGACACTGATGTTTGATAAGGTGCAGTGCAAGATAATCAGAGAGATATCTCGAGTATGCAATGCTAACAGCAATGGCGCCCCCAAGGGCCGAACTGCCCCCCCCCCCCAGAAAAGCTCCACTCTTTTAATAAATCATACTCAGTGCATACAACACATACAGTCATCTTCAATCAAGACATAAATGCAAAGCCTAAATAAATAAATTAAAATAAATCATAAGTAAGTGATTCATGAAGAGAATATATATACAACCCTGCGCTGCTGCCCACCAATTTCAACTGACTGGTAACAACAAATCCAACCTCCACCTGTGAGGGGCGATAATGTCCCAAAATGCGTTTAGTGCCTCAACAGAAGAAGAAGCAGAAGCAACATTGCGACCAATATACATAAGGTATATTAATAAGAACACACACTTTTTGTAATCTATAATAAATAAACTTAGTCGCCTCACACATTTTCACTCTAATTTCCTCTCCAGGTTGTCCGTTTTCAGAATCTTCTCTCTGTCTGAGAAGGACACTGCGGCAGGCTAACACTGGCAGCTAGCAGCCTGTTATTCAGTTGAAGCCAGTCCAGACAGTCCAGAAAGCTAACCAGTAAGTAAATGAATGCTGTAATATTAATTTTAAGTAGTGTTGGCCTTAATGTTATCATGTCTTGACAATGTGTATGAGCTATTTTAGTCAATGTGCGTGCTGACCGCGGCGGTGTGTCAATTTACAGACATAAACAGCTACAACAAGTCAAGCTGTTTAAAAAAAAAAAAACGTTTCATATATATATATATATATATATATGAAACGTGTTTTTTTCAAAATGTTTGTGTGTTTCTCAAAATTGAGGTAAAAGTGTTTGACTTATATAGTCTTTTTAATGGAAAAGAGTCAAGGACCATGCATCGACAGCCACGAGTTGAACTCAGTCTGAGGTACCATTTAAAGGCCCAATTTGGTGTGCCACCCCAAGATTTTCTCTGGCCTCCCTTGTGAAAATTTTCTGGAGGCGCCACTGACTAACAGCAAAGTAAACCTTTCTTTCATACTGTATTTTAAATGCAGACAGCTTCAGGATACTATTAAACAGTTAAAAACGCCATTTGTAACTGCTTACAGCTATAATACTGAGACAATGCTATTATGATAATATTAAGTCGGGGGAAAAAAAGCAAGTTCTCACGTTTTAGAAGCTGGGTCATCATGTCTGGCATCTTTTTAAAACTATGACTACATGAATAATTGTTATATTTTTAGTTATATAAAACATATGTGTATTTCTTACCATTGGGTAGCATTCATTTATATTTATTGCAAAATTAATTTTACTCCACTATGAGATGTGCGACTTACTGCTCAAATATAGTTTTATTTTGACGAGCCTAGCCGGAAATACGGTTGCGGTAAAGACCTGCTGCTAAAACACGAGCTAGCGTTGATGGTTGTTGGTAGCAAATTAGCTAACGTAGCATGCTGCTATGAGGCGTGTTTGTTTATTATGGCCAGTTACCCAGGACAAGAAATGTGAAACACTTTGTTTGAGAGCAACAAAATAATTTTATGCAACTGTGGGAAAACAGTAAGCGATCACGATGCAGTTTAAACACCAAATGGATTAAAGCTATGTGAATAGCTAGCACACTTCATTACCTGCAGTTAGCTTGTGTGGCAGCTGCCTCTGTCCCAACTTATCGGGCCAGCGGTGGAGCTGAGAAGATCCTGTATCACTTTTTAGATTGCCCCTATAAATGTCACCAGCTACTTCCTAAACATGATGTAAAAGCGTCCTATTTCGCAGGCTACAGCGTGACATCCTTAAAACCACAGCGCGGATCAAGTCAGTTCAAGTCTCGACCCACTTCACTTCTACCTCCAATGGCGCAGTGCGCATGTGTAAAATGACGGGTTTAATAGGCAGGCATTATATGACAGCAGGCCATAAATCCCAGATTCAAAACTTTAGTTAGGCTGAGTAAAGTACATGAAAGTATACTTAAAGTACCAGCAGTAGAGGTATTCATTATGCAGAACAACCCATGCCAGGTATTGAAGTATAATTACAGATGTGTAAACCTTAGTTTTACCATTACTAAAGCTACATCCCAGGTAGCTTAGAAAGTAATAACATCATACTTAACAATTAATTCGATTTTTGCTCTATAGTATGAATCTGCAAAGTGACTAGTAACAGAAGCTATCAAATATATGTGATGGAGCCTCTGAATTGTACTTAAGGAGCCTACAACACTGACACTCATGTAGTCTACTTTAATAGAGGGCCACATAAAGGGAGAACATGCAAACTCCACACAGAAAGGCCCCTGCTGGGTTTCAAACCAGGAACCTTCTTGCTGTGAGGCAACAGTACTAACCACCATGCTGCCCCCACAATACTACTTTTTACTATTTATTATTAGGTTACTACTTTCTGGTCCACTATATTAATTTGACATCATAAGTCATCCAATCATTGATATCAATATAAAACTATTATTTCAAGTGGTTCTTTAGTTCTTTCATAATGATCAAAACAGACCAATCAAGATATGGTGTATATGTTACTTCTACTCTCTTCTCTGTGAATCAGTCCCATCAAGGATGCAGCAATGGTATTAATTGAAAACAAAGAGATTTCAACAGCTCCAAACAATTGTTAGCCTGTTTTTCCCCAATTCTAAAAACTTAGAAAATTTCTTTCCTTGTATCTTTCTGTAAGATTGTTCATTTGACATTTTCAATGAAAACACATTTGACTGCCAAATTTTCTACTGGAATTTTTACACCCTTTTTGCACCAAACATTAAAGTTGTTATTCGCTGGAATCCTTTGGAGTAAAGTCTGTTCTCAGTGAAGGGTCCAGTTGATGGATGGATTTCTAAATCATATGGTTTAATTTAAAAACAGCTCCATCTGCCTAAAATCAAAGCATGCTGCTGTCAAAAGTACACTTGATGAAATACAGTATCATTCTTCCCATGCAATATTTTTTATTGTTTTTGCAAGATGGCAATTAAAATAAAAAAGTATGAATCTTATAAAATATAATTCAATTACACAAATTTCTCTCAAACAAGGAAACACTTGTTTATATTTGTCAGTATTTATAAAGAATCTGTTATTGATTTTGGCCATGCTATGTGGTTTTCTAAAAGAATAAGAATGGAAATCAGCATGTATCTCTGCTGGACCAAGTCAATCTGTCATACATACAATATGTCCAATGAGAAATTGTTACATACTTGAGGACAAAGTGAATTAGAGTGGCTGATACAGAGATACATATGTAAGAATGTAGGTTATAGAAATAGAAGTTGAATATATGAATATAAGGTGAGACATTGGAAGGTTTTATATCCCGTCTGACCTCTTCTGTGTAGAGTTTGCATGTTCTCCCTGTGACTATATTGATAATATATGAATGGAGGGATGTATGGATGCAACAAGTTTAACATGCAAGATATTAAATCACTGTGATGGACTGGTGACCTGTCCAGGGTGTACCCCTGCCTTTCACCCAAAGAGAGCTGGTATAGACTCCAGCAGATCCCCGTGACCCTGGTTAGGACTAAGCAGGTATAGATAATGGATGGATATTAAATCAAGAGGTCTGTATAATTTCATATTTTCATATATTTTAAATGTCTGCATTCTTATGATTATCAGTGAAAATACTGTTTTTCATTCTTTCTTTTGAAAGACTGTATAGTGGTTAATACCAGTAGCCACAGACAATTATTTTCTAGCAGCATATTGTTGCTTATTTCAGAGATTGTGTTCTCCTCTGCAGCTGACAAGGTGCCAAATAATGAAGTGTAATCAGTTAGAAGGAATGAAAAGTAGACGCTGTTTATCCTTGATGGTGCTTTCATTTTATGCTTTCTACAGTAATGAGAATACAAAAGCATTCTTACATACATGCACACACACACTGAAGTTTAAATGCCCCACTGCTTCCCAATTTGTCCCAATTACAGATGTGAGTACAACCCACTGACAAGCAGCACAATGATGATTAATTTTCAGCTATCACAGCTAATATGCTTGGCATGCTCCCATAATTTGACTTTAATTGTCTATCATCTCTCTTGCTCTTTCTTTCATTTCCCTCCCTTGTCTGTATCCCTTTCTTTCTCTGATCATTTTTTCAAGTGGAGAAGATAGTCTTCTTCTTTCAATTGTCGGTCTTGTTTTTCTTTTTTACTTGTCAGTTCTCCTAAATTTCAGATGCTCACTTTGAGTATTAGTAATATTTTTCTTAGTCTCTCTATGACCAAAATAGCAATGTATTGTGTGGCCTCATTCTTTTATTGTTATTCTGTAAATGACAGAGGGAGCACCAGAAATAAGACAAATGTAGATGAGATACATAAACTGACATTCTCAACAGAATTATAAGACACAATAAGAGAAATGAGAATATTTCTCATATTGATCAAATATTTTGAGGGGATATAACAATAAAGCTAACTTTCTAAAAACTGAGAAATACATTTTGACTTTGTTATATCTAGTATAATTCCCTATTCTCACCAGCAGAGAGCAGTAACTACCACCATATTAATTTTCTGAGCAGGATTGGCAGAGAAATGTAATAATTAGTAAGCAATACGTGTAATAAGGTTGTGTTGAATTAAACATCAACATCACAAGGTCTTCAAAATGCAATGAAGCAGAATTATTTTTTCCTGAGCTTTTTTGAAGCAACTATACCAACATTTATGGCATGTTAATATTTTAGCGACTACCTCTAAAAATAATTTCCGAGGTTGACTGTTGCAATGTTTCCTCCAAACTAAAACTTAGTTCCTGCGCTTCCATTTTGTCCAGATATCCAGTCAATATTTTAAGCTTGAGGTAGTTTTAAATCCATATAAAGCTGTAATGAATGCCTCCACTTTGTGGGAAAAGGCCCGCAGATTGAATTTCACTCATTTTATCTTGAAGCATAATGAATTAGAGCCATACCAGCATCCATGACATGTTTCACATTTAGGACAAAAACAAAGTCAAAGTTGATGCTAAAATTTATTTAGCGTAAACTGAGCATGAAGCAAAATGTGGCGTTGTCCTCAGGACTGTCATTCTCTGCCTTAGCTGAAGTGAATGTAATTTTGCAGATGTTGGTTTGGCAGTAACCATGGCTTTGATTACCATGCAGGCCATCTGACTATCACATGAAAAAACAAGGATTTACACTTTAAATAGGAAGTTTCTCTCATACCTCACACAGCTGTCAGAAACATCAGCTGCTGCCAGGTAATTCAAACACTTTCTATGAAGTTTATAGTGCAGTTTTACGATTGTGGCGCAGCTGGCAGCTAATTGCGTGGGACCTACCTACAAAAGCATTTAATTAAGAAGTCACTGGATAAGGATTTTAATGCATAACACAGGTACACACAAAACACACAAACAAGCAAGACACTGTGACTGGGTGAAGCTAATTTTCTTCAGGGTCTCTGCAGTGATGGTGCTGAGGTTGATCAGACATTATACACAGACATCATACATCACCTTGACAACCATCCCTCAGAGGCAAGACACATGACTGCTCTGTGTGTGCGTTAATGAGTGTGTGGGCCTTACACTGTACATCCATCAACAGAGTCACAAACATAAATACAAATGGACAAGTAAGAGAGGAGTGTCAGTGATGTGATGCGACAATCTCTCTGTCATACTAAGGAAAAATCAACACACAGCATAAAGTGAAAGCAGCTTTCCAATTTAACACACTGGGTCACTCGCTTGCAACTTCCTCACTGCTCCTTCGTCTATGCCTGGTTCTGTTTTCTGTCTATTCTCAACTCCTCCCACCATTTATCTCCTCCATGACCAAAAAGTCTGAAGTAACATGATGTTCTCTAATGCTGTCATGGCAAAACGTCTGCATCAACATCAACAGAAGTGCTGTTGTACTGCAGGTTTGCATGTGTTAGTCCTGGTTCTTTTATTGTAATGTAAGCTCAGAATGTTATTTTGCTCAGACAAAGCACTGCTGGGGTAATTTTTGACTGGGGACCATGTTGCGTGTGACACACCCGCTTTCTTTCACATATCACTTGTCTGCCTTTTCACAAAGAACTATCCAGTAAAGTGAAAACACATTCGCCAACATGTAAAATTAATGACACACCCATCATCCTCAGTTGTAGTTCTTGATTTGTGCTAATTAGTGAATGTTATTTATGTTAGTATTATGTTTCCATTTTTATGTTGTAAAAGAAAGAAAAGCTCTTCTAGGATGAAGACTTGCTTATGTGTTTGATCAGCAGAAGCCTACCTTAACAATTCCATCCATCCATCTGTTCATCCTAAAATATGCTGCACATTTTCTTGTTCTCCTTTCCTCCCCTTTGAACCCCTCACGCCTTCGTCTGAAGCCTGAGCACATCACATGAGTGGTGGATGTATTAAATCTGAAATCTTTCCACTTCAGTGGGATTCAGGAAATTGTCTACCCTGCGGGAAGTAAATGCAGACTGAGGGATGGATAGATGGAAACAGGGAGAGATGGATGTGAGAGTAAAATGTGTGGAAGGAGAGATGGATTTAGCAAGGGAGGGGTAGATTGAGAGAGAGAAGTATTTTGGAAGATGGATGGATTTGGTGGTGAGCATAAGAGAGACAGAGAGGGATGGGAGGAATAAATGGAAAAAGGAGGTGTGGGAGAGGAGATGGGTGAGCTGTCTGTTTGAAGATAAATCAGAGAGGCAGTGTAGTGAGGAGGTCTATATCCATAAACACATACACACAAACAGATGTGTGTGTCTGTGCATTTAGGCTTGAACTCACACACATGCAAACACACAAATACACTCACTTACTCACTCTCGCACACAGTACCCCGCGGCGAGGTGGTAAAAGGCCACGGCTGATTGGGTGCTGCAGGCTGATTTCGCCCCGAGTGGCAGAGCAGTGCATGTTGGGATGTTTGGATACAAATGCAGTCATCCATGAAGGCATGAGGTAGGTCACCTCTCTTCTCTCCCATACCTTGTTTCGAACATCTCCTTCTTTATCTTTCCTTCTGTGCGTCATTGTTTTCTCATTTTTCTTCTCTTGTCTTTCTTTTTCAATCTTGGTGTTATTCCCCAATTTTCCCACAGGGCTTTTCACTAATACACCTCTGAATCTACCCTTCTCTCTGTTCATAGAAATTCATCTTTTATATAGAAAGTCTGTTCTCTCTGGGTATTAACAGTAGCTTTCAGAACTTTCTTTCACCCTCTCGTGCCCTCTTTTGTCTGGCTCAAACAATTGATTTCCATCTATCTTCCATTGCTCGTTTTATCTTTTTAGCAGTACACTGCCTCCATCCTACCCTGCCTGTAGCCCCTCTGCTAACACACACACACACACACACACACACACACACACACATTGCATCCCTGCAGTATAGTTTGCTAACAGAATAATTAGTAGTGCTTGATGTCTCTGACAATTCTAATTCATCCAAATGGCCACCACATGCCTCCTCTCAGCAGCCCGGGGCTACACACACCCGTGCGCACAAACACAAACTCACTCCAACCACACACACACACACGTCTGTATATGCAAACACACATTTGTGCCAATTGCAAATAGGCCCACTTACAAATGAGATACTTTCATCTGTGTTTAGAGGATACTGGAGCATCAACGCTTTCATGCCTCAGACTTTAAAACCAATATACAGGTTAACTGGCCATGACTGCAGAAAGCCTGCACCCTTAGCAATTATAGGTTTTCAGACTGGAATAAAAAACCTTAATTTCATAAAAAATTAGGAGTTGGAGAGGTGGATACATTTCTGATGAAACCCTTGCAAACTTATTTGACTAATTTATGAATTTCTTAGAACTCCTATATGTAGTATTAACAAAAAAAAGATGCTGTGATCGAGTAGACAGATACTAATGGCTCAAAAGTAACACATAAACTTCTGATATACTTTTTTGCCTGTGTACCATGCATTCATTCTAAATATTGGCTGTGTGAACCCATGAACAATACAGTGAGTATGTCAGGATGAGATGTACCTAACAGCAGGAGCATAATATGAAGAAGTACAGAAAGTCACCTTATCTGCTTCCAGTGCATTTACCTGCAACTGGTTGGAAGCTCACTGGATTTATTTCAGGACTGTAACAATCTACAATAGCAAACATATATATGTGTGTGTTTGTTGGCTTAAACATTTGTGTTGCTCAGATTATTCAGTTTCCCATATCAATAGTATGTGAGTATATGTATGTCTGTACTTTGATTCTGTTTAAGCTTCAACACGTGTGAATGTGTGAGTAAATTTTCCCCATTGCAGCATCACAGTGCTGATCAGGGTCAACATGCAATAAATACAAACAAACAGTTCTCCCTGTTTCAGTCTATCACACACACAAAAAACACACTGTGATACAGTATAAGGGTGTGTATTATCTTCATCATGGTATTACTACATGTTTGTGTGGCTGTGTACTGTATATGTGTGTGTGCTCTCTGTGTACAGTGAATCCTGTAAGGCTGTCATGGGAAACACAGACATAGTCATGGGGGCTTTGCAGCTTTGTGCTGCTCTACTGTGAGATTTCCCCAGAGGAAAGAATAGCAGCACAAGAGAACCACCGGTGAGAAACAGAGTGAAAACATGAGAAGGAGGCGAGAGCAGGAGTGAGAGACATCGCCAATAGAGAACAACAAACAGGCAGAGAAAGGTGGCGAGTAATACAGACTGTAAGGGAGAGAAAACAACAAATGGGAGAGTAAGCATTTTGAATGAACTGTAGAAAAAAAATAAATAAATGGGAGAAATACAGAAAGTTGAAAAAATGTTCAGAGGTGAAAAAAGAAAATAGAGTAAATGAGGAAAAGAGAACAAATGAACTCTTAACTCTTAAATCACCTGTTCAACACCTTGAGGGATACTTGTTTGTTTGTATTCATGTCCTTGTACAGTAATAAAAGTTGTGGTTAGCTTGGGTCAGCATAAAGCCTCTAGGCAATGGGAGCACCAGTGCTGTCACAACTCAGTGTTTATTAGCAGGTGTGTGTTTTAAAGGTATATTCAATTCAGGTTTGCATCTCATTTGTGATTGACTCACTCATGTCTCATTTAAGATATTTTATTGCTGCATTTATTTGTTTAAATAACTGCATACAGTGTACAGCACACTGCTTTATTTTGTGTTCCTGAAAAGTCTATATGAGCATCAACTTCTCAGACGTCAGAGGATAACGCAAACCGGACAAAAAATTAGCTTGAGTGTGAGTGTGTTATATAAGCATCACCAATGGGTGTAGTTGTGTTCCCTAATTTTAGAAACACTAACAAGTAGTGCCAGGAAGTTCAAGTGCCATGTGGCCTCAGTATGCCCAGGTGCAAACCTCTAACTCTATGGTGTGTATGAAATTTTACTTTATTTGTGTTAATGCTACATGTGCACTAAATTAACACTATGACTGCAATCTGAAGTCCAACTCCACAAAAGCATGGTCTGAACTCACTGCCACATACAGTAAAGCATTACAATCTCAAATAGGTCATAACTGATTCCTACTGCCAAATTTTTTTGGGAGAACTTTGGGTAATATATAAGTAATATATATTTGAACAATTTCATGTTTGGCTATTGTTATTGTTTTCTGTTAGTCTGTTTGGCAACATCTGAGTTCATGAACACAACACTTTCTTTTACTTTTCAAATTCTCCAACTATGCACAATACACGATCAATACAAAATAATTTTTTATATCTATATTCATGATGTGATCTGCACACTAGGCTTAAATATATAAAGTCAACAACATGACAACCAAACCATGTTTTAGTGCAGGCTGCAGGCTAATGTGCCTGAATTGGTAGTTGATAGTACTTTGGTCAAGGATACTTCACTTGCCTTGTTCTGCCTTTGCGTGTGTCTGTGTGTGTGTGTGTGTGTGTCTGTGTGTGTCTGTGTGTGTGTGTGTGTGTCTGTGTGTGCCCATTAAACCATCACATGTGTGAAGTGAATGTGTGACCACACACACCGTGGGCCCTTCTGTGACTCAGAGAGCTTGTGGAGATCAAACACTGGTACCTTCATATGGTTTGAATTTGGGTCAGTTCATGTTTCATCATAAAACTTCAATAAAGAAAGACTCATACAATACACACACACCACGTCAGGGTGTTTGGTTTATGTAAGCACTGTTTATTATGATGGGTGTCACAGGATCAGGGTGTTTTTTCAGTGCGGCTGTATATATAGTTTGGCATGGTGGTGTGGTTATCTGTGTTGTGGCTAGTTAGTTTATGTGTGTGCGTGTGTGCGTGTGTGCGTGTGTGTGCGTGTGTGTGTGTGTGTGGTTGTGGTTCGGAACATTTTTTTTTTCAGAAACCACTGACCCATAAGCTATGAGAGGCTGTGGGCTAATGGGCCCACCCACAATCAGGAAACACACACACATGCACGCACGCACGCACACACGCACGCACATAAAGTCATCTGTTGATGTGTTACAAAGAGACATTATTTAGTTATTTTTATACAAGTGAATGTTTCTCACTAAGAACAATCTCCCTGGTTTTTGTTTCTTTGTGGTTTCGCTTTAATGTTTAATAAGATACATTTGAGATTCAGCATTAAGAAAAACAGGTGTTGAGGAAAATCAAATGCATGAATAGAGAGAAAGTAGGTTTTGCTTTCTGTCTTTATGTGTCCAAGTTGAATAGTATCGGTCCTTGTAAATACACAGTATAAGCCTAGACAAGTGGCTGTTGTGTGTACTTGAAAGATTTAAAAAAAACATATCTTGGTTGACTGACATAAAATGCTGACTGGACCTACTTGGAAATGGAAAAACAAGGCCATCATTATCATCAACACAGCTACTACAGGCTGCAGGTTGCTTTTTAGCAGCACTTATATCAACAGTACCACCTGCAGAAAAGATGACAACCATTTGCTTCTTTTCTCCTGACTTAGATAATTGTGCGTGTTTTTTTTTTTTGTGTGTGGTGCTGTCAAATACAACATTAATCATGATTTGTACTTTTTAGGTGTTGACTGAGTCAATTCAGGATAGACTGATAAATAAAATAACTACTCCAAGATAATTTGGGGAATAACAGCTTTGGATGCATAAATTGCTTCCATTTTCATAGCTGCAGACCTTTACTTCCAGTTATCTAAATGCAAAATCTATCTCTATCTTTTTCCACTTCGATAACTAATTTTAATTTTAGTATGAAAGTTCTTCCTCTTTCTTTCAGCCACATTTGAATATGAGGATTACATGAGAAGCCAAGAACCACTAAGCTAGAATATCTTTTTTTGGTTTGGACCCTGTAAAAAATAAAATACATAATTATATGAGTGTTTTTTATAGCATTGTGCTTTGAAACACAGCTGGGTTGCAGGCATTACTGAGTTATAAAGATAAACTCCGCTGTATAAAAGCTTTGGCTATCAGAATGGATGTCAAAATGTTGATTTTCAAACACCCCAAACCTTATAATTTTAAGCTCACAATTTGTCAATGCTGGGATGGTGATTGCTTGGGCATTCGGTTGTCTGAGCAACAACTTTCTTCCTGGAACACTTTTGGTTGTGGAAAAGCAATTTCACTGATGTGGGGTTTAAACTCAGCACCCCTGGTGTCACATGCATCATTGCTAACCGTTCGACCATGCAACCCACCTAAAGTGCTTTCAGTTATCAGATTGTGGGCTGAGAGTTGTGGGTTTCACCCCTTACAATTTCATCATGGTTTTACAAAACAAAAAAACTTCTTTTTCTTCAATGTTCATGTGAGCTCAGGAAAAAGTAGAAAAAAATCAGTGTAATTATTATTATTATTATAAATTATTAGCACATTGTCACGCTGTCTCACAGTTTGCCTGGGACTACAGTCAGTCTGCCTTTCATTAGGCCCTAATTCCCCCAGGAGTATTTAACACACACACACACACACACACACACACACACACACACACACACACCAAACACACATGCACAGTGCCACTTAATACGTCAGCAGTGTTTGCTGCCATTCTCAGCCACTGTACTGCTTTGTTCTCAGCATGGAAAATCTTCTTTTAACTACCGCAAGTGCAATGTCCTCACACACATGCACCACTGTACATCTACTACCCCTGCTGCTGCTTCAGAGGATGATTAAGCAGCAGCAGGGCACAAATATCAAGACTGCAAAAAATAAAAGAAGGCTCTTTCATGCACATATGCTGGTTGAATGCAGTTTTATTAAACTTCTTGTGACACTCATTTTCCATCAATAAAACATATTATGGGTAGTCAATACTGGTTAATTTATTTTTAAAAATCTAAAAATATACATAAATATCAAGTATATATTTAGATACATTTGCTTGATACCTCCAAATTTCTCTTTGCATAGGATTAATCAGTCAACAATGGGGAAGGAACGTAATCGCAGCCATAGTTCAGACATGCATATCTTGTCATGATGAATTTACCACCTACAGGCAAAGAAAGTAATAGCTGGGTGGGCACGTTTGTTTCTACACAGCTTGTCATAGCTGAGTGACAGTTTGTTTTCACAGGCCTCTATTCCAGCCTGCAAGAAACAACACTTTTTGCTTAATTACCTAGGAACACCTTCACACTACACGCAAGTGACTTGATGAAGCTTGAAAGTCACCTCAGTGATCCTTGGGTTTTCAAAGAAAACTTTGTCTTTGACAAAACTGTTGATGGATCTGAGTTGATCCTCAGAAATAAAACCTGCATTCTACTCCTAGGTATGAACCGATGGTCTGAGGCAAATCCAACTGTTTTGACACACCTCTTGTTGCCTTCAGCCACAGAGAACAATGACTGTTTGTTGGTGCTATCAACTGAAACTTTTGTACCTCCACAACCTTGGAAATAGTTATTCATGGGTATTACTGGCAGCAGAAAATAACAAGTCACCAGAAACTGATCAGTAACAGCAAACAAAACAACACTTTGTGTTCTTGCAATGCCATGTTAATAATACAGTGTGAATAATCACTGTTAGGCATTGAGGATCATCTTTGTTTCACTTCCACAAGTTCTTTTCCAATTTTTCACATCCCTTGTTATATAAGATTTTGTAGTATAATTAACTTGTTAGCATTTGCTAATTAGCATTAATCACAAAGTACAGCTTAGGCTGATAAGAAATGTCAATAGTTATGTATTTAGTCAGAAACGCACTACAGGGAAATTTTGACACGATGATGACACTAGATGGTCCTAAATGTTATGGAAAAATAGTTGAACATTTCACTCAAATCCACAAATGTCATCCTCTTAGTAGCATTAGAGGAGCAGTTGGGCATAAGTGATGTCATTTCATCTATCTGGTTAGTTAATGGCAATCTATGAAATATATTAGTGAGGAGCAAAACTGTGGACCCACAGACCCTTCAGTGCCCAGAGCTGTGCTGTAAGTCTGGCTAAAAATGAACTGAAAATATTAAAGTACCCAAAAATGTCATGTACATTATGAAACCTAAGTGGGCATGTTGATATAAATAAGAAAGAGTTATTGTTTCAGAATTCTACTTACCTATTAAAAACTGTTTAAAAAACCGGCAAATGACAAGCTTCAGTGGTAATGAACATGGACATTCTTCTTTATGAGGGCCAGGGACCACTGTCATGTGATGGATTAACTCACCAAAATACTCCCAGGATGTGTACTAGATGTGTAAACTCACAAGAAGCCCTCTTTTTCCTTTCCAAACTCTCCCTGTGGCTGTTACTGTAAATACAAATCTGGTGTCAGTTAACTGCTCTGGTTAAAAAGGGCTGAAAATTTGGACTGTGGTTTTCCATTCAAAGCCACAAAGCTGCTGTCCCTCCTTCATCTCTTTTTCTTACCATCTCGTCTCTTCTTCCCCATGCATCTCTCATTCCTCCACATTAAAGACATGCTGCTAATTCAGAAAAGGCTTGTCTTTTGCTTTTAAGTCTTATTGCACAATCGCTCAATATCCTGTTTGTGCAAGAAAAAGGCCAGGAAAGGAGTGTGTTAAGAGCAGTGTGTGCGTGTGTGGGCTCCAAGCCTCATAATTGGCCCACATGCACTGACCTTGTTAAAGCTACCTCAGTTTTATAATGGCTTTCATTGCTGGCCTTTGCGGGTCTAATGCCAAAAGTGGCATTAGCTCTAGTCTGTATTTACACCTGAGATCCCAGTAGATACAGGGCTAGACATTACAGGCTTTCTTAATGCTAATCTGTCCTAATAGATTTAGCATTGATCTGTGAGGCTGTAAAGCGGTTAGCAAGGTTCACAAAAGGTCGAAGAAAAGAGCTGCTACTGTGACTAGGCGGTTATCTGATGCCACTGTTTTGCTGTTAAACATGACTTCATCCCATATATATGCTCTACAGAGATGAAACATGCTCTCGTAAGAACAGACTGGAAACCAATGGTGCGATTTAGGTATGTAGATTTGCTGATATAATGTACTTAAAGGAAAAGGCTCAGGCGATTGATGCACAGTACATCAGAAGTCTTCTTTCTGATCAATGCTGTGTGTTCAAGTATGTTGCGTATTATCTGTGTAATTAATCGCATAGATGTGTATGTGTACTTGAATTAGACTCATTAAATGAAGTCCAGGAACCACTTTTTAGTTCAGTCCGTCCATCCATCCATTATCTATACCCACTTATTCCTATTTAGAATCACAGGGATCAGCTGGAGCCTATCCCAGCTGTCTTTGGGTGAAAGGCAGGGGTACACCCTGGACAGGTCACCAGTCCATCACAGGGCCACATAGAGACAAATAACCTCACACACTCACACTCACTCCTATGGGCAATTTAGAGTCACCAATCAACCTGACATACATGTTTTTGGACTGTGGGAGGAAACTGGAGTACCTGGAGAAAACCCACTTCACACTAATTCACACTGATGCTATTGGCAATTATGCAAAAACAAGGCTACAACATATGCACACGCATACATAGTTGCACAGTCGCATCAGTCTGAGAACAGTCTGATTGTGACAGAGAGGCAAGTATGTGTAAGTATGTAAGTGTACACATTTAATTTTGATTGTGTGTGTACTTGGGGGTAAATGTGTGTACGTGTGTGTAGGTGGGAGTAATCATAAGCCTCTTTAACATCAGTGTTGTGGTTAGTTACAGTAAATCTTCTTAGCCTCTTCTCTCACCCACTGCCTCTTTCATCTGTCCACTCTCTTTTCTGTCACTTCCATCTTTGTGATTCTCCGATCTTCTTCATTTTCTTCAAGCTTTCAGCCCCTCACCTCCAACAAACAATATTCACAAAGGCTTGTGAACTTACAGCTCAAAAGTCATTACTCTTACAACAAAACTACCAGAAGCAAAGCTCTTTTGTAGTTAAAAAGAGTTGGTGGAGAAGGAAAAATATAATCCTGTGGGTTCTTGGAGTTTAGAGAAAAGAATAGTACAAAGAAGAAGTTTTATTTGGGTGAAAGGTAATACACCTGGCGACACCACCAAGTGCTGAAGTGTCTAGCAGCACACACTGAGAGTAAGTGTTTACAGGTTAACTCACTGAATGCAAAAAGGAAACACGATAGTGTTTTCTTTGTAAGGGTGAAGAAGTCAGGAAAAAAGCAACTTTGAACCAGCAGGATACAGGACACCTACAGGCAGGGAGGGAACTGGCGAATAAGAGCATGTTTTGGAAATCAGCTCGTGGAAGATAACTACAGCTGATCTAAGAACAGATCTTGCGTTGTGGCCAGAAGTACACTGAGTTGTGTATTTTGCAGAGCTGACAATAACATGGGAGGATGCAGTCAAAATGGCCTGTGAGAGGAAAAAGCTTTGATAGACAGAGTTGGCAGAGGCAGAGGATCCTGGCTAGAAATCAAAGACCTGCCCAGTGGAGGCTGGTTATAGGGGTGTTGTTGTCAGATCAGTCTTGTCCCTGTTTAATTCAACTTGGTGTAACATTTAACGCTGTACTGATAAACTGACAGCAGTAAAATTGGAGAACCAGTTAACATTTTAACTTGAATGTATTGAAAAGCATATTCCTTTTGTGCTTTAGTTGATGAAGGTTCACTGAAACTATATCTGTTCATTTACATTCAAGGATAATAAAAAGTATAATATGGATAATATGGGAAAGGGAGAGTGTGAAGCTTTGTATCTGCTCTCTTCATAAGCCTATATTCAAGAACTTAGTTTGGTATTAGTGCTTACTTAAGGGGTCACAAGGGTCTCACTGTCTAAGCCTGTCTTTTGGATTGGCACATGAGCCAATCCACACACAGACACAGATGCACACTTTTTCATTTGCATTTCTTCTTTATGCAGAGATCATTGTCATACAAACTGTGTGCAAATGACTGAAACAAGGAGACTTTAACGTCAGACTATTTTATAGATATGCGCATGTGCAGATATAAAACTCCTCACACTTTTACCACATACGTACAATATAATGATACACCACACACAGACACACACACACTTCTATTTGCATTCCCATGACCATAACAAGCCTTTCATTATCACTCTTGGTGGGTATTTCCCCAAAGCCTGTTTGCATGGCTGTTAAACAAACTGGGTGTTGGTGCATCTACTATCTAGAGAAGAATCTTTGTTCCGTTTTTACACAAAGAGCCAGCCATGAATAGCTCACATCTACACATAATTGTCTGATAGCGCTTGGTACTAAAACACATAACCAATGACCATGAATAGACCCTGTTTCTGACACACACCTACAAGTATTGTAGCCATCGCGTAAACAAAACACACAATTGCGTAGAATGCACTCAACAGCAGTACAAATAATGAAAAAATATATGTGCATGTATATGCACAGGCATGCACCCAATAGACAAACAAGAACAAAGGGAATGCATTTAAACAGGCAACACTGACTTAAATTCAAAAGCTGTAGAAGTAGATCAACTTTATCTTTCATTCTACACTCAACATAAAAGACTTCATGTTTTCATGGCTGAGCTACTTGGCAGCTACAATTCTGCTTTCTGTTTTATCCTTGTTAAAGTGAGGAAGAAAACTAGAGGATCGTTCTTCAAAAAGAATAGACAGATCAAACATGCAGATCAAAAAGACAGCTCAAAATATCCCAGTCGTATAAAGTTTGCTTTGAACATAGTTTCTGTAAAATCATGAGATACTGTATGGAGCAACTTTAAATGAACATAGATATATAAGATTGAACAAAGTCAATCAGCGAGCAGGTCAACACAAAAGGAGAACATTTGCTTTGCTATCGCATGTTTTCAAAATATTACGCAGCGTATGGCATTTGGTAGAGACTTTATCTCAACCACTTGATGATGAATGTAAAAATTTTGATATGAGCAGTTCCTGTTTGATTTAAAGCTGCAGTAGCATTATTTTTGTCAACATTGGATTTACAGCATATTTGTTCATTTCACTGTTCGTTACAATGACATGCTTTCATCCAAAGTTTCATACTAATGGTAAGCTCGGTCACGTCTTTAGAACCAGATACTATAAATGTGAACAGATGTGGTCTGCGCAAATCGCTGTATAATGGCTACAGAGTTACATGATGTCTTCATTAGAATTTATTTTTCAGCATTTGAAGTGATTTGTTATGTTTGATCCACTGTGATATATATAATAAGCTGTGCTCTCAACGCACAACGCTTTGAACTCGTGTGTGCCAGTGAATGTTTGTCTGTGTCTTGATTAGCCATCCTTTTGCTCAACCATCTGCTGTAGATCATGGCTCTGACTGCCACTACACATGTTAGGACACACATGTTAGGACACACAGAGTAACCGCCAAAACCTCTTAAAAAAACATCCACACAGCTCTGCTCTCTTTATTCTCCCCTGACAATATCTAGTCCTGGTTCAGCTTGTTGTCTTTGAGATCAGAAACACAGACGGACGTCCTGGTGGCTCAGAGCCAAGGTACACAGCACACACACATTGTGGGTTTGCAGCCGGCTCATCGCTTATGTTGCATGTCACCCTTGTCATTTTAATTCAACTTCACTAAAACAGGAAACTCATAAAATAAAACAGAGGGATAGAGAAGAAGAGAGAAGATCAGTTCACAAGTGAGTGCAATCCATAATGTAACAAAGCCGGATAAAACAGGAGAGGTGAGCAGGTCTGTTTGATACACTGAGACCCATCTGCACCCCATCTCCTCTGCAGCACGACGACTTTGCTCCACATGTTGCCTTTGATATGACTCCACTCACACTTGGACTTGATAAAACTGGAGGTTTTGTGGTTCATGCATGTACCTCTATACATATGTGGTTGTCTATATGTGTGTTTGCAAGTTTTTATGTGAGCCTTTTCGTCTCAAACTGTGCCACTTCCACATCGTCTAGTTGCAGAACCTCCACACCTACCCATGCACACACACACACATGCACATACATACGCACGCACGCATATGTGCGCACGCACATACACACACGCACACACACACATACATTTTCCATTTAGGTTTTAATTTCCATCCTTCTCCCCTTTTTCTTTCGTCTGTTTAAACAGCCGGCAAGCTGCCTGTAAAAGCCATGATCTGTTTACATGATAGGCTGCCTGGTGCTAGGCTGTTTAATGCACAGTCATAAATTATACAAGAACTCGGCAAACTCGAAGTGAACATCATACTGCAGGTTCAACATATGCCAAAAACCTGTTTCACCTTGGATCTGGGACACCGTTCAACTATAAATTAAGTGAATTCTTGGCTATTTTTCCCACATTAAAAAAAGAAATCCCTCACAGTCATAATGAACTAAAAATCACCTATATGTAATGTACCGCTTTAGTAATAAATTAGCCATGTATAATAAATTCTGCTTTATAATATTCTCTATAAATGTAATTAAAAAATTTAAAAAAAAATTAAGACACATTTCATTTACTTGATCTCGTCTTTGCACACTTTACGGTGCTCAAGTCACTGTAACATAAAATATCAACATCACAGATTACATGGTAATCAGTGAATCACTTTTTGTGATTGTTATCAGTACACACACTAATAAATGGTCCCACCAAGCATTAGTCCATTTTACATGGAAGTACACTGAATTATAGGAATGACCCACAATCAAACTGCTTATTCTTTCAAACTATTTTGACCTTTAAGCATTATCGCTTCAGGGATAAAGAGAGGAAACCAGGGTAAATTAGCTCCGGGTCAAATCAGAACTTAAAGTGCAAAGGTAAAATGTGGCTAATAATGAGGAAAAGGTGCTCACTGTGAATAAAGTAAAGCATGCTGGTGATCATTAACAGACGTTTGGGTTGTACACATTTTGACCTATGTGACGGTGAAACCTAAGGAACATAAAAATACATTAAAATATATCCCTGACAGTCTATAGAACCAGTTTCTGCCCGCTTTAAATATAGTTTGCATCCCACATGTACAAAGGTGTTTCCTCTTTCCTAATTTTGACGTTACATGTAAAAATGTAAATAGTGTCATCATGAATAAAATATTAACCATGATTAATCAAATCCAGGCTTAAACCATATTCACATGTGTTATCTACATCATCAGTTTTGGTCAGCAATCACAACATCGCTCTCTAAAGGCTTGAAACCAGAGACTGAAGGGATGATGTCATGTGCAGACCAAGGCTGATCATGAGAGACTCTGTGGACATGTGACAGCAGTGATTTACTGAAACTATGGGAGGAGATTTAGTGGTAAAGGTTCATGCCTGAAGGCAGCACAGTAATGTCCAGTAACATTGGCTGCGTGTTTCATAGTTGCTCTTCATTAACACAGTTACATACACACACTGTATGTCAAAATTCGAAATGGCTAAATAGGATATGTGGCAGTGTTTAATATAGGTTAGGAAAAGGACAATTGGTGACTGTAAATGTGAGTGTTTGTCTGTAAGCCCTGTGATATACTGGTGAGCTGGGATTGGGCTCCTCCCATCATGCTATAGCATACATAAAAATGCAGTGTGTAACAATCCACAACTGTTCTGACTGTGTGGATTGTTAAATTTGTGCTTACACTGAATGAAAAAACATTTTATTTGTTTTCTAAGTTGGAAGTATTTCTGAATAATACAAAGACAGCGGCCCATTGATGACTTGGACAGGAATACAATTTAAACATGGAAATTTGAGTTGTAACTTTATTGGGTCTAACATACGTTAACAGCTGATGTGCTGGATTCGGACATGTCTCCTACAACATTGGCTCTTCCCTCAGTTGCTAACGACACTGTCGTGATATCACATATTCGCCAGTTCTTGTTACAAACCCCTAAATGACGTGGATTTGTATAGATGCTGATCAATACAACAACAATTGAATTGGTGTCTATACCGTAACTCACAGCAGCTCCAGGGAGAGGCATGGTGCCTCCAAACTTCTTCCATTTCATTTTAGGGCCACTGTGCTCTTGGGTTTTATACTCTTGCCCTGCTTCACTACAATTTTATAGCAGAGGTCTACAGAGAGTTTCTTGAACTTAATGGCTTGGTTTGTGTTTTGACATGCAGTGTGAATTGTGGGTCCTGTTTCTAATGGTTCTACCTACTCCCCCAACACAGTTGCTGGGTTAGTACTTAGATGAAGATTTTGCCCTTAGAGAGAGAGACTTCCTACCAGTGTCGAAACATATATCACTTGTTTATTTTCTCCTTCTCTCACATAGAGCCTCAGTCCAAAGTGGGCACAAGACTGGAAGACTGGATTTGGCACAAAGAGAAACCAACCAATGCCCCCAACAAGCTCAACCAAAATACAGAGAAAGTGGCAGACAGGCAGGGTTCATGGTATTCAAATTATGTCCTTGGTTGTCCATTAAAAACAGAAGCGTCAAAACAAAACAAAGGGGCTCTGTGGGACAGCTTGGCCAAAACCCTCACGCAAATCATCTGCTGTTGACACACACACCACCTCATGACCATGAATACACTCTTTAACACCCTCTCCCGACACACGCACACACAACCACACACACACTGAGATTAACTAAACTAACCAAATGCGCATACACACATTCAAATAGCACACAACCCAACAAAACACATATGTTTGCATATGCATCACACACAGACACACACACACACACACAGCTCACACCAACGCTCTTCTCGTGGTAAGTGGGACAAGAGTGGGATCACTCCATTTGTCGTCCCACACAAAGCTGCTTGTTCAGTCATTATCTGAGAGAGCCTCTTCTCTCCTCTACAGGCAAGATGACCGGGTCACGGCTAAAATAGCCACTTCTCCCTCATGTCGCTTCTCTGTCTCTCTCTCCCCCGCTCACTCTCCACCCTCTTTTATAAACAAAGCCCAGCCATTTGTTTTAGCCAGTAAAATCGGAAAGAAATGGAACATTTGCAAACCAAATGAGGCTTATATGGCAGGTTCTTGTACCTCATCCAAAGCAGAGGCTAATTGTGTGCTTCTCCCCTCTAAGCAAATGACTGGTAGAGAGAGAAGGTGGGAGAGAGTGAGAGACTACTGAAGTGAATGAGGGGAAGGGCTATTTGTTAAGGAAATCAGGAGGCCGGTGAGCTTGTGTGCAATTACCTTTTTGCCTCGTCAGTGATCACTAAAGCAGACTACAAAGCATCGCTAACAATATTCTGATCAATTCAGAAATCCAGATTATTTAGAGATATTTGAATAGAACTGAGAGAGGTGCACCTCACAGCATGGATACACACAGTTTATTTACCAAGAACATTCCTTAAGTGGGCTTATATCTCCAACTATGTAAGCCATTAATGGTTACCTTGAAGTCTTAATCCTTTAATCTTAATCCTAATGTACTCCCTGTAAAGGCCATAGACCGAGTTAACAAAATGTGCTGCCAAAATGACCTTAAGGAGACACTTTCACTGTTATTAACTATGTAATGCTGCTGTTCATTGAACATAAGATCCTTAGCACAGTATTATGGTGATTTAGGTAAAACGAATAACTTCTCAAAAGCACTTCCACTTAAGACAGAACACCTCACCTACTATCAACAAACATACAAACAACATTTTGTAAAGTTTCTTTACCTGTGCAGTAACAGTTTTTTTAACAAGGGTGTGAATATTTTCCACATTTATGACTGTAAGACAAAGTATTTGTCTAAGACACAACAGTCTTAAAACTCTGTGAGGAGAGAGCATTTTGTGCTTTTTGTATAATTAACAATAATACAGCTATTGTTGCAGGTATACTGTACCTTTATCTCTTCATGTATGATGTGTAATCTGTAATCGGCTAATTTCATGTATGTTCATGTGAGATAAGCTGCTTTCTGATTTGTGTGGTATTAGCACAGCAGGTGTTTTGATGGGACATTCTGAGGCGAGTTGATGGTGTGTACTCTAGTCAGAAAAAAATGGTACTAGGTGCCTGCAGAAGTTGTGTAATAAATGTAACTAACTGAACAGCTAACATCCAAATGCAACACTGCCCAGAAGCTGCTTCCCTGTGTGGATGAGGAGGAGACAGTTGCATATTTTTGCTGTTTAGGGTTAAAGTGTCAAAGTATTGTTAGAGAACTTAGAAAGCACTGAACCAAAAATGTTAATAATTACCTCTTTTTTTTATAGGAACCTAGGGAGATGTAGACTAAGATCCATGCATTGTCTGAGGTTCTGCTTTTGTTTCCATTTCCACGCTCTGGGGAGAAGTTCTTTGACTGAACTTTGTTCCAGGAGGTTAAGGTTTCAGATACACTGAGGTGGTGCTATATGCTATGGATCCTGAGAAAATCACAAGAACTACTGGCAATTACAAAACAAAATAAAAAGAACACATGACTGAAACACCCTGGAGCTACTGCATCACAGTCCCACTGCATTAACTAATTAAGAGTTAAACCTTAAATGTGACATTGGTGGTAATGACGCAAAAGCAATTTACTGAAGTTTCTTTCAAGTTATGGAAAAGAAGTTGAAATCATATTTCCTCATATTTACAAGTTGAAAAATCTGATAAATTACCAAGATGTTACATGAACCTTTGCAAAGTCAATGCTGTGACAAAAGCCTTTTCTCCACAATAACGACTGTATTGATCAAACTGGTCCAGTGAGATATGTATGAAAATTAGCTGAATTAAAAGGGCATTGTTATGTACCATTAACCCTGGAAGCTAAAAAATATCTGGTTTCATAATACCATCTGTCATGGGTTTTGGTTTACGTAACACACAAGCTACCTTTCAACAACCAATGAATATGGTCTTTAATGGTCTTGAGGATTGTGCTACATATTTGGATGATTGGATGATGTAACACCTGTCAGGCTCATGGACATTTTATTCCTGCTTTGTTTGAATGACTAACAGTTGGGCCCTTGACAGTAAACCTAGGAAAATGTGAATTTGTAAAACCTTACCATATCTTGCTACAGTTGTGGATCCGGGGTCATGTGCAGTCTGAGAGAGCCAAGGTTTTAGATACTGATGAGTTTTCTGTTTCTCGATGACTTGAGGTTTTTGAGTCTGGTCAGTTATCTCTGCTGTTTGTACCAGAATCTCGCAGCTGTGGAAGCTCTCCAAACTGACTTGATTAAAGCAAAATCTAAATTTATGTGGTCAGCCGACTGTCAGCGAACATTTGCTACCATTAAATCTCTGCTGGGTTCTGCTCCAGCTGTGCTACATCTTGGCTTGGACCGGCCTTTCTAGCTTCACATGGATGTAAGCCATATTGGAGCAGGTGCCGTATTTCTTCAAACTGACAAACAAGGTATTGATCGTCCTTTTCTCTTCTAAGCGGTTAAACTCTCACCAGCTGAATCACTCTGTGGTAGAAAAAGTTGCTGGCATCAATCTTGACACTGCAGAATTTCCATTTCTACCTTGATTTAATTTTTAGCCACCTCATTAATGGTAACATCTTTCTGTAAAACAAAACCAGCAGAACAGCTAGGTCAGCTGGTGGTATTTGGAGAAAGCAAGAACAACAACAAACTGGCAACTTAAGGAAGCTTCAACAGCGGGTATAATGATATGTACACAGTCCATCCAATCAACCCAGTTGAAAGCTGGGGAAAATAAATGAGAACTGCAGGAAGTGAGGGGGAAAAGCATCAAAATAAAAATCCAGGAAGGGACGTGCTGGTGAGTCGTGACAGTGTCAGGGTTAGCCCTATCTTGTCTTCTTGGGTTGGCTGTGGTTTTTCAGAGGGTGGAGTTGAGATCTTGTCAGTGATTCAGTACACCTGAGTAAGCAGGGATCAGAAAATTGTAAATTTGTCCTGCAAGATCCTCCTACTCTCTTTCCCTCGCCTGCCGCCTGAGATTGTTGTTGTAATCTCTGTTTCAAGACCAAACATCCTTTAAATACCGGCCATGAAGACAAACCTTAGATGAGAGTTTATAAATATAAATATATTTGAAATATAATTTACTATTATGGTCTAAGTAAACAGATTTTATCTTGAGATCTTTTTTCATTTAAATCACTTGACTCCAATTTCTGTGCATGCTTTGTGATATCAGAGCACCTGTTTCTTGTTGAAGTCAAGTTACATGGAATTAGTTTCCCAGTTGGAGTTCCAACTTCAGGGGTGGTTCTATCATATTTTTTTCAAGTAGGAGGTCAAAAATATCTGACCTTTAATGTGCATGAAGTGCATCATAATTAGAAAGAAGCTGAAAGTCCAAGCTGTTTTTTGTTCCTTTTCAGTCTTGGTGCCTGTATTTCTACACAAACTAAACTTTCACGTCTGTGCACCCAAAGGCTCCCTTTTTTCTGCTGACCTGTTTTTCAGCCCTTTTCCCAACAGTTTCTGTCTAGATTTGTGCACTTGGATAATAACACATCATTCTGTAAACTTTACTACTACAAACCACAGTTTCCTCTGGCAAGTAGCCTTTCTTTGCAGGGCGACAACAGTCACACACAGACCAATAAATATTTTTGAAGTACCACATGTACCTGGGCCTAGCAATATTGCAGGTTTGGGGCTTGTCACTGGTCTGAGCTTCTTTGTGGTTTGCCATTTAGACTGAATCTCGATGGAAACAGCAATCAACTTCTTGATCCTGTATTGAGCAACAGATACGTCATAATCAGATTGTTCTTTTAAGAAAAGTGGAGCAAAAGTGAGTTCAAATAAATGTACACACTGCAGTTTATTATACAGACAGAGAGAAGAGGAAGTGAGGGAGGTCTGATTTGATTTGTCATGACACTTGTTAGGAAGTTTCACAGCAGCTACTAAAAACACTATTTGTGTGTCTGGGTGCTTGTGCGTGCCTATGCGTATGCGACTGCGTGCGTGTACGTGCGGGTGTGCACGCGCACATCTTTAACCCTGTTTCTGCTGAGCCCACGTTACTTTGATTGACAGGTGAGACTTGGCTTCACCCGCCTCACTTGCCCGCCCCTCGCGCCTCAGGAATGGCAGCTTCTTGCGACGCGCTGATTGGTCAGAATCCGCGTAGCTCAACCAGGTCAACAGACCGGGGGCAGTTTCCTGAACGGCTATTGGACAGCTGTGTTAGCTACATCAATAACCCCACGTGGAGCGGTGGCTCCCATTGGTCCGGAGCCGTTTTGTGGGCCGGCTGCAGTTTCGGTTAGCTGGGGAGCGTGAAACCGCGTGAGAAAGTTGCCATTGAGGTAAAGCAGAGGTAGACAGTGGACTGTTGCCGCCGCTGTGGGAGTTGTTATCAAAACTAACAACACCTTTTCCCTCTTTTTTGTAAAATATTTTTGGACGCAGATTTGCATCAAAACTCAGCGGGGAAGTGAATATATCTGTTTTTTGTGTTGACGGTTCCACCGCCAACGAGCGACCGCGGCGAGTCAAGTGGGAACTCTTCACTGCAATTAACTCGTGTGGATTTGTTTCTGATACTCCGACTGAGAGCCGACAATTTGCGCCTGTCTGTTGGAGGTCTGCTGCCCTGAATTAGTTCCTATCTCTTTTGGAATACACCGGAGTCTGCACTAAACAAACACGGGAGAGATTTGGGGTGGATCCAGCATTTTCATTTCTCACCTGGTTCAAACCCTCCTCCTCCCTTTTTAGCTGCCTTCAGCTAATGAGCCGTTTCCCGTGTTTTTTTCCGGTTGATTTACGACCGCACCGCCGGTAGAGTGGAGGAGACGAAACAACCAAAAGAGCGAGAGACAGAGAGGAGGAAGGTTTCTCATTAAACGGTCGGTAAACTCGGACGGAGCGGTCGGTTTTGTGTGAAATTAACGACAGTTGGTCCTAACAATACCCGCGGATGGATTCGTCTCCGTGATCCGGAGCACCCACATCTTTACCGTACTCTGACTTTAAGAAGGAAACGGTTGTATCTTCAGAGAGATAACAATGTTTCCCCAGGGGCGACACCCGGTAAGACTCTTCCCTTCCTGTTTTAACAGTAGCCGGGTGTTCACGGCCCGGGAGATAACATCACCTCTTTGTTTGACCCGCGCCTCTTTGGTTTTAACAGCCCTCAGGCTAAGTAGGGTTACATGTTTAACAGCCTTCCAGATAAGCACATGTTTATAACAGTCACTCCTTGTTAACTGGACACTGCATGAGCCCAGAGCAGCAACATGGGTTTGCTAGTATTGTTCAATAACAGATAATAATTAAGTTCTCAGTCATAATTAAGTTGTTGACATTACACCTGAGCCTGGAGTCTGGAGATGAGCATGTGCATATTGTAGGCTACATAATGAGACTCTATGATTGCATTTGATAATCGTGTGTGTGTGTGTGTGTGTGTGTGTGTGTGTGTGTGTGTGTGTGTGTGTGTGTCTGTGTCAGACGCCCCACCAGGCTCCAGGCCAGCCCTTCAAGTTCACCATCCCAGAGTCACTGGACCGCATCAAGGAGGAGTTCCAGTTTCTTCAGGCACAGTACCACAGGTGGATAATACAAACATGCACATTCACATGGGAAGCTCATCTGTTTTTATGGGTTGCGTAATGACAAATTTTCTCATTGTAATCTGCCCTCTAACACTAAACCTCACCCTAACCACAGCCCTCCCTCCTTACCATAATGAACAAAACCCTAACTCTGGCCTCTAACTAACCAAAAAACCTGGATTAGGATCTCACACACACATGCCCACACACACACAAAAGCACACGCACACTTGCAGCGACCGAGGCATCAGTTAGCGCATACACTGCGGTAGGTCTAAGACTTGGTGATGGGTGAGAGCTGGAGGGTGGCGTGTGGGCTTGAGGTTTCATAAATCACTCCTGATTTTTTTTCCTCTGTCTGTGTAGTTGTGTGTTGAGAAAAGACTGCCTGAGTATGTGTGCAGTTGTTTTTATTATTTGCTTTGTGTGTATATACTTATTTGTGTTGTCATGAAGGGTTTGCCATAACAGGTGAAAGCTACTCAGCTAAAAACAGTCTGCTTTGTTGTTATTCATGTCCTGATTCACACATGCAAAGAGCAGGCTTAACCCAAACAACCCACTGACAACAGACACTGTTTATCATAAACTAACACAAGAACCATCTTCTTAATGTGACTTTCATTCTATTGAAAACAATCTTTGTGCAATCTCTCACTGTTAAGGTTTGTCTTGAATTTTTTGGTGTTTTATTTAGTGAGCAGAGGCAAGAGTGATCAGAGTAGACAACAACCTGTCTACCAAGTTGTACGCTTCATTATTGATAGTCTGTTTAAGGAAAAACAGCTGGAGAATCAACATATTGCTTCTTAAACATCCTCACATGTTGTAGACAGAGGCAAGGCAGTTATACATCTGTTTATATCTTACATGCTACTATACACTGATCAGCAGTTGAACTGTAAAACGAAATTCAAAACAAGCTGTCATATACAAGGGCTAATGATTTTGTCCATATATATGTATATTACTGTATGCGTGTGTGTAAATTCTCTGGAAATTGCGGTGCTGGTTTAAGGACAAATTTGCCTAATTTAAGAAGTTTGTGCATGGTGTGTTGTTGTGTTTTTCAGTCTCAAACTGGAGTGTGAGAAGCTGGCCAGTGAAAAGACAGAAATGCAGAGACACTATGTCATGGTGAGATCCTTGCACTCAATTAATTTGCCCCCCATTCTCATATGCTGCAGTTAGTCTTCTGCCCTGCTCATGTTCCCTGGAGAAAGATGCCATGTCCTTACTAGCTCCATGGGTTCTGAAGCTGACTGTGAACAGTCATCTTTCTATGACTAAATACAGTATTGTTACCTGAAGGAAGGGGGTGGAATAATGGAAAAAACTGCACTAAAACATGCAACTTAAAAAGCAACACCCATTTGTGGTGTGTGTCAGTTTCCTTGCTCAGACATGTTAATGAAGAGGATTAGGTTGTCACATTAGACCGAGTTTGCAGTTGTCAGGATGTTGTTGTTTTTTTAAATTTTGATTAAACTGAGCTCCAGTATTTCAGCAAACATACAATTTAAATAGGTCAAACGGATGAGATTCTGCATTCATCTCTGAATTAAAACACACTGGACCCTGAATCCTACCATGAACTGCACTTGTGTACTGTCACATTATTAACCAAACCAAACCATGGTACATATTTTTTTCAATTTGATAGTAACCATAAAGTGTTAAATCATTATACCAGAGATAAAGTGAGGCTAGACGAGTCTTACTGTGTGTGTTAAACTTTACTTTGACACAGATACAAACATAAAATATAAACAGGAATACATTTTCTTAAAACATACTTACATACTTTGCTTCTCTGGTGACACTTCTGCATTGGTTAAAAAAACATTTGATTTGGCTGTTGTGTGTTTTAAAAGTAGTTTGATTGCTCAGTGAGAATGTCCTGATGTTAAACTCCCACATTCAAAAAAGATCTGCATGCCTGGTTGTTCCTTAGTGGTAGGCCTTATCTGTAAGGTTGTGTGTATTCTTAGTTGTTTAAACGTGTGTGTGTGTGTGTGTATATGTGTGTGTATATGTGTGTGTGTATATATATATATATATATATATGTGTGTATATATTATTCTCAGAATTACTTTCAATAATCTAATCACATGAATTTTTATCCTTCTCAGTACTATGAGATGTCTTATGGCCTCAACATTGAAATGCATAAACAGGTATGGATGCTTATTTGTTTGACTCTTGTCCACTTTTTGCATCTTCCTCTTTGTCCTTTCTCTCCCTCTCGCTCATGGCAGGATTTTGATGTATTTTGTGTGTGTGTCTTTTGACATGTCCTTGTGTGTGTGCACAAATGCATTTGTATGTTCATTTATTTGTGTGTGTGCTTGTGTGTTTTACTGTATCCCTGTTGGTGTGGATGTGTGTTTATTCGTGATCGATGGGACTCTGTCTCCATTTCCCCAGTTAGGGCCGGCCGGCTGAGCCCATAGGCAGGATGAATGGCTCTGTAGATTGATTGGTGCTGTCTAGGGGAGCGGCCTGCTTTATTACATTAGAGAGGCAGGGCTGGGGAGGGCAGAGGGATCGATCACAGAGGAGAGACAGTAGAGCTCCCTTTTTTAGAAACAGGGAGGAAAAAAAACACACCAGCTCACACTTTTGTCAGGGAAGTGCTAAGTACACTTCTATAAAACCATAAAAAATATATGCACATACACATACAATTAAACATACATGGTAATACACACACAAACATAAAAAGTCAACTATGGTTGTACATGAATGCATACAGTACACAGTGAAAGACAAACATATTCACATGGTTAAGTATGTAGACACATGGATGATGAGGGGGAAACTCTCACACTATCTCTCCTTCACACAAACGCACACTTTTCCCCACAAGAGTGATGCAAGACTCAGAGCGTTTACCAGTAATTACCACAGCTATCGACCAGTCAGACCGGAGGAAATTGTAGGTGGATTGGCCTGGCTGCTTCACTGAGGAGTGGGGATGCGTCTTTGACTCTCTCACATTCCCTCCCCTTAGTTTTTTTTTCTTCCTTATGTTCTCCTTCTCCTCTTGTGTTTTCTCCCCCTTTTATACCCAGGTTCTCTCCAGGTTCTTTCTTTCTGCCTTTTTCACTTTCCATTTACTGTTATGGGATCTCTTCTTCTTTGTCTTACACCCCCAGCCTTGTTTCTTTTTTCTTGGCTCCTCTTTCATTTTATGTCCATGTGAAGCTGCTGTTCTTTCATTGTGGGGGAGATGCGTCTCTTCCTATTGTCCACACACACACACACACACACACACACACACACACACACACACACACACACACACTAAAGCTCCAGAGGAGGTCATTAGCTTGGGGCTGCAGTTGTCAGAGCAACAAGCTTCTGTGTGCAGGGTCCGGGGGATACAGATGAACAAACCACCTCCTGCTGGGGAAGTCTGTGTGTTCATGCGTTTGTGTGTGTATGTAGTTTGTAGTGTTGCAATAATGCTCCAATTATATGTGTAATTGGAACCCTGTACACTCACAAATTTTCTCTTTTTCTTTTCCGTATCTTCAGCTTTTGTTTTTTACCCACTCTCAATTATATGTGTATCATGATGTGTAATGATGCTTTAACTTAGCTATTGTAGCTTTAGGTATTTGTGGTCTCATCTGTTTGATCCTTGGTTTTGTTAGTTAGCTTAGTTTGATTAGCTGAGCTGACCTGATAGTACTTGGTCAGACTATTCTCAGACGACCTATATACTGAGCCTTTATGCAAAGCTAATTATAGGCTTACAACATGCAGGTATATCCTGTCTGAAATAGCCCTTTATTTAGAGCTTTCTAGGCATGGCATAAGGTATGAGATTGAGTTACAGTTTGTGGAAGGGTGCAAGTTCCTACAAGATGGAAAGTGTGTTGTTAAGTTCTCTCATTGTAACACATTGCAATCTAATGTGTGGCTTGGTATAGAAATGTCACTATAATAAACTCTTTAAAATGGGTGTACATTGACAGCTCAGCACATTTTGTTGCTGCTGTCTCTGTTGTTTGGAGATGCAAAACAAGCATTTTAAGCTTTTCACATTATCAGATCCTTGGACATAAGTAGGTAGATAGGTAAACTTTATTGGTCCACAAGGGAAATTCCTTGGTCACATTGGTTGGTTTACATTGTTCACAGTCGAACATGCAGTTATATATTGCAAACAGGATTACAAGTTCTCTGAACGCCTGTAACTTCTTTAGATTCATTCTTGCTTTGATTCTGGATAGTTTGTTTCATACTTGCTTATCTCTTTGTTACTTTTGTTTTTACTTTAACTTGTGATATTTACTTTGCCAACCACTTATTCTCTTTAGTTGTTTGCTTCTTGCCAGCATTTTTATTCAATTTAAGTTTCATTTATACTCAAAGTTACATTTTATATGAAACACTTGTTTAGCTCAAGACATACCCTGAATAGGCTAGGTAGCATTTTGTTCAGCTCATCCAAGTACAAAATTAGCTGAACTATGGCAGGGTTGGTTGTTTGGTGAGTTGATAAATGTGGATTAATGACAGATAGACAGAGAAGATCATAGCCAGTTATTTGCACCAGGTGAAGTAATGGTTTGGTCAGTTAAACTCCTACAGGTTGTTGCTTTGAATTGTGGTATACCACGTCTTTTTAGCATGATGCTTATGGTTTGGCCTAATTCACTGAAATACTAAGCACGTGATAAAAATCATCCAGTTTTTTTGTGAGTTTTCAAATAACAAAAGTACAAAAGTTCTTTGAAGCTTTCACATCCTGCATGTGTGTCTGTATATCTATTTATGTGGGATGTGTGTGACTGATGAGCCATTACTACGTTTCATGGCTCCTCCAATTCCCTTTTCACCCCGGCCTTCTTCATATCAATTTGATTGGATGATATGTAATAGGAGTCCCCTTATCTGATTTGATCCCACTGTGGGGGTATCTGGTTTCAGCCAATTGTAGCCACCTCCGGGGGTTTGGGGGGCAGGCGGATGTGTTGGCATGGATACTGGGGGAGAGCAAATGAAGTTAGTAGCTGATAAAATTATGTTGAAGTGCTGATGGGAAGAGGAACGAGAGCACAGAGGATAGAAAGAGAGCAAAAGAAATACAACAGGCAGGAGAGAAAGTTGAGCTTAGTGATGATTAGAAAGGAAAATCTCATTGTACTTTCTGTCCGTTAGGGATGCTGATAATGGCACACAAAGGATTTGTCTGTCGAGAGAAGCGGGTGAATGTTGCCATGTTATCATAGACTGTTAGGGGGTTTCTGTGTGTATGTGTGTGTCTTTGCTTACTGTGGAGACAGTAGTTTCCTGTGTGTTTAAGTGTGTGTGCATTTGTATTACTTTATTGGTGTTACTGAACAGCTGTCTTTTCTAAATGAATGTAATTATGTTAATAACAATTAAGTCTCTTTCTGTGTCTGTGTGTTTCTCTGTCAGACTGAGATTGCCAAGAGACTAAACACCATCTGTGCACAAGTCATTCCCTTCCTTTCACAGGAGGTAAGTACGTGTGGCTTACTTCGTGAGCTACAGTGTGTGTGTGTGGTTTTTTTTTTTTTTTTTTAAAGCCATTTATACACTCTACTTGTCACAGCTAGCTTCAGTGATAAATCTGCCTTTTACTCGTCTTCACCCACATTGTACTTGTGTGTGTTTCACAGCATCAACAGCAGGTGGTCCAAGCTGTAGAGCGGGCCAAACAGGTGACCATGGCAGAGCTAAATGCTGTCATCGGGGTACGTGGACTGCCAGGTCTTCCACCTACAGTGTGTATTCCTCTACTTCCTATTCACCTATATTGACTGACGTTGTATGTGTTTATTCCAGAAATACATTTCCTTTTCCAAACATGAAAAAGCTTAACTGTTTGTAGCCCATTTTGAGCACAAAACCCAGTTAATCCAAAGTCATTTTTAAAGCAAAGATTCACTTAAAATTTTAGAACAACTAAAGATTAAATATGAGACTGGAGTAAAATATATGCAAACATGTATGTTTATATTGATTAGTGAGTTGAATCATTTCATTTCCTAAGAATTCCCTGAAAGTATTTTGGGAAATTAAAGAGTTGGTAGTAAATGAGATGAGGTGAAACCTAAGGACGCATATAATCTGTTTTTAATGGTGTGAAAATAAAAATATATGGTATAATGACTGATACAAATGATATTCTTCATCGTGAATAAGTAGAGAACAGAGGATATGATGTAATGAGTGAAGTGTGATAAGAAGTCTGTCTGTCAGCTTATGATTGGGAAATGTTGAGAATACTTAATTTCATCTGAGCTTTAGCTTAGCAGAGAGTGAGTTGACTTGTTAGTTGGCGTGGACTGAAGGGGGGCGAAGTGGATTTGGCCGTTGCTGTTTGAGTCTTAATTGCAGGATTTTAGTGTTTATAAAGGGGGGGGGTTGGGTCACGTCATTGCCCTTACACTCCCCTCTTCCCTTCTCCTCCCATCTCCCACGCCAGCCTGTCATTCACCCCGTTTGTGAGTTAAATGAGTGTAATGAAGCATGCTGCCCTTACCTCTACACACACACCAGCTCACACTAACATCCCTTGACAAACCGGGCTCCCCTTGCCTTCACCAAATCTTCCCCTCCATTTACTCCCACCAGGGGTCCTGTGTGTGTGCGTGTGTGTGTGTGTGCGTGTGTGTGTGTGTGTGCGCGCGCGTGTGCGTGTGTGTGTGCATCTGTTTGTGTGTGCGTCTGTGTGTAGCAGAGCGTGCATTGCTGTTATCCCCAGAAAACAACAGGCGAGGGACAGTATGGTTGAGTGAGGGTTTATGTGCCTGCCTTGTTTATCAAGACTCAGTGTATGCATGTTAGTGTGATCAAGTGTGACGTGTGGGTGTGTTTCTGTTTGATTGTTTGGCAGGCGAAGCGACTTGGGAAATTGTGTGTGTACACAGGCAGGCAAGGGGGTGAGCCTAAAAGAGTTTTTTTTTTTTTTGCTTCCATTCATTGGGACACAGAGCAAAGGATGGATTGAGAAGAAAAGAGGAGGCGGGGGCTCAGGATAAGGGGGAGTGGGTTAGTCAATTAGGTGAGATAAAAGTAGGTTTGACCTTCAGCACTCCTTCTATCCCTACAGAATTGCCTCCTGCCCCCCCGCCCCCCCTCCACTCCTCTCTCTTACTGCTCCTTCCCTCCCCGCGGCGAATCACTGAGCTTGGATTCCTGCGGCTACTGTCTGAGGAGGCAATAATGATGTTTTGGAACACAAAGGCATTTCACGCTCAGATGAGCGCCTGATTTGGTGTGAACGCGAGAGCAGGGCTGCCAGCCAAACTCTCTCTCTCTCTGACCCTCTTCTTTTCTCCTCCCCTCTTCCCTCAGCCGCCTCACTTCCTCACAAGACCTGACAGTGCAAGCAGCAGCTGGGGCTCTTGGCTCAGTCGCTCCCCCCACTTCTCCTCCATTCCTCCTTTTCCTCCTTGTCTCCCTCCCGCCTCCTTCTCCCTCCACATCCTTAGGCTCTGGGCTGTGATCCCAGCTGTCAGTATTGTTCAGTATTTGACCCCAGAGGGAGGCGAGCTTGCGTGTGCGTGTGTGTGTGAGGCAGTGTGCAGAGGGGATGTGTTCACTGCCTTGTAGACTGTGGCAGCTTGTTGAGGTTGTGTAAATCCAGATACTCAAGAAACTATCCCAACTGTTGAAGACCTAAATAGGGCCAGAAGTCTCTGTTGATTAGATTAGAGTATTATTGGTTTCTACCTATTGTTGCCTCAGTTTTATTGGTTGACATTTGAAAGCTGCCGTCAGGCATCAGTTTTTTGCCCATTTACGGCAGTTGTATTACAGCAATTTTGGCTATATCCAGTGAGCTCTCATCTCATCTTTTTAGTACTTGTCCACATTTTATACTGCATTACAGGTTTGATGAGTTTTGCTGTCAAATTAACTGCCTAGTGAAACTGCTTTCTAATGTTAAACTGAATGTGAATTTTATATAGCATTTGTTTTCTCTCAACTCACCTAACCACTTTTTTTCTTTTTCCTCTCTTTTTCTTATCTTAAAGCAGCAGCATTTATCCCATAACCATGGTGGTGCTCCTGTACCCCTCACCCCTCACCCTGCTGGCCTCCACCCTTCTCAGCTGGGTGGTTCAGCTGGTCTCCTGGCTCTATCAGGAGCACTTGGTGCTGTTCCTCCTCATCTGGCAGGAAAAGATAGTGGTGATAAAAAGCCGCACCTGTCTGGACCAGACTCACACCCTACAGGACCTGAGCACCTGAGAGGTGAACAGATGTGTCAAAAAATAGTATTAGTTGTCTTAACCTGATGTTTGGAAATAACCAAATGGTCATGTCATTCAACTCAGATTGTGTGTTTCTGAAAAATGCATTTTCTCAATATATTTATTTTCTTAAATGTAATGAAATACGTGATGTAATGTACACAGTAGTACATTTCCAACTGATTTATTCCTTCTTTATTTTTTCTTTCCTGCTCTGCTGAACATCCAATCCCCATGACCTCAACAACACATATGCAATTCCACTGGCAATAGAGCGAGAGCCCAGCACCGTAAGTACTTTCTATGTTTACTGTTCTGACAAACCGCTGAGTTTATTTTCTTGTGTTTCTTAGAGAGAGTTTGATTTCGGGGAATTTGACTTTGTTTGCAAAGCTGCAATTTGCATGTGCCTTAAGCTCTGCAGTGAGATTAGTCTGTTTTAGCTTAGTTGATAGACATCTGTGGGATCAACAAGCACCACTAAAACTTCACTAAAACAAATTTCAGCTGCCTTCACTAAGTAAACTCATTTAATATATGTATAGTTGTTCAAAGAAATTATGTAATTCATTTGTTCTTTTGAAATCATCTACCCATAGTTATGTGGGAATACCAGTAAAGACCAAAAACCATGCATTTAATCCTTGCTGTGATATAGACAAAATCATCTTAGGCTAAATTGCACCTGTTGCTCATTTTACTGCAATGACCCATTTCTCCTTCAGGTGTCATAGAGGTTCATGTCATCATGTCATTTTACATAAAGCATCTCTTTTTTCACTGTTTCCCATCCAAGTAACTTTCATCATTAAATTTATATTTAGTCAGTTTCAAGGAGTGTGTGTTTTCTCAGTGAGAGCTTTGCCCTGCCTGTTTAGTTCTGCCCTAGATCTGCTCTGAGCTGTCAGGTTTCCTTTCTCCTCCAAATGAGCTTTTTAGCATGGTCACACACACTCACACTGGCACACATTTGTGCACACATGCACGTACACACTCCTCCAGCCTAGCCGGCATTGTTGTGCCTATTTAACACCTCAGTGAGCAGATTACCCTCTTCTCCCCCCTCTCTGATCCCACGCTTAAAGACTCTCATTGTGTTTAATATCACCACCACTGAGAGGGAAGGACTTGGGAGGGGGTGGGTGGTAAGGAGTGAGGGAGCAGCAGTCATATGACTGTGTGTGTGTGAGAGAGAGAGAGAGAGAGAGAGAGAGAGACGGTGAGGTAGACCATACTAAAAGCGAACAGGAGATGGACGGAGGGGGGCGATTGCTTATGTTCTGCGGGTCAGTGCTTCTGTGCTCAGCTCAGTAAAACCTTTCAATAAAAAGGGGGTGGTGGGGGGAGGGAGTGGAGGCAGGAAGGGGGAATGGTGTGAAGGAAGGGGCCTTTGGCAAAATACAGATTTTCACCCCCCACACACACCTCTTTTTCCCTCCCTTGTCTCTTGTCACCCTTTCTTCTCATCCACACTCTCACACCCTCTCTCCATCCTCTCTGTCCTCTAATCTCATCCCCTCCCTTTCCCCTTTTTTCTCACCCTCCTCCCCTCATCCTCCTCTCTTAGATGTTCCTCCTTCATTTACCCTTTCCCCCCTCAAAGCCCAAATGCTTGTTCCCTTGCTGCATGTGTGTATGCGCATGTGTGTTTGTGTATGTTGGATGCACATTTCATTGACAGGCTGAGACTATAATGGACTCAACATGAAGCTTTAATCCATTAACAATAGGATCCGTTGGTCAGGAGGCCAGAGGGGGGCAGTGTGTGTGTGTGTGTGTGTGTGTGTGTGTGTGTGTGTGTGTGTGTGTGTGTGTGTGTGTGCGCGCGCGCGCGCGCGTGCGTGCGTGCGTGCGTCTCTCTCTCTCTCTCTCTCTCTCTCTAGTCTTAGGACGCAAGAGTGTTATGCAAGTAATACACATACACACACAGTCTGTTACACACTTGATCATACACATGGGCTTTCACAGTCAATTACACTGTGTGCCCTCGCGCGCGTGCGCACACACACACACACGCACACACACACACATACACACACATATACTGCAGCCAGTGCAGCTTGTCAGAGCCAGGAGAGGGAGCACTGATAGATTTTGAGAGCCACTTAATGTAATCGTCAACTTCAGAGACTTGTGTTTGTATGTGGCTGTGACTGGCTTTGGTCAAGTGAGAAAAGAGGTGGTTGTTCAAATGTTAGTGCTGCTTAAGTCATGCTTCTGTGAACTATTAACCTACTTACAAGTAAAAGTATGTTTTTATAACCTCTACATGTAGATGAATAGCTTTTGTAATTTGTGGTAGATGGTTTAAATTAATAGTGAGCTAATGCACAACCTGAACCTGCAAATCTTTTTTTCTTTTTATCTTTTTCCACTGCTTTGTAGAGTAACTCAATGCTGCCAGAGAGTCTTAGGAACTCAGATAAGCGACGCAACGGACCTGATTTTCCAAATGATACCAAGAAACGCAAGGTGGATGACAAGGACTCTAGCCATTATGTAAGAAATGATTCAGCTCTCTGTGTGTCTGTTTGTGCAACTGCTTAAGTGAGGGAAAATGTATATGGTATAGTGTTTATTTGCACATACATTTCTTTTAGTGTTTATTCCAAATATGTTATCTCTTGAAAATTCATTTGTAATTTCCTGGTAACAACTGGTTCTTTATCTGTCAAGTATGAGTGACAATCTTCTGTTAAGGACAATTACCAGACAGAAGTTCAGAATATTTGATAGTGTGCTGTCATTTGCAGGATAGTGATGGGGAGAAGAGTGATGATAATTTAGTGGTGGATGTCTCAAATGAGGTCAGTATGTTTGGAAATTTTTGCTTGTTATTAATTGGAATGGTTTTGTGTATTTTTTTTTTCTTCAGTTATTTAACTAAATCCTTGACCTCAACAGGATCCAGCCTCCCCTCGTGGCACACCTCTCCCATCCCCTAGAGAGAATGGTCTAGATAAAGCACGTCTTCCCAAGAAGGACCCTTGTAGTCCAGCATCTACTGCATCATCGGCTAGTTCGTCTTCCCTCAAGTCCAAAGAGATGGCAATGGTAGAGATGGGTGACAGTATTATTTTCTTTGTTTTAGCTTATAGTTGGAACAGTCATTGTGTATTGATTGATTAAAGGTGAAATAGTTTGTGCATATTTCAAAAATTGTCTCTCTTTCTCTCTGTCTTTCTATGGTAGCGTGACAAGGCAGGCACACCTGGGCTGAAGTCAAGCACACCTACACCTAGAGGTGACTCCACTCCTGGTCCGAGCTCCACACCTGGAATCCGGCCCAGTCTATCGAAACCCCCCTCCATGGAGATACCACATCCACCCAGTAAGTTCATTGTAAAACTTTGTAAATGAATAATATCATAGGTGGTGTTAGAGTATTAGGTTGTGTTTTTCAAATTGCCTACAGGACAATTCAGCAGTTAAGGGTGAAAGTGCTTTGGAATAATGTTCTGCCCACAAAACAACTGTTGTTGAAGAACTTGTTGTTGAACTTTGCTTAATTTCACTGTGCATAACAGCCAAAAATGGAATTCTAAGCAATGATTGCTAGTAATATAAGATTATTTTATAGTTTGCATTCTTAGAAATGTAAAGGATTTTAAATTTAAAATCTCTTACCACCATTTAAATTTTTTTTTTATCTTACTCTTTTCTTCCCTTGCCTTCTCAGCTGCAGGTTTGCGGACCCCCCTTGCTGTACCAGGCCCATACCCAGGTGCGTTTGGTATGTTACCGCATGCAGCAGGGATGAATGGGGAGCTGGCAGGTGCAGCCGGGGCTGCGGCCTACGCTGCTGGACTGCACAACATGTCACCTCAGATGAGTGCTGCTGCTGCGGCTGCTGTGGCTGCGTATGGCCGTTCACCCATGGTGAGTGGTAAAAAGGTGACTTATGTTTTGACATGTCATATTGTGTGGTCTGGTGCTGGTGTGCTGCATCTTCAAAATAAGCAATACTTAAAGCAATACTTTAAATTTTCTTATCTAAATATTAAACCAAAAGGTAAATAAGTATTTTTAAATAATGTCTAAATTAAGTACAAATATGAAACGCAAAACTATCAGTTAGAGCCCTACTGATATGGGTTTTTTGGGGGCAGTGCCGATACCGATAGTTGATATCGCCTGATATTATTTGTGTATACAGTACACATGCAGTACCAGTCAAAAGTTTGGATACACTCGCACAGGCAATGGCATTTCAATTCGTGTGTCCAAACTTTTGACTGGTATTGAATACAGTTTACATAAATAATAATATATATACATAAACGCACATTAAAAAATGTTTATCTGCTCCATATCTGCGGCATATTCGGCGATACCGATATATCTGCGATAGGCTCATATCAGCTGATAAAATCGGCAAAACGATATGGTTGTGTAAATCCCAGACGATACGGTTGGGCTCTGCTATCAATTACAAAGTATTCATCTCCTCCAAGACAATATGTAGTAGAGGCTCCATTGGCAGGAATTCCAGTCTTGGCTCTGTGTAGATTGGGATGCTTCAGTTTTTATTCTGTTCTTTTTAAAACTTCTCTTGCTCTGAAGTTGGATGGTGAATGTGAGTGTACAGAACAGAGTGAATTTTCAAAGCATGCCATGTACTTCTGCTCCTTTCACGTTTTTTTTTTTTTTTTCCCCAACAGCGCCTTCGTCTTTGCCGTTCTCCCTGAAGCACTCAGGCAACAGTTGTTTTATGCACAGTGCAGGCTGATTTATAACTCCACAGTATTTTTTTTTAAATTTTAGATTATTGATATACTCAAGAAAAATGGTTTCTCTTGTATTCTTTCTGTAATTCATTTCTTCTTATAACTTTGATCTTATATCTTTAAAAATTTATTTTTAGCTGTTTAGTTAAGTGACTAACGTTTGCAACAGTTACCAACAGAAATGTAAAAGTAATTTACTAGTCACACCTTGATTAAACACAGGTGATCTCATCCAACTTATTAAGGACTTTATAAAATCAACTGGCTACAACAGTTAGTTGACACCAAGTCAACTCATATATATTGTACTCATTTTAGATCTATATCCTGACATTTTACTTTGACCTTTTTTTCTGCTGATCAGTGTTGACAAGTTTCAGTCCCATCCTTTGCTATTCAGTGTTTTTAAAAATCAAGTTTAAGGGTTGTGAATATTTTTCAGAAGCCCTGCATACTTTGTATTGCAAACAAACTGGAAAGTGTCAATAATTGCACAGCTGTATTTCTTTTGTCTGTATGATAGTATTTGTACAGTGAGTATGCTAGTGTGTATTACGTTCATTCACCTCATCACTCCTGACTGTATTTGCATAGTGTTCATTACACTGTTTAAATAGGTTTAGTAGACTGTGTCTGGGCAACATTTGATAGAAGCCCATGCTGTGTGTGTGTTGGACTGAGGAGCAGCGCAAGTACTGACAGCTCTGCCTCTGTATGTTTGCTGATTCTTATAGTTGTCATTCCGATTTTGAGGGTGTGTTTGCTTGAGAGTGTTTACTTTGTGCTCGTAAGTGTTTGGGTTCTGTTCCACAGGTTACTGTTGACCTGTGTGCATTGTGCCAGTGCCCATGGGTGTGTGTGTGTTTACACTCTCTTTATAAAGTGTCTGCTCTTTTCTCAAGGTTGGTTTTGATCCTCACCCTCACATGCGAGTCCCTGGAATGCCTCCCAGTCTAACAGGAATCCCTGGTGGCAAACCGTAAGTGCCTTTGCAACTGTATGTTTGACGACCGTTGGTCCAAATTAACCTGTGAAGCAACTGAAATGTCCTACAAAAGCCAGAAAAAAATAATTTAACTACTCTGACACTCCTTTGTTTTGTCAGTGCGTATTCCTTTCATGTGGCCGCTGATGGACAGATGCAGCCAGTGCCGTTCCCCCCGGATGCTTTGGTGGGCCCAGGGATCCCTCGCCACGCCCGTCAGATCAACACACTAAACCATGGAGAGGTGGTGTGTGCTGTTACCATCAGTAACCCGACCCGACACGTTTACACAGGAGGGAAGGGTTGCGTCAAGGTCTGGGACATTAGTCACCCAGGAAACAAGAGCCCTGTGTCACAGCTCGACTGTTTGGTGAGTGAGGCGGTGGGTTAGGACACAGAAATGTGTTTTGAGTGAGGTGGGTGCATTTTGGATGTACCAATGAAACCACAACACTATCAGGGTTAACTTTGGTACCAGAACAGGCGCATTTGTCTCTCAACCGTAACACTTACAAGACTTATGTAAAAAAAACAACAAAAAAAAAACAAACTTAAAAATAGTACTGCAGCCTTTTACTATTGTCGTTGAAGTGTCTTTCACGTACTTAATATTTTTTTTTTTTTTTTTTGATTAGACCAAAATTCCATGACAACTAAAAGAATAACACAAACTTATTGGATGGATTGTGCTGCCTCACAGAATATGCAAATTCTCAAACTATACTATTCACAGTACATAGCTCTAGGATTTTCTACATTAAACATTAAATTTTGTGTGTGTGTACCACATCAGAACCGAGACAACTACATCCGCTCTTGTCGTCTCCTCCCTGATGGACGGACACTGATAGTGGGAGGTGAGGCAAGCACGTTGTCAATCTGGGATTTGGCCGCGCCCACTCCCAGGATTAAGGCAGAGTTAACATCATCAGCACCAGCATGCTACGCTCTGGCCATTAGCCCAGACTCCAAGGTCTGCTTCTCCTGCTGCAGCGATGGAAACATTGCGGTCTGGGATTTACACAACCAGACACTTGTTAGGTATGTGACAACTTGTGGGACTTATGCTGTAATTATAGACAGAAGGAGCATTCTTTGCAGAAAACTAGTACAGATGTGTGGCTCTGGAAAATTTTAAGAGCAATTATAATTACTGTATAGTGTTTTTCTGCTTTCAAAAGACAAATAAGCAACTACCTAGGCGACCTGATTCCTAGTGTGTCCTTGTTTTTTTTTTTTTTTTTTTTTTAAACTGTCTTTACTTGACTCAGAATGTATTGTGTATCCTGCAGGCAGTTCCAGGGCCACACAGATGGAGCCAGCTGTATTGACATCTCCAATGATGGCACCAAGCTGTGGACCGGAGGCCTTGATAACACAGTCCGCTCGTGGGATCTGAGAGAGGGACGGCAGCTGCAGCAGCATGACTTTACATCACAGGTCTGTCCTCATATCAGCTGTATTTCATTGACTAAACCAATTGCGTGGTATTTAATAATTTATTTCAAAACTTTATGATGAAAGTACAATCCAAAATATACCTGTCCTCACTACTAATATAACACAAGTCTCTTCTGTGCAGATCTTCTCTCTAGGCTACTGCCCAACAGGTGAGTGGCTTGCTGTAGGAATGGAAAGCAGCAATGTGGAGGTCCTTCATGTCACCAAGCCTGATAAATACCAACTTCACCTGCATGAGAGCTGTGTACTCTCCCTGCAGTTTGCCTACTGTGGTAAGCAACCCACTGTCTTGATCTCAGCCTGTTTAGCCCCCCATTCCTTGTTACCTAAAACTCCCTTTTAAAATTATTAAAAAAGTCTAATCTACAGATGTTTTTCCCTTTTTCTCTGTTTAACCATATCTTAACGTCAATATTTTGCTATTTGTTTTACCCTGGAGGTGCTTATTGTCTTTGTGTGTGTTTCTCTACCCAGGTAAATGGTTTGTGAGCACAGGAAAAGATAACTTGCTAAATGCATGGAGAACGCCCTATGGAGCAAGCATATTCCAGGTTGGAACAACAAATCTCTGTACTCATGATATATTAGCAGAGAATATATGTGAGATTGCTGCAAGGTGGATGCTGCAACACTGACATTCCACACTACATTGTGTCACTACAATGAACATATTTTTTTCTGGCTTTGTTAGAAAATGTTCTTCACACTGACTTTTTTCCTATTCTGTATTTCTTTTCTCTTCAGTCTAAAGAATCGTCCTCGGTGCTAAGCTGTGACATATCTGTGGATGATAAGTACATTGTCACTGGTTCAGGGGATAAGAAGGCCACCGTTTATGAGGTCATCTACTAAAAATACGGAAAGAAAACAAGGACTTTTGTTTTTTCCCCATACACCCCATATGTTTCTAGCAATGTTCACGTGGGGCCAGAAATCGCAGACACGAGTGACCTTGATGGTACATTCTCATCTCATCTGCTGAGGAGACAGACATTTTACATGCACATATCTGTTGTGTCTGCATAAATGACTGGTGATTGGGAATTAACTGGAGCTATTGGATGTTAATGGACAGAGAAGATGTTTTTGTCTCTACTGCTTTCTTTTGTGGACTGCACTGGGATCCACTGCAGGGACCAGACAAATACTCAACCAAAGGGACCTCTAGGTTGTCTTGATTGGGACCAGCTTTTCTTGAAAACACTGTACTGAATATCAGACGGATGGAGACCCTACAATGAACAGATCCCTACAATCATGTGGGAGATGGAAAGAGTGGTGGTCAGAAATGGACTTAGTTTTGGAAGAACGCAGCAGATTAATAGATGGATGAACATGTTGATTTGTGTTTTAATCAAAACAGACAATGCTCATAGCCTGTTGATCTCTGAGCTCTGACTCTTTGACCTTTAAACCTCAGCTTCCTGTTCTGATATGCCTACACTGTCTGAAATGTACTTTGTCTTAACAGTAAGTCCCATCCTCACTTAGGCACTGTAGTGGTAGCTCTCCCACCTACATGTTTGGTACATATACAATACCTAGAAAAAATCCATATGATACGTTTTCAATAACCTGAAGGCCAATTTTATTTGTCCAGCATCATGCTACTGTTAAATTTTGTAAAGGGTTCATTTGATCCTTATGAGGCACTGTACGTTTTCCTAATTTATAGCTATTACAAAAGCCACCAAAAATAATTTCAAGGCCTGTCATTTTGTATACTAACACGCCTCCCAAAGATATTAAAACCAAAATAAGTTGCCTCAGCTCATGTTGATATCTTTTGGTCTCCAACCTGAATTAGTATGTTCATTGATTCCATAGACCTGCTGTGCAAACCTGATTAAATACATATCAGCGATACACAACACTGCACTGGGAGACATGTCTCTTCATTACGAAACCCCAGATCCAAATATTTAAAAAAAAAAAATAAAAAGTTGCTCTAAAGGCTCCGAACGGCCATGCCTTTTACACTGTGACCTCTGAGATCTCTGCTTTGTTTACAGGCCACTAGCTCCTCGCACTACAAGCTACCCTGATTTTGGATTTCAGTTCTTCAAGACAGCATCTGATCAAGAACATGAATGTGCTCTTAAAAATGTTTGGGCTTTCAAAATGAAGAGACATTGTGCAGTGGAGTGATTTGTCTATGTATTTTCAATTGGTTTTGAACAACAAAGCTCTATGAGTCAGATGAACAAGCTATTATATGTTGGACACTAACAGACATCAAGATGAGTCGAGACACTTTGTTGTTGGTTTTAGTATCTATATGGGTAATACTGACAATACTGTTAATATAGGAAATGACCGGTCTTATCCTTTAAAGTACTCTTGTTATTTGGAGAAAAACTAGCTTACTGAATAAGCTTAAAGTACAGGAAATAATACTCCAATAAATGTGACAGAAAGCAGGTTGTAGAGAACAAAGGCAGCTTGTTTTCTTTATCCTCCTTTATTTCTTGTGACCCTCTTTGAAAGACCAATTAGTGGAAACCTGAAAGGGAAAAAAAGTGAATTAATCCTAAAATTCCACTGATTCTCCTCTTCTAGTGTACCTGTTTCAAAAGATTATTTCCCTACTTATTTTTCTCATAGCTCTACTCCACATATGAGGTTTTCAGGATACTGACTGGGATGTTGAGATAAAGCTGTATTTCTTGGCCCTTACACCCTAAACTTTAGTAGCACTGTAGGTCATAAACTGCATATATTGATGGTTAGCAGAGTAAGCTCCACCTTTACACAGTCACACTTCTACTGAAGTAATGTGACAGCATTTTAGAAACTCTATTAATGATTAGTCAGTAATAAACAACTTTAAATTGAAAACAAGCTTTCTGATATGGATATGAACCTGCTCCTAAACTAAGTTTATTTGCTTTTCTCCTTTACTAGAACTTCACTAGCTGATTAAAATGAAAAGTCACAATTTTTATAATTTGAAGCAAAAATCCTATTTTATTGATTTTAATGTTGTAAAAAGACAGAATGTCTTATTCTATGGATAGTAAATTGTGCTTTGTAAACAGGGACCAACAGCAATTTTTTTTAACGTGATTTAATCTTCATTTAATGGGAATTCTACACAAGTGGGGGAAAAAAAACTACCACATTCACTAAACATTTTTGCCATACAGTGTCACTTATTTTAACTCATGTTCCTGAAACTGGGATCCCAGCTAAATAGACCTGAAATGTGAACTACAGGTAGGGTTACATTATCTGTCAAGATGGTCTTACAGAGGAGAGTAGTGACAGTCATATTTCAGCTTCAGGGAGTTTCAGTTTCAAACACGCTTAATATTTTCATGACTTTGTGCTTAGTTGTTTTTTGTTGTTTTTAATCTATGTTTTGTCTGTTAAATGTCTGTAAAAATGTATATATGTTTTTTTTCTTACATGATTTAGAAGTAAACTGTTTTGTACGTCTTTTACATGAAAAAGAAAGGTCTAATCATGAGAAATACTAAATGGACTTAATGCTAGCTAATCTAAAAGGATTGGAATGTCTAGACAATAAATGTGCTTTTGTAACTTGAGTCTTACTTTCTGGCTTGATACAGGAACATACTAGAATCTCAGTGATGAAATCCTTTGGACTGGATGATCGCAGATCATTGTGAGGATCTAAGTTTTGGGTCAATTTGGTAAACAGAAGGTGCTTTACACTCATGAAACTGCATCCCTTAATATTCCTTAGTTTAAACATACATAAATTCAACCAGTAATACTAAAAAAAAATGATATCAATGGCATTGCAAGGGAAAATTAATGAAATTAATGGATTTAATTATTTGGGTTAAGGTAAGGGATGGACTAGGGTTAGCGTTGGTCAGGGTTAGGTATAGGATTAGTGGGTTAGGGTTTGGGTTAGGGTTGGTTGAGGGTTAGGGTTAGAGTTAGTGCTAAGAGTTAAAATTAGGGTTAAGAGTTAGGGTTAGGGCTAGGACAGGGTTAGATGTAATAGTTTTATGTCAAAGACTCTCCCCACACTGTATGATGAAGAGCAGTTTGGAATAGAGAGTCAAAGGCAAAGCATAGGCCAGCGCATGTTTTTCAAGCTCCCTGGTACAATGTGCGACTGAGAAAAAATTATTTTTCATATATTATTTTCAAAAAATTCTTCTGTTTTGCTCCAGCCACTAGGACTCAGTCTTGAGGGCAAAAAAACAGTTCAAAGTCCAGGATAATTTCTTATGGTCCGGTGATGAAGGTTATAAGTCCAGGAAAATTCCAAGGTATTGTTTGCCATTATGAAAAGTTTTTGATTTTAATGGTTTAGGGTTAGGCATTGAGAATGAGTGGTGAGGGTTAGGAAACAGTGCCTGGTTATAGGTTTAGGGTAGTGTTGGTTTATTATTTGAATTTTCCTACTTAATTATCTTACTCAGCTTGCTTCCAGGCAGTCCTGACCAGTAAAATATATGCTGCTTTCTAATAGCCAAACATAACAAAACCTGCACCTGGTTGATATATTTGTATTCTTTGTTCAGCCTTTGTAGGTTTCAGACTGCATCTAAAATCAATAGAAAACCTGGTTTAGCATTATAGAAACTTTAGACATCAGATTTCTTACAGTTAAGTAAATGTCACAGCATCTGGGTTTGCCTTGTGAAATCAGACAACTTGTCTGCAATGTTGATGCTTTCTGTCCACTGCTTAGGGGTTGCGCTCCAGCCTACTGTGGCCCTGAATAGCATTAAGTGGTTAGAGGTTAGTACTGGAGATTGAGTGGCTTCCCAGCCTAACAGGGATGTTTTAGTGTGTAGAAAACTAAAGTTACTGGTGTGCAGAGTTTTGTAGATTTGTTTTAGCGTATGTCGTATTAATATGGGGGTACAGATAGTAGGAAAACAGCAGCTGTTCAAATCAACTGTGTGTTAAATAACCAAGTCCAATCCCCTGCTTAATACTAACACCCACAACAAACAGACTAACTCTCTCTTTCCCTGATGTAAACTGTAAATCTGATTAATTACTGTGAATATATAATTCTGTCTATCCTCGGCTCTCTTACTTGCACAAACACACAAACACAGTGTTGTACAGTATGAGGTGATTATGTGGCAATTACAGCAGCCACCGCAACAAAATGAAAGCTGATCCTTGGAGAAAAATGGAGAAAATGTTACTCCAAGTTTTCAATCTATCCAGAGATTTCTGAGCTCTGAATCACAGCGTTCTCTTTTGATCATCAGCGCTGCTGCCTCTCTCCGATACACAAATGGATTATTCCCCCTAAATCTCCCAAATCCCTAATCCTATTTATCTCAACACCACACAAAAAGGTGCACTCTTCTCCTCTGCTCAGCTTATGCTTACAGTATGGATGTGAGTGTACTAGTATCTCTACATTTGAGAGGACATGAGATAGTGACATTTCTGGCTGTGCTCACTTTGAAAATGCTCTCTTTAAGGATTTAAGTTTTAATGTAGATGTAGAATTTCTATTTACGTTGGTGATTTAGACAAACAATACATTTTATTAACATTATGTGATGTCTACCTGATAAAGTATATATTCATGTTACGTTGTTAGTGACAGTATTTCATCTTATTTTCATTTATTCATTGTCTTTACTTTTTAAAAAAAAAAGTTCAAGAAGCTCATTTCAGTGCCTCATTGCAAAATAACTAATAAAATGCCTGCACTCAACATAAACAATTGTTGAAAAATATCACTTTTTTTTTAGACTTTATGTCGATTTTCTGGCCACCGGGGACAGTGGAACAATCTGTGAATATACATCCATCCGTCCGTCCATTATCTATACTCCTTAACCAGGGTCACAGGGATCTGCTGGAGTCTATCCCAGCTGTCTTTGGGTGAAAGGCAGGGGTACACCCTGGACAGGTCACCAGTCCATCACAGGGCCACATAGAGACAAACAACCTCACACACTCACACTCACTCCTATGGGCAATTTAGAGTCACCAATCAACCTGACATACATGTTTTTGGACTGTGGGAGTAATGTAAATATATATTATACCTTGAAATTAGGGCAAACATTAGTTGTAAGCTACAGTTATATAGCCAGTAAGCATTAGCATTCATTTCTTTGTTGTTTTTTTGGTCACCTTGTGAATGGAAGTCCAATATTTTCTTTTTCTTTTTTTTACCTGTTTTTGATCTCCATCAAATTGATATATGGCTAGTCACTAACTTTCTCTCTGTACCACTTGGTGTGAAGTGGGTTTATCAGAGTTTTGCGGTGGCAGAAATAAACACCAATAAAACTGTGAAAGTGGCCCAAACCAGAAAAGTTATAGGCTGGAAAACAAGCACAAAAGTGATAATACACTGCTGAGATGGGTGAAAGTTCTTAATGGGTTTATCAGTACGAGTAAACCCTTTTACCATAAATATATTGAATACTGAAGCATTAAGTTGATAAATGATCATATAATCTATCCATCATCCATCCATCTTCTTCCACTTATCTGGGGCCAGATCACGGGGGCAGTAGCCTAAGCAAGGATGCCAGGACTTCCTTTTCCTTGATAATTTAATGGTAGATGAAATGCATTTGGACCACAATGTTGGCAGACAAGCACTGCAGAAGATAGTTTTGATTATTGCTTTAATTCACTAATTTTCATTTTAGCTGAAAATGTGCCAAGCAGTTTTTCATCAGAATGAAAGTTAAGCTTAACTATCACTGTAACTCTGTTTCAGATGCGTTTTGTCATTGAATTTGTGGCCACCACATATACAGTAGAACAGAAGAAGGAAGGCATGCTACACTACGCACAAATTAAATTGAATTCACACAAGCATGAGCAGGATATAACGACGGTGCAGCCGCTATCAGCTTGAATAAAAGCAGGCCTGTAAATCCATTACATCCTATTATGCAGTCTTCAAGCCTCCTCCTCTTCTTTTCCTTTCTCCTCCTTTCTCTAGTCCTCCTCTCAGTCTCATTTATGTTTCCCTCCTCCCTCTGCTCTACCTTCTTGCAAAGCCTTTGTCTACCAAGAGAGGTTTTCCCTTTGCTTATTTCTTTTCTCTTTTTGTCCCTCCAGGCCCCACACTTCCTCCTTCCCTCATCTCTCTCTTTGTTTTCCATAAGTCTTGCTATGTTTTATGTGGTAAACTGATTTTCTCTCCTCCTCTCGTCTCTTCTCCTCACCTCTCGTCTTCTCCGTAGAAATATACTCTCCTTTCCTCCCTTATCTCTCCTGAGCTTATTTGCTTTTTTTCTTGTTTATTTTTCTCCATTTTTGGCCCAGCCTCCCCAGGTAGCCCACTGTGCTTTGCACCTGTGTGTGTGCTAATGAGCTTAGAGCTGTCTCCCTCCCAGGGTGAGGTGTCATGCTGAGGTGATCAGCACTGCTGGAGCTGTAGGTATCAACCACAAACACCTGCCTCGTTGAGTAATTCCACACACACACATGCACGCATGCACACATACACACAAACACACAAATGCAAACTTCTTTTAATTCCTTGTGGGGACATTACATGGACTTATATTAATTTTCTGGACACATATCCTAACCCTTAACCTTAACCACTATTTTCCTAAACCTAACTCCTACCCACAATCCTTAACCAAAGTCTAACCTTAAATCAAGCCTAATCTTCAATGCTGTACATCTGACCCCCACAAGGAAAGTGAGTGTGTAAACAGGTTCCAGTCCCCACAGTAAGAGTAATATCAAGTGCGTGCACACACACTCACACACACAAAGTAATTTCCTCTGGCTCACGTGCACACCCACACACAAGAAGAAAATAATTTACTCTCTCCTTCGCGCTCACACTCCTCCACATATAAATGCAGAATAAATCTTTACTTTTCTCTCCTGCACACAAACACACACACACACACACACACACATTAAATACATTTTCCTCTCTCTCATACACACACATACACAGCTGCCTGCTGCACAAGGCCGATAGTGCAACTCTGTCCTGTCAACACGCAGGATAATCAGCTGCTGGGGATTGTGGGTAAGCTGTAATAATCCCTCGCATGGAATATGGAACATATCAGAGAGTTATTCAATAGGACAGAGATAAAGGTGTGTGCATGCTTGTGTGTATGTGAGACTTTTCCATCTTTAATATGCATCTTCACCCGAAGCTGAGTGTCAGTTGGAGTTATTAAAAAATACCCACGCTTCAGCCTAAACAGCAGCTAAAAGTCAACCCATCCCCCTTCCACAGACGCTGCAGCTGCTGAAATACTCCCTGCCAGAACAACTACGTCTTAATTAAGAACTACATCCTGAGCAAGCCTCATTTAGTCAGAGGATCATCAGAGAATACTGCATCATATTTACCTGTCAAGTGCCAAACTCTGCACAACACAGCCTCCAACTTACACTTTCATTAATGCAGCTTCACTGCGTTGTTAGATTCCAATGAATTTAAATGGGGTTCGTTTTTATACTGATTAGCTGTGAGTAGCTACTACAGGCAAAAATTTGTCATTTTTTCCAGCTAGTTCTGCCACATTTCAATTCATCTTTGTGTCAAAATGTTTTCCTTACAATAAACATGTTTTAATATAATATTATTGGTTATTTTACCTTCCCATAGGCTTGTCAGCAAAAAAAGCATCTTGTCTATAGAAAAGTCTTTCTGAAAAATAATCTTTTCCACATTGTATTATACAGTTTGACCCACTGAGGATCCAGGATGATTCAAGGTGAACTTATGCTGGGTTAAACTCACATGATATGCTTCCATGCTCCACTGTGTGTTCATACATTCCAGTACATTAACTTTATCTACTGTTTATTTTGTGTGTTTTTCCTACAGCAACAGGTTCTTTCAATAATTTTGATTCATGAGTTTAAATTGAACTTTTCAGACATTCAATCACTCTCTAACCCAGTTGTGGTGGCATTGATCAGACAATTGGCAGCATTTTTCAGATAAACAGTTCCAGGACTGTTTTCCCTGAGGACTGAAAACTCATCTTCTACTCATCTTCACCTAATCAATAGCTATAAAGTAGGGTCTGCTGATCACTGACATTGATTGGCTTTATCATGACTCATTCCAACTAATGCCAATTGTAAGCTATTGAACACACATATAGACCAGTACAAGCTGTCTGCTTCTCTCTGCTTTCATATCTTTAACTGTGATCCCAAATGCTACATATATAGTCCAATAGACTGAAGGAAGGAAAAAGTGAAAAGTCTCATCAATCATCAGGATCCAAAGAAATTAAAACTCCTCTGTCAGGGTTTGAGTCATGTTTATCCACTATCTTTAGTCTTTCAGGCTTGGTTCTATACACACACTAGGGTACCACACAAAAGTTTCCATAATTATGCCTCAGAAAAGAGCTAACAGCGGCTACGAATCCTAAATGGTGTGGGTCCTCCCCAGAGTCCGGATTTTCAAGGGTTTTAATCAGTTAAATATGTGCGTGGCTACGTGGCTAATCTGCTGGTTAATCTCACTAACACTTTTTATGGGATTGCTTGCTGCGGCAAGGATTACCGCACCACAGATCACAACCTGATTTCCATAATCCTTCTCTTCTGATAAAACTCTGTTTGTCCCCCATCCTGTCCTTTTGTCAGACCATCAGACACATTTATTTCATTGATCTTTCAGGGTATAGTTACACTAAAGGTGCTTTTCTACCAACTCAGACAAACCCAACTTCTCCTCCTTTTAGCAATTTACCTGCAGATGATGCATAACTTTAAAAAAGTTATTCATTCCAATCAGACCTTATCTCATTATAATTATAATAATGGATATTAAACACTGTATTATGATTGCTTTCTGGTGTTTTCAGGTTATTTTGGATTTAAATAAACAGAAAAAGAAAAGTTGCATCATAACATGAAGGGAATGTGTTTCAGGTTTAAAAATGATTTAAAAATATATAGTTTCTAAATAAATTTCTGCTTCTTGATAAAAATACATATTCTATGCAAGACCAGCATTTTTTTTTTTAACTTCTCAACTGAAGATTTAACGTTGTTAATGCTATGAGTCACCTCTGTACAACAGATCCTTTAGGAAAGAAATCGCCAGTTGTGTGCACATTGCCATGTCAATGAGACATGCACATATTTTCATATGTGTACATGAAAAACTTCATTCATTCATTCATCCATTATCTATACCTGCTCATTCTATAATTAGACTATAATTAAAACATAGGTAACTCATATCTCTGTGAGGCTGAGCTGACAGGATGTCCTTATTTGCATGAAAAAGAAACAGGTAGCCAAATTTCTATGATAAATAAGCAGCAACCAGAACCTTTTTACATAAAACAAGAACAAACTACAGAATGTATATACTGCTGTCTTCTTGAACCATTATTCAAAGTATTTAAATGTAATTAAATAACAGTTTCACATGTATTAAACAATATATAAATTCATCCGTCACTTTTTTAGTTCTGCTAGTGTAATGGCTCCAGAGATGGCAGTGTCTGTCCACTGAAACATCTCAACTATAATGTAGTGTCCTGAAATTTGAGACAGATGTCCCGAGGCTCGGAGTGTAAGTCCTACTGACTTTGATGGGCCTGGAGCCAATCCCATCTGACAGTGAGCGAGAGGTGGGGTACACCATGGACAGATCGCCACCCATAGAGACAGACATACACTCACATTCACAGCTAAGGGCAATTAACCTAATCCCATTCTGCATTTTTTTTGGACTCCCCAGCCAGAATCAATCAGTAGACGCTGCATTTATACGACTTAGCCATTCAGCTCACAGTCCTGTTTTATAACAAATTACCTACAAAGCCTGTTATCTTCTATGGTACTTTGTGGTTTGATCTAATTGGGAAATATTAGCATGTTAACATTAAATTAAGATGGTGAACATGGTAGATTATAGCTGCTAAATGTCTACATTACTACATGATGCTGAACTTGTCAGTGAGAACAGATTAACATGTTTGTCATATAGCTCACAGAGCTTCTGTGATAGCTGCAGATGGCTTGTATAGGTTTTGCATATATCTGATGATCATAATGCTGAGTACAAGCTATGATGATGATGATGATGGGTGAGTATAATCACTACAACAGTTACAATAAAAACACATAAATGTTCAGTTTGTTTCTTTAATATGCAGCTTGTATGTAATGCATGTGTACATGTGTGTCTGTGCAACATATTTGCCAGTGTGGATTTTTTTTTTTTTTTATCTCTTGCTGTCTCTCTCCACTAGCCTCCATTTTCTGCTCCGAGGGTCCGGAGAATCCCCTCATGTGGAGAGAAGCTATGATAAAGTAAGCAGAAGAGAGTGGGGGAGGGTGGGAGGAGGAGAGAGGAAGAGGAAAAAGGGAAGGAGGAGAGGTTTAGGGAAGAGGGAGAGCATGTAAGGACTTTAGAGACAGAGGAAGACTGAGAATTAGGTTGGGAATTGAATATGATCGGGGGAGGAGAGACAGAACAAAGGCTCATGGGAGGAGGAGAATGAGGGGAGGAGGGGGGGGGGGGGCGGTGCAGGAGTACAGCGGTGATCGTGGAGGAAATGGGGGTTTAACTGCATTAAACTCTGGAAGCTCCATCTCCATCACTTTGTGAGTGAGTGTATAAGCTCATGTGTTTACTCGAAGTAAACACAGAGTGTGTGTGTGTGTGTGTAAAATGTGTGTGCGTTAGCATCACACCCACGAGGCCTTTACTCTGTCAGTGCTCAGCGATAATCAGCCTCTATCTCTCTCCTGATCCATCTCCACCTCTGTATCTCCCCTGCCACTATCACTCACCTCACTCTACCCCCCCACCCACCCCTTTGATCTCACCTCCATTTTTCACTCTCCTCACACCCACTCCTCCCACATCGTACAAACACGCACATGTTTGTTTTCATTCCTCCTGACTTGCCCTAAACTTAAACCATGTCGTAACCCTGAAGAGAGGGCTAAAGAGGTTTTGGCCCCCACCACATGAGTAATACCTGGTGCATGCACACACAGACACACACACACACACACAGACAAAGACACAGACACAGGCAGACAGCCACGGACACACACAGTGATAGTGTAGATTAATGTGCGTGTGAATTGATTGAGCCTCTGCCCTTTCTAAGCATTCTACAAGCTCCATTGGCCTCTCACTCTCCACTGAGCAGCATCTGTTTCACACTCCACCACTGCTGTCGGCCATATCACTCCATCTCTCTCTCTCTGAGGCTTCATATGTTTCTCTCTCCTTGGTGGTCCTCTTTCTTTTGTTTTTTATGCTTCCTTTATTCTCACTAATTCTCACACTGCAAATTTGATTCCTCACTCTGTCTTTTCTGTCCCTCTTTAACCACCTGGATGTTGCTCCGTATTGATAAATGCCCAGTTAGACAGAGTGAAAAATCCTTACAGTTTACAGCATATCGATGAAATGGGCTTAACTTCAGGTTTTAATGGCTTCATGGTGGGATCCTGGATGCAAAACGTCTAAGTGGTCAATGGCTTAAGGTCATGCGACTGATTAATGCGATCTATTGGCTAGATGGGTGATTCCTATTAACATGTCATCTGCTTGTGATCACTGTTGACATTTTCTGCATTAAAACAGTAAAAGAAAAATAAATTAGTAAATGGCTAAACTGAAGCTGAAACAATTGTTTGAATAATTAGTCTATGATTTAAAATTAATTGGCATCTGTTATGATCTTCCACTATTGCAGTTTGCATTAATGTAAAATAATGTATGTATCTGTGAAAGATGAATTACTTTGCCAAAACTATGCCATTCCTCTGCCGTATTACAGTTAGTGTAGATTATTCACTCAGTCAGTCTTTACCTCCATCCATCTGTTTGATTTTTACAGATTGTCTTGGTCTAGATGATGGCAGCAGTAGAAAACACAAGGAAGCCAAGAGGACCTCTTCAGCCACAGTCATAAAGTTGCCAATATAATTGTGTGTAACAGTGAAAGACAGTCCCGCTGCTGATGCTACCAGCATATCAATGTTTTTTACAGTTCAGTTCCATATTTCACTAATTAATACCACCATCATAACACGAGATGGATGTGTTGAACAATTTTAGGCCAGAGTTTTACTCTTTGTATCCAATTTTCTGTGAACAGAATCAGCCACAACCAACCAACAGCAGCTGCAGCGTTTTTTTTTTCACATTAGTTACTTGATTACATTTTGCTGTACAACTTTTTACTACATCCTGCAGGATCTAAACGTACTCTCAGTGAAGCCAGCACAATCACTAATAAAAAGTCATGCACTCCTAATTTCACCAAACAGAAAACCACTCAGTCCTAAACTGCATAATGAAACTTAAACATCCATGTCATTTGTATGTACATTTGTATGTAGTAACTTTCCTTTGGTTAAGGAATTAGAAGTTCATGTGTACAAACTGCCAAGACAATAATGTTGGACAACTGATGGTTGTCGAACACTAAAGAGTTAAGTTACAGCAGACAGTGGATGCTGCAGTATTTGTTCTTTTGAGACTCCAATGACAGAAAGGCTTCTGTTCTGTTATCACGGTGCTGTCAGGTAACACTGACTCTGAATAAAGGCAGTTAGTGTGCATCTCTAATTTCCCGCAAGGCTGCAAGAAGAGCTGTGACTCACAGCTCAGAGAGGAGATAATTACTGTTTCCTCCTCACCTACCTTCCTCTCTCCTCTCCACTTCATTCATTCCCCCATTCCTTACTTTTTTTTTTTTTTTTTTTTTTTTTTTGCTGCTCTTCCTCTCCAGCTGAGTGATTACCCCTCATTAAAAATCAGAATAAAACATTGTTAGAGCAGATCGTTAGGGTGCTCTCTCCCGCCTCTCTCTCACCCACTACTCCATCGTTAGCACTCAGCACCGGCACTAAACGAGCGGCCTTTGAGGAATGTTATTCTAATTCCAATTAGCTCTCCAGGCTTGGAGGGGAGCCAGGTCCTCGACAAAAACACTAAAGCTACGGGCACGCGCGCACAAATGAGAAGCAAATAAGGGCATGCACACATAAAACATGCACATGCTTGGCACAAAAGCACACCCATACATACATGCATATATGCACTGGAGTGATGGGCGCGTTCATGTTCAAGTGGCCAAACACACACACACACACACACACACACACACACACACACACACACACTCAAGTGACACACACTCTGAGAATAGCAGTGGCTAATGGCTTTGGCAGCACTCTCATAGGGACCTGAAGAGCAATTAGGCTCCAAACTACACATTGTAAATCCCCTCTGATTACTCTGTGTGTGTGTGTGTGTATGTGTGTGTGTGTGTGTTAAGCGCTGTTTATCTGCCACCAATTACCTCGCCCTGCCACAAGAGAGACACGTTGGATAAATGGAATCTATAAACACACATATACTCAGGCACAAATGTTCAAACACACACATACAGTACACTCATTCAGTGCATGCACTCAGGTAAATGTGCACAATCAGTCACAGAGAGCAGGACAAACACACACACACACACACACACACACACACACTCACCCACACATATACAGAGACTCAGTCAGAGTAGCTGTCTTATCAGTTTATGTTGGTGTGACTGGAGGATTTAGTCACATGACCTGCAAGACAGGAGCAGCCAGGCGCCAAAACTAATTTCCACCTTCAAAGACTCCCTTATCTCCTCAGACGATGTGTATGTATGTGTGTGTGTGTGTGTGTGTGTGTGTGTGTGTGTGTGTGCGCGTGTGTGTGTGTGTATGTGTGTGTGTGTCTGTGTGAGCAGGTGCATGTGCCTCCATACAGTATGTGTGTTTGCCTGCATATGTGTGCATCAGAGTGTGTGTGTGGTTGATGATCTGATGTCCTCTGACAGAAAGACTCACAGCAACTCATGTATCACTGTCTCATCTGTATCAACCAGGTACACACACACTCACACACACACACACACACACACACACACACACACACACACACACACACATACACACACAAAGATAGCGAGAGACAGAGCTAGATGGACAGATCAAGAGAACAAAGACCCATCAGTACAGGTGGAGGTGAAGACTCAGGTAGGTCAAGTGAAAGAAGTGAAGCGTGGAGAGAGGTGTAAGGAGAAAATGGGTTTAAACAGGGAGGGAGACAGGAAGAAGAGCAGCATCAGATTCACTGTCATATTTCTTTTAAAACAACAGATAAAACCTTTGAGCCTAACAAAGCCAAAGTTCAGAAGACAAAAAGACAGCGGTGTGTATTCCAACAGCTTGAGATTCACAGGAGCTTCTGAGGTAGTACCGCCTGTCTGCCCTGTGACGGAAAATATCAAAGGTGAGCATGAGCAGAAAACAGCCAGTTGAAAAACAGCACACCTGGAGGTACAAGGTTTTCAAGCGACAGCAGCAGTGGTGTGTTGTATATTTCATGGTGCTCTTTTGAAGTTGTCCCTACATTTTCCACCGGCTCTTCAAAGGTCAGACTGAAACTGCGTTTCATCATCTCACCACCTCCCCTGCCGTATGACTTTCTCTATCTCCTCTTCACTCTCACTGATGTTTCACTCATGTTGTATTCTCTCTGTTCACCCCATTTTCTAGCCTTTTCTCCACCAGCAGTCATTTCCCTGAAATCAAGTGAAAATCAGAATAAAATCAAATCACATTTAATGCTCGATGATCGACCTGCAATGCTCAAAAGTGCGCCGGTCGGTGAGAAGGAAATCGATGAAATGGTGAGAAGGAAATGGATGTTATGTGCTTAACATGAAGTATATGTGCATCAATTACTCTATATACAATATGTATTCATGTTTAAGTCAACATTTATGATTCCTGGGCTCATTATTCTCATTCTAATTGTTACTGGGAATCATTTATGTGAAAACAGTTGTGTGATGTAAAATAATTGCAAATGAGCTAATTAATTAGGAGGTGAGTCGGAGTGGTGGCTCTCAATCATTAGCTGTAATTGCCCTGCTAATGATATACACAAAGTCATCAGGGGGTGATTGTGTGTCCATATACTGTATGAGTGTGTGTAGGATATTCTTCATATGTGTATGTGTGTGTGACCTATTTGTGTGTGTATGTCCTTGTGTGTGTGTGTGTGTGTGTCTGCATTGTGCAATTTGTTGTCCACATCACATCCATTAGCATCCTCCTGACCTGGAGCTGTTCCAGCCAATCAGATTTTAACGCGCTGTCAGCAGGTGTCGTCAGCTCGCTGTGAGATTTATCAAAGTGACGGAGCGGACCGCACAACACGACAGCAGCATTTATCTCGCTCTCTCCCTATTCTCTCTCACTTTGTAGCACACACACATGAGAATTGCATCAACATCAAGGTTTTTTAATGCACAAGCAAAAGCCACTCATGCTGAAGCAGTGGCCACTTAAAGTTAGCCGCTGAAATCTGGTAACTCAGGCCCCCTAATAAGAATTGTGACAGACAGAAATATGATGAGTTAATTTATCACAAAGGCAAACCACTAAGAAAGACAGATTTATTTGTAAAAGAAAACAGGCAAATGGCAAAATGATTAACCAAACTGTCCATTGTCAACAGCCATCAAATTCATAAACATTTCCCCAGAAATGTTCTCACTGTTATCATAAACAATACATATGACGGTCAAAACTGTAAGAATAAGATCATTGAAATTATCAGTTTACATTTCTCCCTGGAGCTGCTTCTCAGTTGATCTTATGAAGACTATCCAGGATTTTGAAAGCGAAACCTGCAACTAGAATTTCTGGTTCTAAGTATCAGCATTGAAGACAAAGCTTTCGCACTATATGGTAATAATGCTTGCAGCTATGGCTGTGGCTGTAAGCATACCAGAAAGTTAAATTGCACTACCAATACCACGAGTTATTCAACAGATCCAAATTCTCTAAAACTCTAACTGTACTTTTGGCATGTGAGTGGCTTCAAACTGCTCACAACATTTTCCCACACTAAGATTTTCCCCTCAGGACAGTCCTCACCCTGACACACATAAACACAATACACATCGTGCCACACACGACCTCTGACCTTTCACTGTGCCATGACCCCTTCATGATGATGTACAGCAAGCTCATCATCCCCTTGGTAACATGAACTAGTTGGACAGAGCACAGCCACAAGGGAGTGTGTGCGTGAGTCTGTGTGTGTGCGTGTGTGTGTGTGTGTGTGTGTGTGTGTGGTGGGACTTAATCAGTGAAGGGGGAGGGGACTGGACACACTAGCGCACACACACACAAACAAACAGGGCTCTCCATCTGTCTATGTAAATCGATCCTGACCTTTGCTGAACTCTGCCTGTGCAGTTTGACAGTTAATCACTTGATAAGTGTGTTGTGTACTTGTGTGTGTGAGTGTTTGTGTGTACAAGTGTTTTTAATGTATGTGTGTGTGTGTGCATCTGTCTGTCTGTCTGTCTGGGTCTGAATGCATGTGCAAGTTTAACTGAGTACAGAAAACAGGTTATTAGGCAAAATGTGTGTGTGTGTGTGTGTGTGTGTGTGTAAGAGATGATGGTTAGGTGTCGATATTCTCTGGTGTCTACCTGTTCTGTATTCCTATATTCTATATATTTTTAATTGTTAATGAACCAAAAAAACCAAATCCAACATGAATAAATCCTAATACACCATAAACCCTATATGTTTGTAAATATTTGCATTTTCCTGAGTGATGGGTTTGTGCCAGAGATCGGGAGGCAAAGTTGGAAAGTACTGAAAGAGAGAACTAACACTCAATAGGTATTTGCCTGGTCATGGTATTATTGTCATCTCTACTTACATTTACCTTTGGCAAAGAAATAGTCGTGATAAACCGGATGGCTTTTGCCTTAAACTAAATCTAGGTTACAATCCTGTGTGAGCAACACGTCGATAGTGCCTGCTCTCGTGTGTGACGAGGCTGGTCAATATGTCGATACAGTTTCTACACAAAATCTCTATATTATTGTCTGGGCTGGGAGGGCTATTATGTCAGTGGGTGCCTTTTTAGTGTGTAGACACAAACATACATATACAGATGTGGATTTGATAGATCAATGTTAATACACACAATCTGTTTTTTTTTTTACTCCTTGACTCAGATAAGTTACATGGGACCTGATTTTTAGTGGATAAAAGTCATTTTTTAAGTTGCACTGGGGATACAGCCCCAGAGAGGAAAACTGATGTCTGTTCTCTGAAGGGGATTTGTCTAACAGACAGAGATTCAGTGGACATCGAGTGCAGATGGAGCTTTCTGACAAGACAGCAACATACCAGTTCAAATGGCACTGCAGTGGAGCCAAAATGTTATACACAGAGATACAGAGATACAGAGATACACGAACACACACACACACACACACACTCTCAAAATGTTCTCAGATTAACCTAATCAAGCTAATCTGTGAGATTAGCACACGTTATAAAACGGCCACTAATCCCTGCCTGTCTTTCTGCTGAACTAACTGAGCAGTTGCTGAGAGAAACAATGTCCTCATTAGAATGAAACACACAATGTCTATAAATCACCATGAAAAGCTTGTTTAGAGAAATCGAGAGCTGCATTGCTTTACTGTCTGGCAAAGGTTAGAGGTGTGACATGTATCCATTCAGCTTTAATGCAGAATTATACACCATGTCTCATGATTTTAAATTTATAATTTAGAAAATAAAATAAACTATATAACTATAAAGTGATGCTCACATTCCAACTCACATTAACACCTGTAAAGACATCGGTGTAGATAGATTTTAATATTTGTTGATGAATGACTCAACATAGTTGAGAAATTAAGACATTGGAAAGTTCAACATTACTTGTTCCAGTTTTCTCTTTTCATTTTTTTATGTGTGATATAGTCTTAGCATATACTTTAGTAAATTGGCTGCATTATTTAGTCAGAGTTGTTGTCCAGTAAAATATTTAAACTTTAGTTACTTTATCCTGTCAGACAGAATGAAAGTTAAACTCTCCAAGATATTTTACATAAATTATACATTCTAATGACAGACCCTTAATGCATGGGTGTGACATAACAGCATTAGGTGTTTTATAAAGCTACAAATTAGAGCCACTGTACTATAGAACAGCCACTTGTATTATAGAAGGCTGCTGCCCTCTTGCTTGCAGAAATGGTATAACACTGTGTTGTTAACTACCAGATGCAGCTACAAAAACATTTGGATTAGAACTATTTACTGTAAAGCAAACATCAAAACATCCATCCATCATCATCCGCTCATTCCTAACCAGGATCACAAAGATCAGCTGGAGCCTATCCCAGCTCTCATTGGGTGAAAGGCAGGGGTACACCCTGGACAGGTCACCAGTCCATCACAGGGCCACATAGAGACAAACAACCTCACACACTCACACTCACTCCTATGGGCAATTTAGAATCAACCTAACATACATGTTTTTGGACTGTGGGAGGAAACCGGTGTACCTGGAGAAAACCTGTTCAAGCCCAGGGAGAAGATGCAAAATCCACACAGAAAGGTCCCTGATGTGCGTCGAACCAGGAACTGGTTCTAAACACTAACCATTAACCACTAAACCACCGTGTTGCCCCAAAATCAAAACATGAGAAAAAAAAAAATCCTCAATATTTGTAAATTTGTAAATCAGTGCCATAAAAATTTCAAATAAATCATCCCAGATGAAGAAGTTGTGGGACTATCACTGAAGGCCTGTTTTGCAGGAGCTGCAACTTACAGTATAAAATCAGTTTACAGCATCAACCATGAATATCTGCTAAGGCCCCTCTCCAACACACTCCCACCCACACCCACACCCACCCAGCCACACACGGTGTGAGCCAGACTGCCAGACACTGGTGATGCTTTGTGTCTTTGATGACATTGTCAAAGCCAGACATGACAAACAATATGACAGATATCCACCAGACTGTGTGGGTGACTGTGTGTGTCCACTTGCATGCGTTGGACGCGGAGTTGGATTTGGATGGACAGTCTGCCAGTGGTCCCGTTTTCTGACCTTTGACCTTTCCAGATGGTGACACCCCACACCCTTCCTGATAGACACCCTCCCCCCATCCCAGGAACAAACGTCTGAAAGACTGATGAGGTTTGAAGAATGAGCAGCCACAAGGGTTTCAATTAATTAAAGCTTTAGTCTCATATTAAAATTTAAATTTTGTTAAGCAACAGTTTGGGAAAATCTGTAAATGCACGTTTCGTGAAATGCAAGATGACACAGAATATGCCACTTGTTCACCCCATTAATTCAAATGATCTGAGCATAAAATATGAAAACTTCCAGATGATGCTATTTTGTTATCAAATACATATTTTACACCAGTGGAATTTTGTGCATTAAGTGCTTCAATCAACATGACTGCAACAGCTGCTTTATGTGAAGCGCCAACACATCCAGGAAACATTTTTGATTAATGTAACTTTATTATGTTTCCATGTTTAGATTGTTTTCTCTCTGAAATATCTTAAATTTCTTATGTGAGACATTTTTGGCACTGGTGCCAATGCCAACACATACAATCTGTAATGAGATGCAGATGAGCCTGAGCAACAGACAGACTGATAGGAAGACAGACAGACAGATCATATCACCAGATTAAAATCTCAGAGGGAAGTGAATCAGATCAAAATTTTATTCTCACAAAACTGCACAAAATATTTTATGGGAATTTTTAGATTTTGCAGTGATCTACCTTTTCTGAACCTACAGACGCAAAGAGCAAAGAGAACCTGCTCTCTCCCATTTACACTAATATATTCATTACTGTCATTAACCTTTCTGCTACACAGTCCCCTTATCTAATTATCCTCCTGTTACCGCTGAACACACACATCATTCTCAGCTGCCACTTCCCCCCTACCCAGCCCCTACCGCCGCTACCCCACATGTTGTTTGACAAATGAGTGGTCTCGCCTCATCAAGCACATGACAATGTAAACAGATGGGAGGTGGAGACAAAGACCCGTGCCAGTTCTAAACACAAAAACACACACATGCGCGCGCACGCTAAAACACACATAATGCAAAATCCCCAACATATGTTGCAGTTATTCAAACAGCTATGCTCTGAGACACTTGCAGATGCTTAGGGAGTATGGCTAACAGGAGGCTCTATAAGAGCACCAGTCGAAGAGGAATTATCTGATTTACTGATTTGTCTCCTCCGATTGTACTTCTGTAATGAGATGCAGATGAGCCTGAGCAACAGACAGACTGATAGGAAGACAGACAGAACATATCACTAGTGGTGTTAAGTAACAAACATTTACTGAAGTGCTGTCCTTAAGGAGGAGCTCTATACTGTACCAATTATCCACATGGTGATCCATACAGTAATGCAGGGGTCAGTACTGTTGCCTCACAGCAAGAAGGGTCAGAGTTTGAACCCCTTTCAAGCCAGGCCTTTCAGAGCTTCAGACGTTTTTCTTCCATGGTCTCATGGACTGTGACAAATGTTTATACCAGTGATGAATAAATCTCCAAATTAAGATCCAATGTTTTATCTGGATGTTGCCAGTCCTGTGATATTGTGGGATCCACACTATATGTTTTTTATTGAGAAAAGCACTTTGAAAAGATACACAAAGAAACCTTAGTTGTAAAGGCAATGGCTTCACAGTTGCACTTCTCAGGACATTAGCAATGGCATTTATGCAAAAAGAAGCTGAATCTGTATGGAAATAAATAGCTGGAGAACAGTTTCTCTGATTTATGTACATGTATATAGAAACTGAAATCTGCAGAGTCAGGTACTTGACAACATAAAAACAGGACAGTGATTCATGTGGCATATGTTATGACCCAGTCTTAAAGGGTTCCGTATGTTTTAAATGAACCAGTCTGTATGAAGTAGCATCCAAACACAGTTAAAGGCAGAAACTGACACACTGAAAACTTGCCTTAATACAGAAGGGTTCAAATGAAAAACATAATGTACACTTATTGTTTAGGCTGGTTAGAAAAAATGTATTTTGTATTCATGCTAAATATTATTTGTATGGAAATTCAATTAATGGACACAGTCTAGAATTCCAAAGTGGAGGTGTTTCAGACACAGGGATTTCATTTGAATCATACTGACGCTTTCAGCAGGCTGATCACAGGAATACTCAAAAACATCTGTAGAGACAATATACCATATGTACAGTGTTGCAGTCATGTACTGTATCTGAACAATAAAAATAAAGGGTCCTCTTCCTGCTGCCTATTATCTTTTGTGCTTACTTAAATTTCATTACTCATTCATCCGTCCCTCTCTACCACTACCACTCCTGCAGTAGGCCTACCTGGAGCCAATCCCAGGTGACACTGGGTGCAAGGTAGAGTACACCCTGACAGACTGCCTGTCTATCTCTGAATTCATTACTCAGATAAAAAAAAAACAACAAAAAAAAAACATTACAGTGGTTATTAAAAGCACTCATGCATGTTTCAACTGATATGTTCAACTCCAAAAAAATAAATTTTAGCTTAAAATCATTCTCACTGGGAAGGCAAATGAAAAGAAATGTAACACTGTGGGTAATATAATAAAGATGGTCAGCTGTGCTGATGAACTGTCATTTCAAACCTGCATTTACATGAATAATTACAGAGCTTAGAAGTAATAAGTGTCACAGTTTATAACCAGATAAGCATCTATTCTTATAGCATCTAGTCTTCTTACCAAAACCTCATCCTAAAACAACTATCTTCTCTATCACATACATTTATTCGTCTGTATCACACACACTCTGTTATCACTTTAAAAACATGCTCATTGACTTGGCTTCACTTTCAAAATCTTCACACATTTTACTGAACTTTCACACCTGCCTTTCTCTTTCATGAGCTGCTTGGAGCATTTTCACATCACGGCAGTACAAATCTGGGCAGATTTTACAAATCATCTTAGATGTAGAAGGAACTCCAAATGTGTGTGATAGCATTATAAAAAAAACTAACATAGCAAGAAACTTTACACTGACAGTCATTCATGGTATAAGGAACAGTAAGGGTTTAAGCTGTATCTGAAGCTCAGTACATAATTTTAAAATAATTTTCAGAAACAAAAATTCATAACTGATGTGAAGTTATGGAAATTTTACTTGTTTGCTCGTTGAATCCAGATGTTGAATTGTTTTCATATTTACACTGACGATTTGATCCCATTGCCATACCTCTGCAGAGATTATGTCTCTATTATGAGTTTTTCAAGCTGGATGCAGAGCTCCTGCTCTCATGGATTTGATCAGGTACAGCAGGAAAAGTTTGGTTTATTCCTGGGAGCATCCAGGCTGGGCAGTGACTGATTGTGATTTTTATCATTAAATGCAGCCTGCTTTTTTACCTGCCTGGGGGGTGGAGACGAAAGAAACAGGTGGGCAAAGACAGGGGGAAGAAAGAAAAAAGTGTTATTTTATGGTGGTTTGGCATCAATCACATAATCTTATTATAGTTATAGTAACAGGAACATATTCAGGAGATTGTAAACATGTTTTTTTAAACTTTCTTTTTCTTTTTTCTTTTAGGTTTCTGTTCCACACAGACAAAACCTCTTACAACTTCCAGCAGACACTTACATTTGAGACTCAATTGAACCCTTGTTTGTTTCCCTTTGCAGCAAATGTTTCCGCAACTAATTTCACTTTAAACCAACTAATTTTACTTTTAAACACCAGAGGGCAGCAATGATTAACAAGGTGGGCCAGATTTCTTTCTGGTATAATTGAAATTGTAAAAAAATAAAAATAAAAAAATAAATAAATAAAATCACCTCTTATTTCCCTCAGTTTTTTGTATCTTTGCATTTTAGTACTGGACCATTCTCTCTGTAGACATTTTACCTTGTCATAACAGCAAATTGATGTAATGTCTGACTTATTTCATCTTAACAATGTTAGATTTTAGTGTACCACTAATACATGCCAGTAGGTTTGCAATTACAACAGCTTTGCGAAAGGTAAACAGAATATAGTCATTAATAATGATTTATTAATTACACCCATCACCTAATGATACAGATTTGTAAAGATGAAAACTTCCACTGCTCTTTTCGTTGTTTCGTATTGTCTCACCTGGCCAGGTGTAACACAGCCTCCAGGATGTTGGAGCCATCTTTGGCACTAGTTTCACAGAACAGAGTGTTGTACGTCTGTTGGGTAAATACAATTTAATTTAATAATTAATTCTTTTTTACTGCTAGTCATAACTACGCCAAACAAAGAGGTAAGGATGATAACCTGGATTTATATTTGGATGAAACAAGAATCACAGTTAGGTGTAGATGTGTAGCAGGCGTATCAGGCATTCAGACTTATGTAGTGATTAAAATGTTCTCGCAAGTACAGTAAGATGTGCGGGTGTCCTTACCATGGCCAGTTTTTCTCCATAGCTGGTAGAAACACTGTTAACTGCTTCTTGTCTAAGATCACACTTATTGCCCACGAGCATGATGGGAATATCTTCCTGGGACACATCCTGCCATGAAAAACAGGAACAAATGAAATGGAAAACTAAACCCTGAAGGATACACCTAACACTACATACTAACATGCTAACTAAAATAAACTATTAAGGAGCTGCATTATTGGTTTGACATTAAGCACCACAGTGTGTATATAATGCATTATATCAGCCAACACATGACAGAAAGTGCCACATACTTCATGCATGAATAGTCATATAAATTTCAACATGCCCACAGTGCAACAGAAGAACACAATCTGTACATGCTTTACATCCAGCACTTACATATCAGCTGCATGTAAAAAGAGAGAAACAAGCACTTGGTTTGAATGTCAAATGAACATGTGCTTATAATACCTTACTGTATAATTACACAATTGCTGCCATGTAAATTTCCATAAAAAAAGGGGGATGAATTTCACCTTCCCTCTATTCTGCAGAAGTCTTGAGCTCTTTTTACTACTTTCTATAATATAAGCAGTATCAGTCAGTAGTAGAGAAGAGCTGTGTGTTACCTCAATCATGTCCACCCACTCTCTAACATTAAGGAAACTCCTTTCACAGGTGACATCGTACAGCAGCAACACTCCATCCGCTCGGCGGAAATATGATTTTGCGATGCTGCGAAACCTGAGATGAGGGGAAGAACATATTTGACCTTTATTAAAGAAAAGCAATCAATCAAAAGACAATATCACACCACACACTCCCACAGGAATACACACCTCTCCTGGCCTGCTGTGTCCCATAGTTGTAGTAAAACGGGCTCTCCATCCACAATTAGTGTCTTCATCTGGAAATCCACTCCTGAACACCACAAAGACCAAACCAACATGTTAAACTACTAAGCTGGTAAACAAAAGGCAGTAGGCACAGATTACATGGTGATATTATGTAGTCATTGCCCTAATGATGGTACCTGATTAGTTTAACATGATATTTACAGTATTTTATTTACGTCACCATATCCAGAAATCTATCACTCAGCTTCTTCTAAGCATCGATTTTTAATGTTTCCTTTAAAATCTCAAAATTGTTTTGGTGTAAATTGTCAGAATGAGAAAATAAAAAAAACGTATGTTAACTAAAGCTTAACAAAGACTTATCTTCAGTTTTTCCAACCCACCCAGAGTAGTGCTGGAGTTTAATTTGAACTCATTCTTGCAGAGGCGAAGCAGGAAGCTGGATTTTCCCACAGCAGCATCTCCAGCCAAAACAATCCTATAAGCCTTGTCTGAAGTCATGTAGCCTAAGTCGACGCTGTCCTTCTTCTGGAAAGGATACAGAAAGAGAAGTTTAATACACTTTGTTCTCATCTTATAAGTGTTGGAGCTAAAAAAGTTAAATGTGTCTTGGAGGATATTTTTCTAGTCTGCATCATAGTCCAGAAATCCTAAAATGTATTTGCATCTCACTGCTGGGATTCATGTTCAGATTCACCAAAACCTGGTCATTAGATTTCAAAACACAGGTTGGGACTTTTGACCTGATAGTGGCACTAGATAATATGCATCAATTACAGCATTTCATTGACAATTTGATCATTTTGAAAGATTTAACAGATAGATCAGTGACAATCAATGGCATTTTGCTCTTATTTCAACATCTTTTAAACAAAACATCTTTTAAACAAAAAAATATTCTCAGCCGTGCATCAGGTCCCCTCTTTCTTTTCGTCTACCTCTCCCTTACCTGAACACTGATGGCACTGAGGGCTTTTCGTGTTGTTGGGGCTGGGGGTGGGGTGACAGTAATAGATTCAGACGGCTTCCACTCCAGTACTGAGCTGCTGTCCGACCCAAACGCTGATTCACCATCTTGTGTCTCTGCCAGCTGTGATGTACACACACAGTAGCAAAATTCGCAAGTTACCACTATGGCTTCTTCACAACACGAGCACCATCCAATATTGCTCAGAACATGAGTTTTTGAAAACTCAAAACTATTGTCCTGCTACATAAAACATGGAAGATCTAATATTTAAGGTTACATTTTTTACCACAAATGTACCTTAAGTGGCTCCACAATCTGTACATCATACCATGCCCCCTGTCATTAAACCCACTGTGTCTCATCTGATTCCAAAGCATTTTATTTTCCCAATACTTTTGGGAGACTGCAAATTCTTTTCAAAACAGCTCTTTACTCTTAGTTTTGGTGGGGTAATGACCACAAAAAAGATTATTTATCTGTCTGTTGTCTGTTTTCCACCACTTTGGTCCAGGCTGAAATATCTCATACTACTATTGTTCTGCAGTATGAAATATTTTACAGATTTCCATGGTCCCCAGAGGAGACTTCTGAAGCCCCTGACTTTTCATTTAGTGCCACCATCAGGTCCTAATTTCAATCTATCCAGTACTTTGCTTTAGCTGTACTTTTTAGTGGTAAGTAACAAATTTGTATTTCTACCTTGTCTGTGTACTTGACTTTCTTATAGTCTCACCTCAGCGTCAGAGTTTTCTCCCATCATGCTATCATTGTTGTCATCCTCCCCTTTCTGTCTGTCCCTCTCTTCGTCTTCCTCTTCTTCATGACCTTTGACCTCCTGCTCTGAGTCATAGCCCCCATGTGAGCCTCTGAGCGTCGACAGGCCGCTGTCCATGTAGATCTCGGGCAGACTGTCCACCTCACACTCACTGCTGTGCCTGCGCCTCAGGCCTGGGTCACACATGGCCAAGGCCAGGGTGTCACAGCTGGGGCCACGGCTGTACAGAGAGTAATCGTCCATACGGTGGCAAAACCTAAGAATGAAACAGAACCAACTCGATCATTTGTGTATTTAATACTGATTCACCCAAATTACAAAAATCACATTTTTATACTTACCCAGTAGTTTTGATTTAATTTGTCCAGGCTTTAAGAAAACTGTCTTTGAGATCTCTGTCTACAGAAGTGAACAAGTTGGAAACTATTTTTTCGGTAGAATGTAGTTCTTATAAAATCGATTTTATGCTATTCTTTTATATTTCCATAGTATATATAGTTTATACTAATAGTTATTTTAATATTAATACTGACTGAAGTAGCATCTGCATACACTGTCTAAAAGAAATGCTATTTCTTAAATCTGTTTTTCTATTTTGTGATTTGTTTTCTATAAAACATATTATTTTGCCACGGACTGTATGTATACATATATGTTATTTGTTATACAGTATATTATTTCTTGATGTTTTTCTATATGTTTATATGTTTTATCTACTACAAAAAACACTGTAAAATTTCTATTACACAAAACATACAGCATCATGTACTACAACTTTACTTCAGTGAAAGACTATCATCTTTTATAACAAAGCTTACAGGCAGAATTCATTCTCACACACTCTGGTTCATTTACCCCTTGACTTTAAATCCTAATCTATGGTAAGTGGGCCACCGTACATCCTATGACAACAAAACATTTCCCCTAGACACTACAGAATAATGTAGCTTAACTTGTCAACACATCAGCTTTGACAGGACCTTAAATAAATATCTCACTGCACAGTCAACATTTACTTTAGTACTGCATGAAAACACAGTCATGTGTTCTAGGAAGAGAAAAAAACCCCTTCAACTCCAAGCAGAGCATGATTTGAAGCATGATTAGAAGGCTGTGTCATTGTGTACTCAAGTACTGCTCTACAGATGCAAATGGCTCAAACCTGATAAACCTGGTCTGAAATAAAACCCCTGAAGCTCCTAGTTCATTATCCTAAAAACCTGACTGTTGTTGATGCAATTGAAAATCATATCTTATCTCAAATACATGAATTAAAAATGAATTAAGTGTATCTGTGTCAGTACATTAGTTATATACTATATATGTTATATTACATACCAGTAACATAGTGACACCCTTAACTATCTACACTCTATGTAGGTCTTACCTCTCCATTAATGCATATGGTGATGTGTAGCAGATGCTTCTACTTCTGCTTCTGTTCTTTATTTCACCAGGTGACCCACTGTTACTCGACTGTAACACACGACAATGAAAAATAAATTTCTAACCATTTAAAAATGGAATTAGTTTAGAGTATTTTTTCAATTAACTGTGTAGCTTTACCCTTGTGAGCCTCTCCAGAGCAGCTCTCAGACCATCATTGCTGTCATGGAGCTTCCTGTTGGCTACTCTAACCACACACACATACACAAACGCACACAAATAACCATTGTGTTTTATTATTGAGCAGATTTTTTTAATTAAGCGATTTCCTGAGTACAATAACATCTCTCTCCACCTCTAGCAGAAAACCTCAACAATGTGCAAGATACTGTCGGACTTACTGCAGCATCTCGATCTGACTCTCCAGGACGTCTCGCTCATCAGTGAAATGTTTCATGAGTTCCTCATCTCTGCAACATACACATTTATAAACACAGATCTTAAATTTGAATATAAATATGCACTCGAAATCAACTGTAATCAACAAAAGTCAAAATATTTTTTAGTGTAAGATACAATACTTTTAGTGTCAGGTGTCACTTCACACTGACAGACTGTGGCACCCTAAATGTGTGTTTTAATCCTTGTTATCCAGTTAATTTTAGTAACCCTGACAACTGTTATTCCCTTGTTTCGTGTCCAGCAGTAGTTTCACCTTGATACTGAAAGACGTTACAACAGTTTTATGAATAACGCCAGACACACCCCAAACACGGAGAAACAGCAATGTCAACATGATGAGACAGTCTAAGCAGGTGGAGTATAATGCAGCTGGTGGCCCTGTTGCTCCTGTTTCTAAGTAACACTACTGAAGAAGTTATTGTGTGTGTGTGAAGTCGCTCCAGGATATCCTGTTTCAGCTGTGACAAAAGGAAAACATCCCCTGGGAACAAAAGGGTCAGAAGGGGCGGGTATCTGTCTCTCTGTCTGTCCCAGTCTCCCGGCAACAAAATTTTTCAGCTGAGGTCATTTGAAAAGGACCATGTTGATATACTTGATCCTTTGAAATCGAATGTATTTTTATTTACAAATCAAGTGTTAAATGTATGTATGTTGAAGCATAGAGCGTTCTATATGTGGTGGAGACCACAGTGCAAATATTTATTCTTCAAATTCAAGTTATTCCACAAATGAGGTGAAAACAGTTGAGAAACTCTACTTCATGTCAGCTGTAATTCTAGATATTGACTTTCAAAGGTTTCACTAAAAGCAACATGTGTGTTTTCATGTGTAGTGAGAGTGAGATGATGTGTAGTGTTATGTAGCAATCCCTTATCCTTGTCACTGTGAAGAATGAAAAACGTATTTACTAATGCATAATTAGTAGAGGCAGCTAATCTGGATAATATGCCGTGCTGAGTAACTGTACCATCAACAGCTAAAAACAAAGGCTGCAAAAAGGATTGAACATCAGTGCTGTGTGAGTTAAGATAAATTCAGTCCAATTACCTGAAATTGAATAGAAAATGCATATGAAGAAAGAAACAAAACCAAATGAAATTATTCTGAATTTACCGTTCAGAGTTGATGCTTTGATCAGTCAGCTCTGTCTTTAGCGAGTCCATCTCGCTCTGCAGACATGAAACATTGGTCTGAGATTTCAGCAGGTCTTGTTTTAATCGCTGGTTCTCCTGTAGAGAGAAAGAAAAGGGGTTTGGGGGCGGTTGTAAAGAGAAAGAGGGAAAATGGAAGATTATGAGTGAAGTGTGTGAAACCAGAAGCAGATGCATAGAGATGGAAGGACAAAATGCTCCTGACATGTTAAACTAAACTATTTGCAATGACAGGACGTAGATTGGGTCTCACCAGTGTCAGCTCGTTGATCTTCTTCTTTAAAGTCAAGCTCTCGTCTCTCACAGTGATGTTCTTGTACTTCTCTTCTATCTGATGGACAAGTTCACATATTTTGTGTTCAGGCCATTTGACTGTTCTTACAGATATCCAACAAATAAAACACTTAATTTACAAGAAAACGCCACTTGGCAGCATAAAAACCAGTGTAGGCCTTTTGTGTGTGCAGAGAACATGCAACCTCACTGTCACTACTAATCAGGCACATATGGAAATATGTATATACTGGTAAGTGCAGTTTTTGCATTTTTCCAGCTATTTGCAATTCTGTCCCTCCATCCATGTCTTAAAAACCACTTTTCCTGTAGAAGATGACGGAGGGCAGGAGCCAATCTCAGCTGACATTTAGAGTGAGGCGTGGCAGATCCTTGACTGGTCGCAAGTCTATTTTTGATTTCATGCTGATTTCATGATTTTTGAGCAATAATTATTTTGGAACAAATTAAAACTAAAAGTGTGCTATAACTATACTGGCAACTATTTTTATTGATTGTTTTAAGTTCTGTATATTTATAAGCACATTGATTTTAGGAGTCCCTGCCCCTGCTTCATCGACTCTGAATCGCTGTTGCCACAACAGCCACCAAATGTAAACAGAGCGGAGCTGAAACCACGTACATCACACTTGACCTAGAGACAGACATGTAGCAAAATTGAGCGACAAAATACTTTATGTTATAGTCCGTGACACACACTGTACATAAGCACAAGATGTGCTACTCTAGGTAGCTTTTACAGTTTTTCAGTAGTTTTAGTTCATTTTGAAATATTAAGAAATATGCTATTTCTGTTTGTGGTGTACAGGGTATGCAGATGATTCTTAGGTAAGAAATCATATATTTTGATGTCAGATTTATTACATATTTCATACATGAAGCACAAAAAAATAATGTTACCTTATTCACTTGAGGAAAATCTGTTATTTTTATCATTTACTTGACCCTGACTGCTGCCACTTGTGGTTGTAGTCTGACATTGATTCATTTGGGACAAATATACAACACTGAGCAGAGTCTAGACGCCCTGTGCAGGACTGAGCTACTACGTTGGTGGTGTGTTATAGTAAAAATGAGGGCAGTCAAGAAAGTAAAACATTTACCATCTGCATCTTCTGGATCTTACACTGCAGCTCACACATTTCAGTTTCATAATTTCTTCGTAACTCACTCAGAGCTGCCTCTGTTCGTTGCTTCTCCTAACACAAAGAACACAAAAACAGAAGTCAGATAATTAATTGTGCCGTGATATTATTTTATGAACGTGAGCGTAAATGTTTGCTCTCTCTGCAGCTATGTCACACATCAATCTGTGATATTTGAGGGCAAGTTTTAAACCATGTATGGAGGCTTCTGGGGAATCAAAGGTGCCATTTAGTTTCTAAAGAGATGTCAAAACAGACATAGAGGTGAGTGCCCTCAAATTTTGTGTGCTTTTCTTAGACAAAGTAAATAGCAGCACCTGATTTAGTTAAGTCAAGGCCTGCAATTACATAAGTCTGTACACACACACACCAGAACATACACTGTATGTTCTGGTGTGTGTCATAAGACAGAGTTTTATGTTTTTAAATAACTGGGTTTGAAAAGCTGTGAAAACCACTGGATCAGAGATAAAATGTTTTTTTAAAAAATCAGACAGCATGATCATTGATGTAGCAAGTAATAAGTACAGTTGGTTGTCAGGCGTTCTCAGTTTTCACTTTATGCCATGGAAAGCTAAATGTTGTTATCAAATCTTATCATGTTACACACCTCACTGTTTAATTTCTTTCACTTCAGTTTTCTGGAAACATGTTCCAACTTTCCATCGTCCAACTGTTGTTTCACAGCTGGAAATGTTTAAATGCAAAGTTTGCCATGGCAAAAAAAAGCAACTTTAATTCAAATATGGAAAATTGAATTATGATATTGCTATGTACTATATAAAAACCTTTTAAAATATTTTGACCTGAGAAAGACTCAACAAGCATAAGAAATATAGCAGAAGTGCATAAATTACTTCAAATACAAGTTTTTGCTCCATTTGCCCCTAATTTTACTTCTTTACTTTTGGTCTTATTGCACTGGAGATGAACCATTTTTAGTAGGTCTTTCAATCCCTGACTGACACAGATGACAACATCAACCTTTTGTAAACCTGACTGAATATATACAGTCTTTTTATTTTAAACTCTGGAGGCAAAAACCTTCTCCAGCAGCTCTTAATATCGGTTATCGGAGATGCACAGACCTATGAAATCCAGCTGATCAGAAGGCGTGTTTGACTCTGGATCAGTAATCTGATATTCAGTTGTGCATGTTTGTTTGACATTAGGGAAGAGCTGAACAAACACTCTATGTGTTTGTATGAAATACCTGTTCTCGCATTTTTTTCTCTGTGGCATGAATGCGTTGGTCCATCTCCTCCTCCATCTCACTGAGCTGCATTGATGCTTGGTCCTGTGCTCTGCAAATCAACAACAGGACAGTCTCACTGTACTGCAAAAACATCAGAGGGTTAAACATTGATGACTTTACAAAGACAGCTAAAGTTGAATTCCTCAAGTAGTTTGTTTCCTGATATTTGGACCAAGATATATACTTTTACAATCACAAAGCTTTCTGAAGTACATGTAACTGATCTTGTAACAACACCAAGTTCACAGGCAGCGGTATAAACGTCTTCTATCATTATAGACTTGTACGCTTTCACACAGTCTCTCTAGAGGAACTCTCTCTCATGTCTGTATTTTAAAGTGATAAAGAAGGAAACAACCAACTACTGTGGAACATAGTAATTAAACAATGAGGCTTAAAGTATCACAAACTATGCACATTTTTTTAACATGAATGTCAGATGAAAATCTTCAGGAACCTGTGAGCAGGTTTGGCTGTTTCTTACCGTCTGATTGCGAGGGCCAGGTTCTCCATCTCTGAGTTCTGCTGCTTGATCTCTTTGGTGAAGTTAAGGATGACATTCTCAAACTGAGATATTAGTCTGGGCTCAGTCAGACTGATGTTCTGGTACAATGTCACTGCTTGTTCAGGCCTAGAAGAAAATCAGACATCAGTTTTTCTACTGACATGTTTGCTGTCATCTTCCAAAAACAGCAAACAAAGTAAAACTGACTGACTGAATTTCTATCTACAGTAGTCATTATTTGAAGTTAAGAGGCTACAAGCTATAGGGTAACATTTGCATGACCAATAATACTGCACCACCACCAGCCACTGAAACAATCAGCTAAGTTCATTCTATTGGATCCACAAAGATGATTTATTCCCTTGATCCTGTTCTGATGTCAGACAGAATATTTTGTAATTCTCCAAATGAGATTTGAAACAGACAGTCACTTTTTATCCACACTCTGTTTCATTTTGGTTGCCCCATGCAGTTTGTTTTCATCATTCCCTGACAATCAAATAGCACAGAGCATATAAAGATGCGTCAATGAGAGATTTAACCTCAGTATGTGCAACATAATCGCATAGTTTATCCAATGTACGTAATTAGCGTTGTATAATCATAGAGTGTCCTGTGTTTGTCTTCTGACAGGGTGGACTGGTTGTAATCCTGAGCATATAGACACTGCTGCTGCAGCGTCAAACACTGTCACACACAAACTGATGATAACAAGCCACAGCAGAATAGCAAATGTAAGTCATAAACAGAAACAAACAGAAGCAGTTGTTAAGCGGCAGCTAACACGATTTAGAGCTGCTGAAAACATCGGTTTGCTCCCCCTCTAAAAACAAATGTAGGATAAAACTAAAAAGTGAAAGAGTGAAAAAAACTAAAAGTTGAAAGAATGAAAGAAATCCTGCCCATCTTAAGGGCCTTCAGTGCTGGAGTCCTTATTATTGTGGTCACCATCAGACTGTACTGGGACTGAATATTGCAAAACAAAATACACAACCAATTACATCATCCTCAGTTGTTTGAGTCTAAATGATTTGGCACTATTGTCTGTAGCTTATATGTAGGCAAAATATTTAATCTGCTTAAAAACAAACACGACTCTGAAGTGAGTTGTGAGTTAGTTTTCCAAGATTGTCATTTCCCAGCTGAATGCACTGAAGTCACTGAAGATAAGAGAGTTTATTTAGCAGATGCTATCACTGTGACGTTTATTGTCCTGATGCCACAGCAGCACAAGTCCTACACCAGGTCTGGGTTCACACACACATAGTAAAGATCCATCCTTCTAGTCTCTACACCAATTCAGGGATGCAGCGGGCTGGAGCCAAGCTGACACTGGGTGAGAGGTGGGGTACACCCTGGACATGTCACCCCTCTATCACAGGGCTGACACATAGAGGCAAACACACACACATGCACACACCTATGGGAAATTTAGAGTCACCAATTAGTCTAACCCTAAACTGCAGGAAACCAGACTATCCAGACAAAACCTACACAGCCATGGGGAGAACATGCAAACTCCACACAGAAAGGCCCCAGGTTCAAAAGGGATTCAAACCTGGAACCTACTTTCTGTGAGGCGACAGTAAAGAAAACCTATAAAAATGTATAATCAGGTACTGTCTCCTCAAAGAATACTATTTATGAATTAGCTACATACTTGACCAAATGTTAGGAAATGTAAATAGTTACTACTTGGAAGTCGAAAAATAAAAATCTGAATGAAATGATTTGAAAGATAAAATTCTAGTTAAATTATAGATTAGATCATTTATAAAGGGCTTAAACTGTCATCAGTCTTCCTCAGTAGGCCAAGCAGTGGTGTTACAGATAAAACTACATTTGCTAATACTCATAGGCTACAGGCCTAGATTATGCTTAAATGCCAAAATAGTCTCAATTCATTCTGCATGGACTTTATCTCCAAATATCCCAAATGTACGGTGAGACAACTCCATAAAACAACTGTGTTTTATAAATTCTCTTAATTTCAGTTAAAGGTAGGACCAGTAGACAGAAACCTGTAAGAAATGACTTTTTTCACCCTCTGTGGTGAAACACTGGTCTTCAACACTCAGGAAAGCAAAGAAAGAGAGCTTTGACTGAAAACAATCCACTCTTTATCATTACAAGGGGTGAAAAATTGATCGATTATTATCACTTTCTGAGTTTTATTGGAATCATGTGATGTATTTTGTGACCCAAATTAAAAATCCTGAAATAGGAGAATTATTTGCTCATATCTGAGAGGGGAAAAAACAGAAATTATATTTTCCAAATGTCACTCAGCTAGTACAACATGTTCCCATTGAGTGAGCTGTTGTTATAAACAATGCAGCTTGGCTTCAATTGGTCCTACATGGGTACGATAAAGACGACAGATGTTGCAGGTAGAGGTGAAGAAGGTTAAATGAACAGGCAGGACATGGTTTCAGTAAAGAACAAACATCAAACTGAAGAAAACTAGACCACAACATCAAACAGCTGTTTCAGTAATAAAATGATTTTGAATTGTTCACAAAGATCCAAAACTGTGTCTAACTAATTATTTTCTTCACTGATCAATCAGTTTACCATTTTCTCAATTCATTATTTGGGGAAAAGGTGAAAAGAGCCCATCAATTTCCTGAAATTGTATTGTTTTGACTAATTATCAGACCAAAACCTAAATACATCCAGTTCACCATCATACAACAAACAGAAAATCCTCTTATTTAAGAAGTTAGGAAACAGTATCATTTGGCATTTATGCTTTCAAAAAAAGACACTTTCATCATCATTATTTTCATGTCATTTCTGGCTACATCTGACAGTGTGCAGTGAAATATCTGTAGTGTGTGCTGCGGCACTTAGAAACAAGTTTGACATTATCATCTCGACCCTTCTCTTGCTTTTAGAGTTACCTCTTGTAATGACAACCTATATAATTTGTGAATTTGCATATGGAGATCACAATGATCACTATCACTTTGATTATACACTGTGTTCACTGTTGAGCACATCCATATCACCGGAGGATTTCCATATTTTAAACCCCTTCCAACCAGCGGCACATGCTGCCTTTGCGCCCAACGGACAGGTGTGCGCCCTCACCTGGGGATGAACTTGGCCTGATCCCCGAGTCTGTTCTCGAAGTGCTCCCACGCGTTGGACACGTCTCCTATGTCAGAGGCCATGTCCCCTCCGTAGCGACCCTGGAAACCCACAATGAACTCCAGCAGGGTGACAGTTCCGTCCTTGTCTGTGTCCAGCCGGTTAAATATATGGTCCGCCTCGGCCGCGGACACCTGCAGCTCCGAGCAGATGGTGAGAAACTCTTTTCTCTCGATCCGCCCGGAGTTGTCCACGTCGTAGGTGCGAAACAGGTAGCGCAGCCGGTCCTGCTCCTCTGCGCTCATTCCCCTACAGGAGGGTTTCGGTCGGCTGGGCAAAAAAAAAAAAAAAACAACTTTTCAGTAAAGTAATATGAGCACCGAGACGAAGAAACAAAAACCCTCACAAAACTGCAAGCGACATTAGACAAAGTCAAACTATAACCCCAGACGCGTCCCGCTCTTATCCAAACATTTCGACGGCGGTTGTGCCTTTAGAAAAAAGAACGATCGAGTTAATCCATCTCAAACTGGGTTAAATGCTCGGACACTTCTCCTGCTCCTGTGTTATCTTCAAATCATTTCGCTAAATTGCAGCCTATAGATTGTTGGACAGGCAGGAAAGTGCTTGGTCCGCCTCAGTGACGCACCGGCCATCAATACCTGTGTGTGTGATGTATGTGAGAGGTGTGTTTGTTTTCACTTCTCTCTCTCTTTAACAATGCAGGTCTGGGCTTCAGGCCAAATGCAAGTGTTTTCTTTATGGGGGCGGCTGGAATAGCCTGTAATGGGTTGAATATATTTTAAAAACCAGAGAACCAGGCAAAACTGTGGAACCTGTAATGTGCAGGAGAAATTTTATCCTCAAGCAGCCACTAATTTAAACCTATTCATCATTTCCCCAGAATCTCTTTGTCTTCACCCTGTCATGGTTATCACTGTCACACCTTTGTTTTCAGCAGCTGTTAGCTCCAATCTGTATTACTGAATAATAACACAAATTTAGGAGTATACCATATATTATGTAATTACAACTTCACTGATATGTTAAACTTATCACAACTGGATTGTGAGACTGAGCCTCACGTTTAGGTAAAATAGCACCTTAAATCACCTGAATCTCTCTCCTGGTTTCTGGTAATTGTCATATGGTAAACACGGGGCCTTTGGGGCTCTGGCCAGTTGATGGATTTTCCTGGTTGGGTGCGAAAAGGTGACACAAACCAATATCTTGTAATCAGTTAAGGCTGCGTTCTGACCTGTGTGAAAAAAATGCAGATGAAAATGGTTCAACTTTTATTGCAAATCCCACCATAGACCCCAACCTGCAGGTCACATCTTATATTGCAGTGTGCAGAGTATATCCTGTACTCTACTGTGCTTTACACATACATGGATGCTGAAATGGCTCCTGTGACTTTTTATCTCTCACCTGGATGTGACCTGTTCCACAGTCAAGGGGTCCTCTGCTGCTTCAGCGTCATCCCTCTCCTCCTGGTGTTGCTCTTTCAAGCCGCTGATGAGTTCCTCTAAACTCACTGTGCCGGTCTCATCAGTTTCCAGGCAGTCAAATATGTCGTCTGCTTCTTGAGTCGGGCCATGGAGCTCCTCGCAAATGGTAGAATATTCATTTCTTTCAAACCGCCCTGTGTTATTCACATCATAGGTGTGAAAGAGCAAACTTATATGGCTTTGTTCTTCCTCATTCATGTCCTTTGCTGATGCCATAGTTCTGCTCTTAATGTCTTTAAGTTGACTTTAGAAAAAACAGGACAAGGTTGTTTTAAATTATGATGTAACCGCTTGAGTCAAGAGTGACACTTGTAGACAATATACAGCAGATAAAAGTACTAAAAACAGGCAGAGCTTAACAGCGAAGTCAAAACGTTACATTTAATATTTTTAATATTTACTTTGGATGAAAATCAGAGATGCTTTGAGGCCAGTTGTCATGTCAGAGTTGGTAAAAAACTTGACTCCATATCTGAAAAAACCAAAAAGTCGTTTCTGAAAAGAGTGCAGCCCTGGGAATAGTCGAGTAGTCTCAATCCTTCTGCTTTTATATCATCTCTCCTCCTCTAGCACATCCGTTTTAGGACAAAAACAAATTTGTGACCCTCAAAGATGGTGTCACAAATGTTGTTAAAGCCATGACCAGCATCAAAAAGTGGAACAATCCCTCTGGGCAAAACAAGAGGGAAATAACAGAGTAGCAAGCAGATATAATAACTGCTTGTTTTCCCTTCAAAACAGGTTAGAAAGTAAAATCTGATCATATACAAATACCTAATGATGCCTGGCTTCACTTGTATCTGATTTGCAGTTTGCTGTTGTTTGTACAGTATTTGCATCCTCCGATACCTGCATGTGTAAATGACGGTTTACCACCATACTTATATTATAGGGACACACTTAAAGTGATGCTTCTTTGCATTTTGTAGCAGAGGGTTGGTGGGTGGACTGACAACACACACTACTGTCAGTTGGACACACAACCAGCATGATTCAACTGTTTGTCTGTCAATCTAGAAAGTAAAAGGTGATCCCTGGAGAAACTGAGCTTGATCAAACAATAAATAAATAAATAAGGGGTCATAATTTCCAAATGCAAACAGTCAAACACAGAGTACAGATAAATTCAGATGTATTTTATTCATGACTGTACATACATCATGATGAGACCCAGCAGACTTTATTTAGCCCAATATTTATTGAATAAATTTTTAAAGTAAAATAAATATTATATTGCTCATTATTCTTTCAGCATGATTTGTATATCTGTCCAGCTGTGTGCAGATGTTTGTGTGTGAGTCAGAGCAGAGGGAAAACATTAACGGTAGTGTTAACTTCTCTAATGTCTCGCTCAGTAGGAAGATGGGCACAGCCATAGAGATGGAGCACACTCAGCCTAAAGAGAGAAACATGGAAACAGGAAGTATAATTGTGTGCCAATATGCTACATCTTAGCAAACTACAGCCAAAAACTAAGATTTTTACATTCTGGCATATCACTCCCATATATTTACACCACCAGCAGCTGATCAGTCAGTTGGTCCAAGAAGTCAGACACTTGGTCATAATAAGCAGGTAGAGCCTGCTTGTTGTACCTTGTTGATAGGTAACTGTAATATTTTTGTTTCATGCTAATTGCGTTGGCAAAGAAAGAAAAAGCTGACAGTAACACCTTCATTGATGTTTACAGTGGTTGCATAATGTCCCAGTTGTCAGTGACAGGTTACGCTGCTCTGTGAAATTAATGTAGACAAACACTAAGACTTCCTACAGAGTGAACTTTCTTTGTGGCTGTATCTCTAGTTACCTCTTGCAGCATCTGCAGAGCTTCAGTATATTCTCTAAGGCGATATGGCAGAAACTGAGTTTGACGGTATGGAGGTGTCCACTGAAGTAATTTGCCAGCAGAGTCACGCTGTGTCACACAGGGAAACACACATCGTTTCTATAAAGTATAGTGTTTTACTCATGGGCTTTGTGGCTGATATGAGGGGATGTGACAAACTACACACAACAGGCTTTATGTTATAGTAGATGGCAACTCTCTAAAAGTAAATTTTTATCAATTCATGATCTGATGACACTTGAAACACAAACCTACAATTCCAGAGAAACATACAGCTCAAATTATTGACTGTGATGTGTCCTACCCTTTGTTTCCTGTGCTAGTAGAGCTGAGATCCAGCTGCTGAAGTCGTCTACATCCCAGAGTTAGAGACCGAACTCCTGTATCTGTCACTGCCTTACAGCCGCTCACATCTAGGGATCTGACACACACACACACACACACACACACACACACACACACACACACACAATAGTGATAACTACTCCCTTAGGAGTAAAAGCAATACATCACAGTTTACTTCACATTACTGTTCTTTGTGTGTCTCTACCTAATGCGTGGTGTATATTTGCTGATGTGGAGCAGTGTCAGGTCAGTGACTCCAGGACAGGAACTGAGTGTTAAACTCTGAAGTTCGACACAGTTTTGAAGCAAAGTTTCCAGTGTTGTATCAGTAACCTGTTACAGTAAACACCAGAGAGTTAAAATCGCAAGGGTCAATGTCTTGGTAACACCTTTTACTTTGAAATTCATAGAAAATAAACATATATTTCATCAAACAGATCTTCTGAGTTGAACACACCGCCTGTAGACCAGTGAGATTCAAGGAAATGAGGCATTTGAGCTGTGATGTCATCACTGTGAGACTGTGTGTGTTGACTTTTGGCACCCGTCCTATGTTAAGATGCTGGAGGCCAGGACACATCTAAAACACAGAGTGAAACCACTTCATGTTGTGCGTGCAGTAAAAAAGTATTGTATATTATGTATATTTCTGAGAAAATTCGTAAAGACATGCAATAGGATTGTACTAGGAATCGCTTTTTCACATTGTGAAGGATATTTAAGACATAGTATGTTGTTCTAAACAAATGCACAGCTGCTTTTCCTAGCAGTTAAAAACAAGATAAATTAGATTTGATAAATTTTCAAAATAAAGTACCTCATACACAGTCTGTAGACAGGAGGAAGTAAGGAACTGACAGCCAAAGACCTCCAACCTGCACAGACTAATGTGCAAACATGCTCACACACTGCAACAAACATTTGTCCACATCCTATCACATCTGGATTATCCACTATGAAAATGCAAATGTGAATGGTCAATTTCAAAAGGTGAACCAAGACATAGTGTGGCCAGGTGACACAACAACAAATGCAGTTATACAACCAATGTTTTTGGTTACACGATGTTCCCTTTACAGATCCACCTCAAACATCAGTGCTCCATGCATGACTGAACAGTTTGTCACAGCTGCAGCCCAGGTTAAAGCACATCCGCCTGTACGTTGACATCTAAAGATGGGATCCTCCCCCAGTTAGAAAAAATAGAAATTGCAATGTTTGACAAGACTGCCATTATGGAAAAAGGAGAAAAAACACAGGTTACAAGGTAGTGAATTTAGATTTTAAAGAAATGAAATATAAATAAGATTCCAATTTGACTCATGAAGGAGGCATCTGCCTGCCAAATGAACAATAATTCACAATAATGCACTTTAAATATCTTGTGAATACATTTGTGAAGACACTTTTTTCAAAGTTAAAGACAGGAAAACACACCCAACAAGTAAATTCTCATTTTCACGCAGAAATACAGTACAGTTAGTCAGACAACAGGTCTGAACTCTGACCTTTCTTTGTGCCTCATGACAAGTTTCTTTAGTGGGTCGTCCGTGATATGACAGCCGTTAAGGACAACTGACTTTAGTCTCAGCCTACAGGAAAGAAAAATGAAGTATTAACAGTGTATAACATCCTTACATGTTAGTTTTCACTCAGCAAAGCTTTAATATTGCTCTCATCTCTGTATATGCACCCTGAGTGTCTTCATGGATTTGAATGCAGATAGTGGATTTTAAATGACACACAAACACACACACAGAAAAAACACTTAACAATATCACTACAGATGTTAGAAAGCAGTAAATGTTTTGAATAATTCACCTTTCTATTACATGAATGGTGTGCTCATGTTATTTTCACGCATATGTCAATTGCTTTCTATCAAACTGCACACTCTGTCTGTGCCTGAATGTCTTTATTTGTAAAACTGACCGTGTGCTGCCGTCACTCAGAGCTTTCACTCCTGTGTCTGTCGCCCCACTCCAGCTCACATCCACACCGGTCACACGATTACACAGCTGACCAATCAGAGGCAGCATCTGATCACCATGGAGACTAGGACCAATACAACTTATGACCTTGATTTCCTGTAATTACCAAATGGAAACACTTATAAAACACACAACCAGTTAATGGAGAGCCGGAGTACAGGTCTCTAGTGAGTCCTCAGTACAGTAGTCCTCAGTACACTGATAAATTATTTTTTCTTTTGTCAAAATTTTGATTTTGATGTGTTTTGTTGACACTGTCAGCAGGCAGATGGATGGAACAACAGCAAAGCATTACATAACAAATGACAAAAGATTTACTTTAAATATGTTTTGTTTTTTGACTTGGGTTTTGATTTCTTCTTTTCTTTTTTTACCTCCAGAGAGTTTCTACACAGAGTGAAAAACACCTCCAGCCCAAAGGAGGTGACAGAAAGGCTGCTGCAGCTGTACAGACACAGACTGCGAGGACGACGTTTGCCCACAAACAGCAACCACCTTTCTGTCAGGGTGGAGTTTTCAATGCTCAGGCTCTTCCCTACAACAGGACAGAGAAGAAGGAAACAATATATTTCATTTTATATGAACTCAAAGACTTTGGCTCTGACCTACAATGTGTGCACAGCTATGAGAGCCTGTGATAGTGCTGGTCTGGGTTATCTTACATTATGTTTGTCCAGGGAGGGGTGTAATGCACTAATGCAATGGGAGCTCTTAACTTACATCATGAGAACACACCATGTGCAGGTAGCTGGAAACTTTCAGGGACATCCCACTTACCTCAGTCAGAAACTCTAACCTTAAAAACCCCAAACTAAGCACAAACTACTACCAAAACATGTGATCTTTTACATGTGTTTTTTTTCTTCTTTTCCTGTGCAGTGCACTGACTCACAAAGTGTGTGATCCGTAGCCAGTGTGTGTAGGCGACTGCAGACCTGCACCACTCTGCACAAATCACTGTGAGGCAGCACAGACAGAATGGACAGCCACACCTCATCAGGCAGAGACAGCCAGTGGTCATGTACAGGGACAACTGCTGGCTGACAGATGTAATAACAAAACACACAGTACAGAAACACATTAAAACCTGAAAAAGACTGATAAAAAGACTGATAAATACTGGATAGAAAACAAAGGAATGATTTAAACAAAATAATCCTCTTTCTCTTTGAAAGTCACTCAAGACACAAACACTATAAAACTATTCCAGTTGAGATTTTCACAAGGCACAGTGATGTTAGTGACAGTGCATGTAGATTAATAATAAGTTGATGACATAAACATATCTTACACTGTATCTACAGTCAGTGTTGATCCCGTCAGCATGCACTGTTGTACCTGTAAAACCAAAGAAAGAGTTGCACTGGTTTATTACTGTGTTAGTGAATGAAACATCCTGTAAGATCTTATGAAACTTTTCCTTTCACATAACTTGTCTAAATTTATAGTCACATCATCAGTTGAGTCTAATAAGCTCTTTCTCCATCCCCAATTTTTGTCACTTGTGACTTTAATTAACGAATCACTACAGCCTGAACCAAAGCCTCATTCTAACTCTTGTCTCATTTATAGCCATTTTTCCAAAATCATAATCTTAAAATAAATGTTGTGAGGACAAGGTGCCACCACAGTGTGACTGTGCAAATAAAGGTCTGTCCTTACAATGTGGTACAGAAACAAACATCCCTTCTGTCTTATGACTAGCTGCAGGATCAATGTCTGATCAACTGTGAAATTAATTTCAAAGATTTTTCAAAAAGAACAGACATGTCTGTGAAATATTATCCAACCATATGACCTGTTAGTGACTTAGATTTTTTGTTTTTGTTCTATAACATTTTTATTGAATGGTCCGATGTTTTTGTAGCTGTGTGTGTGCAATTTTATTTTTAAACTCACCCAAAGCTGGTGATGTTGGTCTGGGGTCATCATCATGAGGAATTGCATGCTTCTCTGCAGCTTTCAGGCATGTGTGTGTATCTCTGTAAGGTGATATGTGTTTCACTCTGACCCCTGATGTGTGTCTCTTTGTGTCTTTGGTTGCTCCTGTTGACTGAGGTCTGCTGAGGACAGAGGACGAGCTCCAGTTTGACACACTGATACAATTACAATGTACCACAGTAATATTATCACATCACATATCATCAATTTAAAGGAAACAAGCTTCCCTTGTGGAAAAATATTCTGATGTTCATTATTCAATATTTTTTGGGTTTAATTGTGTTTGTCCACTATTTTTTACTAGTAAGAACTTGTGCATGTCTATGTTCTTCTTAGCTATTTAACCAAATTCAGGCAAATGTAACTAGTTTTTGTCTACAGACACAATAAAACAGACATATTTTATGTGAGTACTTCATCTGATGTGGCAATTTTCCTCCATTTGTGAGCGAAGACAGGCTTGACTTTTCAGAGATCCTCCGGGATCCTCCAGTTTTCTTCTTTTGACCTTTGACACCCTCCTGATGGCCTTTCATAACATGATGATGTTCGAGCTTCTCCGGTGGTAAACCTGACCACAGACAGAAAATTAGAAAGCTCACACATACATAAACAGATAGACAAAAACATATTTACTACATTATTGTAAATGTGTTTAGGCTATAGAATCTGGGTGTACTGTAGTTGTGATGCTGGGTGGGTAGATCACTGGCACGAGTCAAAACAGGTTGTTAATAACAGACAGAACTTGGATTCATTCTGTTTTTTATCCTGGTGTAGTGCTCGACCAAAGGCTGATTTTTCCTCCTAAGGTCTTTTCATTTAAATTGCAGAGGAAGTAGAAGTATGCAATCATGCATTTTATTGTAAAATAACCACAATCCTACTCTGGTACATTTAACTTTATAGTGATTAACATCTGTCTTAATATATAAGATCCACTACCTGGGTAAGCTGTAAGTGTAGCACTCTCCTCCACATCATCAGGTGAAGCCCTCAAGTGCCCCGTAGGTGTGTTAATAACCTTATTATTTGAGGTTATGACTTGTGGAGTTGTCTTCATGAAATCATGTTTGTGGTGAGTAAGGTCCAGATGTGCAGTGCTGGTAACAGCAGATCTAGTGACAGCAGGTGTCTCCTTCACAATCAGCTGGTCACGATGTTTGATTTCTCCATGTTCAGCAAGAGTTTCCTTATTTCTGCTATATGTACTTCTGTCCTGGTTTTTATTAATGTCTGAAATCCTCTCCTTTGTAATGTCTGCAGCGGTAACCATTGTGCTCGGTGCATTATTAAGATGTTTTTTAATATCTGGGTTTGTGGTGAAAGAGTTTAAATCCGAACACGCTGTGAGAAGGGCTGGTGCTGCAGTTTTGTCAGATTCCTTACTCTCTTTTTCCTGTAACTCTATGAAGCATCTCGGGTCCAGAGACTGGGTTTGTCTCAATCTGAGGTGATGCAACTGATTCACACAAAGCTGGTACTGCTCATACACAGTCAAATTTGATGGTATTTTCAAATGAGAGCTGAACTTAGGATTTGCGGACTTTGTCATCTGTTGTTGAGGACTCTTCTCAGGCTCACTATGGCTCATATTGTCATTTGCAGACAGCTCAAACACAGAGCTGGATTCTTGTTTATGTGTCTTTCTGTTGTTGCAATCATCTGTTTTCTCCTTCTCAATGTCCATCTCCTGCACCACTATCCTTAGATCCTTTAGAGTTTCTCCTTTTGTGAAAACTGTGGAATTATTGCGTCTCACTAATGTTTCTAAGGCATTCCCAGCACCAACCCCTGTGCTTTTTTTACAACTTGCATTACTGGGGCATGTTGCAACATCTAATGCAAGCATTTGATTTGTGCCGCTACTGATGATTTTTTGGTGCTGTTGATTAGATGTGTGCAGTCCACTTGTTCTGGAGTTGTCTTGGCGTGAGGTTTGTTTATTGGTGGTATGCTGTGTCTCCATATTTTTCATATGTTCAGTTCCTCTGTTCTGAGGCCAAGATATATCGCTCCCCGAGGTAAAGGAGAATGAGATCTGGAAATGATCTTGTAAAGGAGGTATATTCTTTGAATTTGATGGTCTGAAGTGCCACATGTCCTCCATACTTTCTTTTCCTTCAAATACCTCATTACTACCTGCAGTACAGGAGACTGGATGAATGTAATTAGCTTCAGATGAAGGTTTATATTCAGGTGATCTTTTCTCTTTTCCCCCCTGTTCTGCAACAGTTAATAACAAACTGTCAGCTCTGCAGAGTTCATGGTGAACCTCTGACTCACTGCTGAGAAAACTGTGAGCCCAGTCCAACACATGCCTCAGCTTCTGCTGCTCACTGAAGGGAGAGTCACTCAGAAGATAAAGGTTCAGCCCCTGCTCGATGTTCTGCCTACAATTACCAGCATCCTGCAGGAGTTCAGACACAGCATGTCTAACTCTTGTGGTAGGAGGTGTCTCCATAGTAGGATTTTCCGCTATAGCTGTCTTCGGTGTATACATGTGGTAACACGAACAGCTGTTGGGTTATTTTCTTTTCCTCATCATCTCACTCGGTCTTCATGCATTCTCTCGTTGCTTGTAGATAATTGTGCATACATATGCCATATAATGTAGTGTTTTTCTTCAGAGGAAATGATGATCAGGCTTTAGGGTCTTAACACCACCCTGTTCAAACATAAAAAGAACAAGTATTTACATTTGATGTACTACAAACAACAGCCCCACAATGCATACTCAAAGCAAGTACAGCTACAGTTTTGACCCAGCTTAGGAGACTCAAGCATCATACTTACCCTGAAGATTTTCTGTTTTGATTTCAGCACAGCCCCAGCTGAAGATGACACCATCTGACAGAGTCTACTTGAGGTCTTCAGGTAAATATATTCACCGATTAAAACTGTGCATATTGTAATCATCTCCTCTAATACGTACCTCTAATACCTCTGACACTAACTGTTTGAACACTCCTGTGTTGCTCAGACAAACATCACCATAGAGACACAAACGCAAAGTGCAGTAACTATTTTACACCACACGAGAGAGCCAAACCTATGAGTATTATTTTTAGCAAACCAACTAAGAAACCATCCAGTCACATAAAGTAATGTGAAATAAAAGACATATTTAGCACCGTGTTTTAATATATATTCATTAGGGAGCTTTATTGTGGCAGTATTAACATATAAAACAATCCAGTTTTTTTTTTATAACATACAAACATTCAAAATTCTCACTTCACAAAGTTCATAAGGCTTGGTTGTCCCAGAAGAGAGGGGATCATTACTTAGGGATTTTTATTTCTTTTTCTGATTCTTCTTACATCTCCCAGAGTTTCTTATTAAAAGAGACTGAATGACAGAAAAAAAAAAAATCAATAAAACAACTAAACAATCTCTTTGACTAACAAATCAAAAACAACAAAGTGACCGTGCAAGAGAATTTGCGACAGTTCATGCCGACACAATACTGAAATATACTAAACAATTAATTTGACTCTTATACCATGTGATGTCCAATAAATTTGCATATAGTAGACCTGAGTTCAAATGTTTAAAATCTTAAACAAATTAATTAAAATCACTATTTGTATATGAGATTAAACAGCTTTGAGTTCCAGGTGTTGAGGTGGTTGTCTGTAAAGAAGTTTCCTTTGTATTTTTACCAATAATTAAAGGCAGTAATTAAATTGAAGGCTTGTAAATACTTTAAACCATGTCAAGAACCTCTGAATTTGTATTAAGTAATACCAAAGTTGTGACATCAACTGGTGGGTGACCTCGATAAGGATTTCATCACAGTTTTATGTGCAAGCAAGGAAACTTGTACTCTCAGTCCTTCTACTAGAACTCAAGTTCAGTAGCTCAAAACAAGAGCTAAATCTCAAAGGGATTAAATTCCCTTTTAAACAAATAAATGTTGTTAATTAATAAATGAACTACAAACCAATATAATGCTACAGTGACGTGGGCCCAAAGATCTGTTTTATCACAGAATCTAAAGGCCTTTTTTGTTTGTGATGTGTTGAGGTGTAGTTTCACTCTGTTCTGTGTATTTGAAACAGCTTCAAAACGAAACATTTAAACAGCGAATGCTACAGAACATGCTCCATTACTAATGGTGTTAGGTGGTATTGTTAGCATCTAGAATCTGGCTTTAATGATTCATACACACAGCTGAAGCACAATGACACTAACTAGTCAAATATTTTAGAATGAACTTTCATCAAGAAATCTTAGTTTGAGAAAATGATGTTTTGTTTTCAATCAAATGAAATGAAACTAACAAAATCAGCAACCATATGTATATGTAACACTTCTGTAAAGTTAAATTAGAGATTATAATGAAGCCCAAAGCAGGGTTAATGACATCTTTTGGTTTTTAAATTAGGTCACAAATGTGCTCAGATGACTGATGCCTAATTTTGATTAAAAGAAAATCCTTTAATGTCTCAAACTCTAATCCTTTTTCCTGACAACCTCCTCTTAGTAAAAACACGGACATGCATTCAGCTACTGTAAAATGGTGAAGACAGCCAAGCCTACATCTAGATTGCTTTATACAGACAAGACACACAGGGGGAAGAACTGAAATCTTTACGCAGAATCTATTTTTTTTTTTTCCACAACTATAAACACAGTATTTACAGATGAGGGCATGCATTTTGCACTGAGAGGTAAGCAAAAGGTTAAGAGAGAATTTCTTCAGGTTAGTTAGAGGAGGATGAAGCACAGAAATAAAGGACTGTGTCTGCACTGATGTGTAGATGAAGCATATACAAAGTCTTTATTTTAAGCCTTCAGTGAATTGCTTATTTCGCTGCATGTGCAATCTGGAGGAGCAATAGTTACACATGAAGACAGGATGATAGTTCATGATGATATCCCCGTGGGTTAGCATGATGCTGATCATTTAGCAGTGCATACAGATCAGCTTCATCCACTATACTGAAGCTGTTTTTATCTCAGTCTGTGATGTTTAATGCAAACGTTGTCGTCATAGTGGTTTGGCCCTTCGCTTGGTTTCAGCATCAAAACTCAGTGCATGTACTGTAGTAGGAAAATAAATGCTTTGTCACAAAAAAGCGTGTTATTTGTTGTTACTGCATATTTTCTATATGCATAAAGCTTGTAATGCATATAGTCTACAGAAGTACTGTACATGACAACACAGCTAATATGAGGCATTGGACAGAATATAATGAGAGGACTTTGATGATTATGTGCATTGCAGCCAACATACAAAGACTATGAAGAATGTTTTCTATGAATAAATGTCAAAGTATTAGGTCAGTTCTTTGAAGGAACCTGAACAGTGTGTGAAAATTTTAATAGAGCAATCAGCTTGTCCAGAGTCTGTGTTGCTTCTAATAGTTTGATAGTGTATGAAGGACAACCAGCATGACTGCTCTGCCATAAAACAGTATGGAAGCTCAGCTATGATGGCCAAACTGCAATTACAGTATATAATATATATACTATATTATATTTTCATTAAAATGACATGGATACATAGTGGAATGAAATGAGGCTACAACAACATAAGCAATCTGCAGCCATATTAATGTCTGGCTTCAGACTTGGTATAAATACATACAGTGTTATATTAATATAATAATATTAATAACAGCAAGACATGTATGAATGTTATGGACATACTATATGGTTTATGCTATTGTAGATGCATTTTTTTCTTTTTTTTTTTTGTGACACACATTTCTTATTTTGAACATAAACTGTTAATGCCTTTTCCTGAGATGTTGATCCAAACCAAACAGTAATTTGAACCAAACTTTTTCTTTAACATATGTTTTTCTTGTTATTTTTCCATTGCTGTACTTCTCTTCATTCAGATCCACTATACTGTCTTTTTGCTGTGATAGCTGTAATTTCCCTAAAACGGAGGTTACAGGAGTCTGATTTAGTCTGCAGCCTGGTGACGAGTCATGACACTGGGCACATTGTTTAAGACTCAGTTTTGTTTCATACTATGAACTCAGCCTTTGTGTAATGTCAAATTAAACCAAATTACATCATAAAACCAACACATTTCAACACAAATGAACTCCTTGCATAAATAAACAATCTACAGTTAGTTCATACATACACTTTTTTACTTTTTTGTAATAAATGGACATTTAAAAATGTTTTTTTTTTTTTTTGCATCAATTCTTAGTTTTAATGTTGACACTGTTCATTTTTGACTCCATGACTCCAGACGTTTCAGGCACCCCAGCCATAACAGCAATGAACGTCCACGGACCCAGCCTTATGCTGGATCTACTCAAACCGAAGCCACCTTGCTCAAACTTATTCCCTCATCTATTACACCTGATAATGCTCTCTCTGAACAGTCAGAGACATTAGAGTGAGTTCTCTGTTTTAGACTATAAATAGTTGCACCAAATTAAATGACAGGATGTTTGACATAACACAGATTCTCTTAGAAATGGCGACAAATTGTTTCTAATTTGATTTAATGACTTAAATGCTCATCTGCTTCTGAAAGTTAAACACCTGCAACTGTACTCTTCCCAGGCTTATTTAGTGTGATCAACATCATCTACACTATCAGAGAACAACTAGTATGAGACTGAGAGGCTACATCACTCCCCAAACAGCTCCTCTATGAAATGGCGACCCACCTCAAGTCCACAACCAGTTCATTTTACTATAAAATCACTAAGCCTAGTAGTACCCTTTTCTTTCCATGGTATGTCTTTTTACATTTTATGTTAAAACACCCTAAAACCCCACAATGAAAGACACACTAGTCTTAATCAATGAGCTAACATTTAGATCAGAAGACATTTAGAGGTTCAACAAAACACATTTTATCATCACAAGCAGATTAAAGTTTCTGTCATACTTTTCTCCTGTTTCCAAAATGACATCACATAATCAGCTGTAATCTGTGGTGTGTAAAAGATCTGTGCTATAGTCTTTGTAGGAAAACCCAGGCTGCTACCAAGTCAACAAACGTTGATAATAGCCCTAAAAAATAGCTTAAATTTAACCTCCCACCACCCCAATAAGCTTCAGTAAACTTTCTTTTTTTGTAATCTTTTAACTCTTAATTTCAAAATAAGATCAAAGTAGATCATCTGACTGAAAAATTCCTGAAAGATCTGGATCACATAAAAAGGTACAAAATGTTAAAAACAACTTGTTTAAGATTGGTATTAATTAGCAATATTTCTCTTTTGTTTTTAAATATATATATATAATGTACCTCTGACTGTGAGTATTGTTGCATTCAGTGACACATCATCTATCCCTCTGTTCCCACCCACTCCGTCATAACTGACAGGTCTTGACCAACCAGGTGCTCTGCTACGAGGATCCGAACCAATCACAATGATTTGTGATATTTACCACAGAGTATAAAGTTGTCAGCATCAGCAGTGAACAGGCCATTAAAAACTTTTCTAAAATTAAACCAACTGCTTTTTTTTCTTTTTGTGACTTTATGTTTTTCCGTGACCCTTTTTTTTTTTTTAATTTTCATGAATTTCTCCTTTGCATCAGTTCTTTCTTGAACATTTACAGCATTTCTTATTTCTTCTAAGCTCATCACTGCCGAAAATGTCTATCTTAACAAGCAACTGGATCTTATAACTAGAGAATAATTTATGTTTGCAGAATTATGCTGAATTTCTAGCTTCAGTCAGAAACATTGTGCAGAGAGGAGTCCTCATTCTGGCAAACCTGACAGTTCATCCATCTGGGGGCAATTTGAAAAAAAAAAAAAAAAAATCTTACTAGAATTTTAGGAATCTTGCTCCTCAACAAGAGAAATCATTTGATCCCATTGACAGATTGGTTCTTGTCTCAAGAGACAAAGGTTAAGACTGAATGCAAGATTTAATTACATGTTATGACAGACATTTAGGCATATTTGCTTTTCCTTCTACTTCTTTACCTCTTCAGTCTGACCAGAGGTTCTCCATGACCATGCTGATCTTACACAGGATCCAGCGCCGAAGGGGGCAGTAGTACTCATAGTGAAACTGTTCAAACTCCGGCGTCTGGCGAATCTCGTGGAGGAAAGACACATCGATGTCTGACTCCAGCAGCAGCAGCAGTGTGGGCACAGTGACGAGCAGGATGCCCATTACCACGACAATGAAGCGGGCTGCGCTGAGCACCCACGCATTGACTCTGTCGTTGGATGACAACAGGCGCAGGCTGCTGGTCAGGACCCCACTCACTTGACCTCTCGCAGCCAGCCGGCTGCGTTCGTAGGCCCGGTCTCGCTCCCTCTCAGCCTCCAGCTGGGCCTGGATATCAGGGTCGGCATGGAGCTCCCTCAGCAGCCTGGCGGGGCTCTGGATGGGAGAGGTGAAGAGCAAGTCGACACCTCCCTGACTGTCATCCACTGGGGTGGGCAACATGCTGGCACAGGGGCTGGACAAAAGAGTGAAGATAATCAAAAACAATTACAAAACACATATTATGATATACTTAAGAGGGAGGAGAGAATATAAAAGAAAAATGAGAAGGAGCATTTCTCAGAGGGTGATTTCAGAGCTTACATTTCCCTGCAGAAATAGCAAAGGCAAAAGCGGAAGTGATTAAAGTTTTTCATTTAGGAGACAATCACACAGATACATGTCCACCTCAAAATTGGCAGACCTCTGGGATACACCACAAGGCAAACTGCAGAAAAACAATCCATCACTTTACCACAGAAAAACGGGTGCTCTCTTTAGATATCAGCACCACTATCACTGTTAATTGGTTATTAACTAGGACTATGCAACCAGATACTTGAAATTGATTAAAAGAGAGATATACTTTAGTCTTGCTTACTGTTTATTGCTATACTGTATGTGATCATCTATACAGATACCATTTCAGTTAAACTGTCTATTCAATATAATTCTAACCCATCTAATCTTTGATACACAGATTATATTCTATATGTATATTTTAAAACTACATTATCCCAAAAAAAAAAAAAGCTTAAAGAAGAAGTTTAAAAAGTCACTCTAAACCTACAATAACAGCTGGAGGCAGCAGATAGAAGCTGCAACTACATATCTGGCTATGAACAGTCATTAAACTGACACATCCAGCTGATATGAGATTAGACCTTATTTAGAGGGTGTTTTTTTCTCTCTTACAAATGGAAGTCTAATGTAATGGAATATAATATAACATTTACCTCTTTCTGACTGAAAACAACTTGGTGCTGTAGCCGAAAGTGATACTATGAGAGCATTTTGAATGAACATAACCAGGAATGTTTCAAACTGGAAAATCAAAACAATGAGCTGAAAGAAACTGTTTATATATGTTATTATTAAATAACTAATTAACACCAGTTTGTTATAAAACTCTGTAGACCTGTAGACGAGCTCAGAGATGGTGAGTGCACCGCTGGCGTCGTCATCTTCCTCTGCTTCAGCTTTGGGCATCTGAGGTTGGAGGTTTGAGGTTTCCATCGAAACTCGGGGAGGCTGCAGGTCATTGCTCAAAGCAGAGTTTCCTGCTTCTGCTCTTTGCTGCTCTGTTTCTGCAGGTGCAGCTGAAGGTTTGAGAGGAGACACCGGGACCGAGTCTTTCACAGTAACAACACCTGGTGAGTGAAAAACACAAGAGACATTTTATACAATACACAGTATACTGAGTTTAAGTTAAGATGGTTTGAGATCTTTTTAAAAGGTAAAATGCACTGAATTAACGTCATCAAGCAAGTGGGTAACTGGGACAGCTGGAGATTTTTATGTTGCAGCTGAACACATTAGCCACATGATGGCGCCTCACTGCTTCTTGGGAATAGAGCACCCGCAGACATCATCCATGGAAAATGAAACAACAATTGAAAATGTTTGAGCAATTACACTACTATTTCGCACAAACATGGTTATATAGTCTTTGTATTTGAACTACAGATGTCAGGAGGGGACACAGACTGTGGGAGAAAAGTTTAGGCAGTGACCAACTTCATGATCGTGTTTTAACGGTGTTTTCATGCATGCTGCTTTCTATCTGAGTTAAAACAAAAGAGTGCTGCAATGAAACAGTCATTCCTGCTGATGTGACACAGCCTAAAAACAGAGGGGTGAAAAGGCTCTGTGCTAAGGGTCTGTGTGTGTGTGTGTGTTCACATGTGGGAATGGTAAAAATAAGCACAGCTGTCCTCCTGCTATGTAAGTAGGAGCCCAGGGGTAAATGTCTAGTGACGTATGACTCAGCTTGTCAACACCTCTCTAATCCAGACTCTATCTCGTGATCTCACACACACACACACGCACGCACACACACACACACACACACACACACACACACGCAAGAAAGCTAAAAGCTAGAGAGAGTAATCAATATTTAACTTACAGTATGTTTCATTGCATAATAATGACTCAATTCCTATTGACTAGTGCATGAACAAAAAGAGACATACTCAAGTCAATCATACATTAACCAAAAAAAAGTAATTTCTGTGTGTTTATCATCTTCGTTGCATGTTTAAGAAAGGTTGAAATATCCAAGAATATACTGGTAAAGTACTGTAGGTGTTTGCCATGAAGCTGTGCATCACAATGTTCTTTTGGATCCTTTTATCAAAAGAGATATAAGATTAGAGAAATTAAAGGACAAGGAGCAAGAACATCTGTGGAGCAAGTGGTGACAGCTACCATGGAAACAGAGTCAGCAAAAAGCCTAAGAGTGAGGAAAAAGAGGGAGGTATTACACTCGATAAACAGGAAAGAAAAAGCAGAAGAAAAATCACAGGAACAGAACAACAAACTAAAGAGTGTGAATGTGGTGTGAAAATAATCATAAATAAATCATAAATAAAAATAAATATACACACGAATATTCACAAAACACATACAACACAGCAGTTACTCTACTGCTGCTGTTTTCCTATTTAACCATCTGCTTTCTGTCCCACTGGCTCAGATACAAACCTGCCCTCAGATGAAATGATTCACACTCCAAGGTGCAAGATTCCTGCGTGGCCAGCGCACACGCGCGCACACACACGGGGTTCACACACAGGGTTTCCCCATATGCCAGTGCTGACAAATCAATTTATCTTTGTCATTCAACCTCATCATTGACACCCAGACACCACAAAGTATATTTATCTGTAGAACTGTGTATGTGTGAATGAATAAAACTGGGGTGGCATGGTGGCTCACAGCAAGAAGGTTCCTGGTTCGAAACCCAGTAGGGGCCTTTCTGTGTGGAGTTTGCATGTTCTCCCTGTGCTTGTGTGGGTTTTCTCCAGGTACTCCAGTTTCCTCCCACAGTCCAAAAACATGTATGTCAGGTTGACTGGTGACTCTAAATTGCCCATAGGAGTGAGTGTGAGTGTGTGAGGTTGTTTGTCTCTATGTGGCCCTGTGATGGACTGGTGACCTGTCCAGGGTGTACCCCTGTCTTTCACCCAAAGACAGCTGGGACAGGCTCCAGCTGATCCCTGTGACCCTAATTAGGAATAAGCAGGTATAGAAAATGGATGGATTTAAAATACTGAACTAATTACTCTGTTCTTCTAAGTGTGATAGATATCTCAAATGAAATTACACACAAAGCTCCTGAAGTCCTCTCATCTCATTGTCTTTTAAAAACTCTACTAGAAAGGTGGTATAAAGTTAAATGACCCACTACACTCCATGGTTGTATGTTTGTTTTAACAGTGTTACAATGTCAAAATTTATATTTAAATTTCTTTGGGCACCTTTTATTAGATTGGAATACCCTCTTATGTTATCACTGCAAAGTTTCAAGTGGAAGAAGAGGCTAAGATGATCAGCTGTTAAACATCATCTTTAAATCTGGTGAGTCAGTGTTAGATCAAGGACATAACAGCCAGACATTCATCAACCAGGGTACTACAAAACGAAGCCAGGAAGCGAAGGGCCAATCTGCTGCAACTGTTTTACATATTGCTAAAAACACATTTCAAACAGAAACAGAAAACCAGAGCATGCAGCTACCAAACATCCACAAATGATATAATAAAGCAACAAAAAACCCAGATATGATAGTCATCTTGTTTGCCTTGGAAATATTTATCGAAATGTCTGCATTTGTTTCTGAACTTTTTCATGTAATAAATGCTGTTCTAAATCTAAATCATATTTATGGTAAAAGCATAAAAATCAACATTTAAGCTGCTTATTCACTGTAGTAGCAGCTCTTGTGTATGGCACTTCCATGCAGTCTGTCTACTCATTAAACTGCCACTGAAATATTTCAAATCCTTCCTGAATCCTTCAGCCTGTAGTTCCACTAGAAATCTGTTTGCCACCTCTCTCTCTGTATTTTACACATCCAGGCAAAAAACAAAGCATGTCAAGTAATTGTGTTACACTGTTAAGTATTATGTTCTTAAGAGCACAAAGCATTGAGGAGCAGCTACTTCAACACATAGTGTGGTCAGTCAAATGGGTGTGTGTGCATGCTGATACACACATACATGCACACACACTAAAGAGGTCTCTTAAAAGGCTCAGGATGTTTGATAGATTACGCTAACAGTTTGAACCAGGCGGTTGCCACAACAGACTTGACTACCCAACTACAGAACTAAACTTGCTCATACATTTAATTTCAGTTTACATCTCGGTTGGATAGAAAAACATATTTAAAACTGCATCACAGTGAGAAAACAGAAAGACCTGTGGCTCCAGTTTTCATGCAATCTACGCAATTTAGAGGACTGACAACTAAAATAACACTGTAAACACTGGAAAAAAGATGTACTACACTGTCCATGCTACATGTTCGCCTTAGATGTATTTTTGCCTTTCTACTACATCTTACTCTGTTCCAGTGCATTTCTCTGTTGTCCAGTGTCGGTTTCAGTAACGCGTCCCTCATGCCCCACAAGGCGTACATAAATGTCCCGTGCCGTATGATTGGCTATACGTAGATGGAGGCTACGACGTGTTGTTATCTTCACCTGGCACCTCAAGGCCTCTGCAACCATTATTGATGACGCCCTCTCGTCTGTAGCCTCCCGTGGGTGAAAAACCTCAAGAGGTCCAGTCTGTGCCTCCTCAATCCTCTCACCCTCCACGCTCTTGGGGTTCATATCTGGTCCCTGGCTCCCACAGTTCTGGGTGTCGTGTACGTTGGGCTGGTCACTAACTCCCATCTCAAGACTACTCTGCATGAGGCTGCCTCCAACATCACTGCCATTTCTGTGCTCAAGGAACTCCATTGTTCAGTCTGACAACAAACCTCGCACCAGCTGTCCCAGCAGGACCATCACACCCTAACTGACCAGGCTGCCAACAGAGCACTGAGGCTGTGATGGGTACAAACACACCCCTATACATACACACTGAGAGAGACAGAGAGACACACATCAGACACATTCTCTCTCTCTGATACACAGACATGGTGGGCCCTCCTGTGAATGTCATCAATGTTCGCAAAGAGTGGAGGGGCATTAGCGGAGGATCAGGCCCAAACTGTTATTTCTATATATAACCAGGTGGTCCTGACTGCAGAGGGGCAGCTAATCTAACTCTGATTAGGCCTGGCCCAGGGAAGGATGGGGATCACTTTCTTTTCCTCTCTCTAACTCTTTCTTTATCTCTCTTTTCCTACTATCACATGTGTTTATTTCAGTTTTGGTCTAAATAAATATGTTACACTCCAGCAATGACTTCATTCACTCTGAGCTATTTTTTTTCTTTTATAGACAAGCAAATGTGGACTGACACAGTACAAATTATAGCACTAACATGAACTGAACGTGACACTAATGTTTGGTTGAAGAAAGAAGATTCCCAAATTCCCACAAGTTCCTGTTCTGGCAGGAGTCTGGATGAAGCCTCAAATGCATAATCCCCATCAAACATCCATGAGCCCCAGCCAAAACATGACAAATGTGTGTATGGATTTAGATGGATGGGAAGGGGACAGTCTTTACAAACACAACAAGGTCATCACTGACCTTGGGTTAGCTTCCTGTTTCCACTCTAATGGATGAGATTAGTACTCTGAATATAGACAGTGATCCTAGACCATCTCGGGGACACTTTATCCCAAAGTCCTTGCAGCTGCATCCTTAAAGCCGTTTAAAGGTGGGGGTAGGGTCATACTCAAAACAAGCGCACCGTACTGTACTGTATGTAAAAAATCGTCTGGCCACGCCTGCAAGCAAAAGCACTTAGAGTTCCATCATAACAGATCATTTATCCCTATTTGATCATAATCCATATTTTGGATATTATTTCCTTGCATTCAAGGTGTGGCACTCAAAAAAACTCACAAAAGCATTTTATGTAATGAATTAAGAAAGAGGACTTGAGCGACTGGTGTGCTGAGATAAGAAAAAGTAGGATTTGAACTTTCCCCTAGAGCTTTCTTTTTGTATTCTTCTTATAAGTACTGTAGTTCTGTAACGCCATGAATACCCTCAAGGAAAAACAGAATATAAATGCTGTGATCCAAGTTTGTATGATTCATCATGTCTTGCCACTTTCTCTATAATAACTTCAAATGTAGCCATTCAGAACATGTACAAACACTTTTCTTTTAGACATTGTCTGACAGCTTTTCTGTAAGAGCACTTTGTTCATTTGAAGTATTAACCTTACTTCACCGGCTGTAAAATATTGCTCTTTAAAAAGAAAGGAAGTTCATATCTGTGCATAGCAAAAGGCTGTTCTGTGTTTTGAATAACTTTAAGATTTAATCCACTGAAGGCTTTTAGTCACTGGTTGTAGATCAAAGCACAGTCATCTACATTGTCATTTCGCAAATATTGGTCATTTCTGGTTGACTGAATCTGATCGATAAAGTCAGTAAAAACACTGGCTTATGATTAACCCTATACTGCTGCAACAACTAACAACTGAAATGTTTTGTATTTCTAACTCAAATGAGCATGAGTTGCAGCAGGAAACAAGTCATTCTCAGATTGAATCTTGTGTCATTACTCTGCCTGTATCCTGGTGCAGGAGGCCCTGGATTTGATGACTACCTCCTGCCCCTCCCAAACTAACCAACTGAGACATCTGAGACTGGTTAATGCTGCAGCTCTTTGACCCTGAGCCAAGACAGAATTGATTTTCCTCTAAATGGGATGAGAGCAAGGAAGAAGTGGAGAGACAGAGGAAGGGTGGGGATGACTGTAAACTGTCAAATGAGGTGTGAGAGAGAGAAGAAGACCATCAACAGTTTGAAGAGAGTAATGGCACAACTGTAAGACTCTGAATAGGCCTACAAACCTCAGCTTGGGTCGATGTGCATCAATGAATGAAGGTGAGAAAGGTGAAAAAAGGTGTGAATGAAAGGGGAAAGAATAAGAAAAGGGCTGAACATTGGTGGATGGGATGGATCCTGGATGGAAGAAGGATGAGATACAATACAGCAAGGATAGGACTTGGTGGCAACAAACCCTTTCCAAGGTGGTGATATCATTCTACAAGGTAATCATTTCCAGTGAGGGTATATAAGAAACATCAACAGCTCATTTTTTAAAATCTAGTTTTGGAAGTTTGATTTATGAACTACACAGTACATTCATGTTTCTATTGGCAGAGCAAATTCATCTGCTCAGTCAAAGTTGAACAGTGGAACTCTGACCTGTGAGTTACAAAAACAGTAAAAGTATGCTTGAATTTGTCTATTATAAAGGGTCCTAAAGCAATGAAAGGGAGCAAATACTTATAGGACAAAACAGTAATATGAGCATAGTAAATTACATTTACTCCTCTGTTCTCTTCCTTTAAAGCTTCCACCAGGTATTGCAGGTAAAGGTGAAAAGGTTTTGTTTTTCACTTTTTGTCACTTACTCTGGGTGATCTTGTTCTTTTCTTTTCTTAGCAAAAAGATGCATTTACAACATTATCTGTCTTACAGCTAATTTCATGTCAGGTTAGTGCATTAACACTTAAAGTATATCTGATTATTATGATGAATTAACATTATTTATGAAAGCATGGTTTTCAATATGATCACCACATGTTAATGATTAGACAGTTTTTTTTTAATTTAAGAAGTTTTGTTATTAATAGTTTTGTTATTATATTTTGGTTTTATAAAACTTTGCTTCCCCTTTGTTTTTGAAACTAAACCTAAGCCCTAACCACTCAAAAAATTACTTGTGTCTTTTCTCCAATTTCATTGTTTAATTTTCCATTTCTTCTGTAATATGACCTTCCATTTGTCTCACGTTCACCCTTACTTCCTCCTGTTGTTTTTCTCTCTCTCTCACACACACACACACACACACACACACACACACACACACACCTTCCTCCTGCACAATTCATCCTTCATGTATTCACTCAGCCCCACAGTCCCTTTCTTCTTGTTTCCCTCCTCTCTGCCCACCCACAGCTCTCTTATTGTCTTGTGTAACCTTACACTCCATACTTCTCAACCTGTTTTCTTCCCCCTTACAAGATTTATGCTTCAACCAGATAGCAGGTCGAAGTTGAGAGTGTCAGGATTAATAACAGAGGGGAAAATTGACAGAGAACAGTGATGAAATGGAAAAAAAGGCACAAGATAAACATTAAAACCCACAGTGGTGTGAGTACCTTTTATGGACTACATAAATCTACTGTGGGATGGTGGTGTCCTAGGGAAAAAAGCCTTAAAATACCAACTATTCTGTGCTGCTTCAATGGGTTTTCTCTTGGGCAGTGTTGCTCTGTTCAGCCACATCGCCCCATAATGGGAATAACAAACCCTTCTCTTCTTCTGTCCTCTCATGGAAACAGAACAGATCCAAGTAGAGCTGTGAGCCAGGTGTCAACAGGATAACTAAAATAGCCTGACGTGTAAGCACCCTCCTTACACACCTCACCACATTGGTATTATTTTTTATGGGACATATTACAGGGCATTAGACAGAGTTTAATTGGTTGATTTTCAGCTTCAGTTGCAGGGGTTTCCCAGAGTCCTCTAGTTATTTGTGCACATTAGCTGAACAGCAAGTGTTTAATAATGAATATTTACTTTTGTTTAACTGGAGATTTTCTCTGTAGCAAATAATTTTATTTCCCTACCTAATTCCTAGGAACTTATTAAGAACAGACCCATGAAACAGCATTATAAATCTGTTTGGGTTAGGCTTCTATATCCCAAAATTTGTCCCGAAAATGTATTTATATCACTGCATATACAGTTTCTAAAGGGAAATATTGCTTTAAAAAATGGATTACACATACACAAAGCACTGTACATACAGGCCTCACTTAAATTGCTGTTAATGAAACTGTGTATGGAGAACATGCTTTTCATGCAGCCAGACTTTCAGTTCTACAATACAACAACTGAACATTCAAAAAAAGCCATTCACAAATAAATAAATAAATACAATGCTGTGCTCACAGAAACATAGAAGCACATAAACAGAACAGATTTATTTAAGCTGAACAAATAACTTCTTGTTGACTTTTCAAGAACAGTGAATGGCTCTAACTCTAACTGATTTCACAAAGTGTATTTTCCTCTGCAAAATGCGTAAGTCAAACACACAGAGACACAGAGGCATGGTGGTATCCTTAGGGAAGATCATGGAAAGGGTAATTTTAGGATGCTGTGCTTGTGCTCTCAAGAGGGACAGGGCTGATGGAAGGATAGAAGCCTCAGCTGCTCAATTAACACTATGAACATTGTGTATGTGCCTCATCCTACACAAGGGAGATTCCATGTGACTTTCCAGAGGTTTGTGGCTGGAGGGCCTGGGAGTGTGTCTGTTTGTGTGTGTGGAGAGTAAGCGATATCTTACCATTGTCTGTGGTCATCTCTTCATATTCAATGGTGGAGGGCAGTGCAGGTACCAGAGGTTCCATGTTCATGATGAGGTTTTTATGGCTCAGAGAGTTAAAACTTCGACTCTGGCCAAACTGGGCTCTGAAAACACAATTATCAACACAACACTGACTGCTTTAAGCATTACACAGTGTACTGCGTGTGTACTGTCTTCCATACTGACAAAATATTTTCACATCTTTCCTTACACTTTTTCCACAAATGGATGATTAAACGTTTATATCCCACAACAGAAGGGTAACACTGTGAAGAAGAAAGCAGATAACTTAATTTCTGTGTTTTGTAACTGTGTGAGGGATTTGTCACTTACCTGCGCACCTCTGGTGGTTCTCTCTGAATCTTAGAGCTGGCTTCAATAACCTCCTTGGCTACCCTTCCACTAACAAGGAGAAACACACATTCATTGCAAGAAAGAGATGGGGGTGAAATTTCTTTAATTTGAAGAGCTTTACAAGATAAAAATGCATTGAAACATCAACCGAAAGCTGCAAAGAATACTGACAGGTGATTAGTGTGCAACCACGTCCACAAAAAAAAAAATCAACGACTTCTTGCTTTAAATCAACATTTTAGAACTAAAACAGACCTGCATGAGGCCTCACTACCTGTGGTAAGGCTTCTGAGAGACCAAAGAAGAGCTCTTAAAATCTATTTTGAAATTGAAATTCAAAGCTGCTAAAATTGGTATATGACAGGAATAATCATGAGTGTGTCTAAGTGTGTTTATTGTCAGAACTGAAGAATCTGTAATTTTTTGGCATTTGCAATTTATAATTTGCAGTTGTTGCTAATGATCAGTTTCAGTTTCTGCTGAACAGGCAGGTCCCTGACAGCAGAGTCTGCAGCTCCATTAGTCTGATTGTTGAAGAAATGGACTTTCTGAACTCTGACTGCTCAATTTCAAGACAGTGGGCTCTGCCATCTACCCATTAGTCTACTGTTGCTGAGATTTATGGTTAGGCCATAAATTAGAGGGTGAAATGAAAGATCTGGGGTGGTAGACATGCACTTGATAACCATGGGAACAGTCACATCAATACTGCATGCTGGTAAATGTATGTTTGTGCTGGAAAATGCTGGAATCAGCAACACAATTTAGATTTAAATAAATTTACTGCCTTGGTTTGTGAGCTACATTTGCACAAACGACCAACTCCATGATTTCAGAAAAAACGCCACATGCTATTATTTATCACTGAGCCCTTAAACCACACTGCTTCAGCCAGCTGATGAAAGGAAGCAGACTGAAGTGTAAGCCTGCTAAAGAGCTTTGTCTCAGGGAAATCAAGCCTAACATGGCTTCAACAACACACATTTATAGAGGATTTCCTGTGATATTAAGCTCAGTAAATCACTGAAACCAACACTGAGCAGGGCATGCTGAAGTACAAAGAGGAAACGCAGCATAATTTAAATGAGTACATAGAAGTGATATATAAAAGTGGGTTGGGCAACGTCTCATTATTTCAGGAAGTGCATTGATTTTTGCTACTTTAGTAGAATATACTTGAATTTAAATGATGTTATCAACAAGTGGTTAAATCAGACTTTATATGTGTTTGGTTAAATTCCAACATAACATATATACTGTATTGTATATCCCACTCTTTTCCTTTAAAGACACTGCATATATTTTATAGACAAATTTGTCCTGTCATTGTATTCTCTACAAACACACACACACTCAGAAAATTAACTCTCACCTGTATCTGAACCTGCTACCTTTGAAGAAGATGTTACTACTAGAAACTGTCTTTATTTGACTTGACTTTGCACACCTGTCAGAGAGAGTGGGGAAGAAACCAAAAGAGAAAAATAACATCATTATCACAAAGCATGTAAAGCACAAACACTGAAACACTCCATTTTCATGGGGTTTTGTTTATGCCTGTAACTTTAACTCTTACCACAAATCATCAACTTTAACCTCATAGGTAATGCAGCAGTAGTGATTGCTTGGAGGTGACTTTATGTGGACAAAGTCACCTCTTAGGAAGCAGAAGATCAAGGTGATTCAAGGTGTACAATTTTAAAAGTTTATGGTGCAGGACAAACTTTAATGTTTGGTTCAGGATCATTAAACCTGTGAAACTAAGAAGCAGCAAAGGTGGTGCCAGAGTGCTGCTCTGTGTGTGTGTGTGTGTGTGTGTGTGTGTGTGTGTGTGTGTGTGTGTGTGTGCGTGCGTGTGTGTGTCTGTGTGTGTGTGTGTGTGTGTCTGTGTGTCTGTCTGCTTGGCTGCCATTTACAAACTCAATTCACTCTGATTTGATTAAGGAGCTCTGATATTTGTCTGGCAACTGAGATGACATCCACTCCTCTGCTGTCCACCTCTCTGAGACACATGAGCTGCTGTCATTTATTTTGTTTGTCTGCATCCTTGTATTCCCCATGACCACAAGCTTAAGTGTAATATCGGACATTCACCTCCACCCTAAGCCTGTTTCCTCCCCAACAGTGAACTCAGTGTCACCCCAAGCCTGTTTCCATTCTTGACACACAGTCACACAGCGGCCTTGGAGCAATCAGCTGCTCCCCAGTGAAAGACGACAGCATAGTGTAGCGGTACCACAGAGAGGCAGTAAAATAAGGTGAATAGAGGTGATTATGTGCTAAAAAAAGCAAAAGCTAAACATGAAGGGAACCAAATTTAAGCCAGATCTAAGCACTAAACAGAAAAAAGAACAAACAGCTACAACCAGGTAGAAAACAAATTCAAAATAAATACATATAATTAGCTTTATACAGACACCTCCTATATCTGTTCCATCTTGAATACTGGTAATGTTGATAAGCAACAATGCTAATATATGTTTATCCTCTTTATTTAGGTGAAGGCAACATTTTGGGCTGTAATGATGCTGTACAGTGTCAACTATCTCTGAGTTAAAGACCAGCTAAGTAAATTATGTGTGTGTCACAGTGTAACTGCATATCAGACGCACTTGTAAAAAGCCTGGTTCTCCACCCCGCACTTCCATAAATGCTTACACGCTGCAGGGGTCGAAGTGTGAAATGTCAACACCAGTTTCTTCTGCACAGAAAAGGACAAAGACAGACAGAGAGAAAGGTACAGAGGATGAGAAATTAGATTACCAAAAGATATATGAATGAGGACAAGAGAAGTGCTGAACACAGTGAGAGGGGGTTGTGCAAAAATGCTGACCCAAAGCCACAAGGTTAGCAAGATGCAAGACTGATTAGGGTGGCCACAGCGTTCGGCAGTACAATGGCCTGTAGCTCGCAGAACGTAGGTCTTTATGGACTAGGAGGAGGAGGAGGAGGAGGAGGAGGAGGAGGAGGGAAATATTCCCGTAAATGTCTAGTTTTCTCTCCTGTTTGTCTGGTAATATGAGCTACCAGATCAATGCTGCTCAGCAACAAGGGTTGGTGGGAGTGAGGAAATTGTGAGATCAATATCACGAGTTACGGTAAAACAGTAACAACCATGGTAGCCCGTATCAATAAATTTAATTTAAAAAAAAAAAGATTGTGACATTAAATCAGTCCAGAAAAGCTGTGCACTGATTCAGTTTGTTCTTTTTCATAAGGCTTCTTAGTCAGCTATATTGCTCAGCCCCCTTAGTGTTGAACATCAGTTATATATTCGATATGTAGTTGTGATTTACACACATGTGATGCAGTGGACATGTGTGGTTGGTCGCAAGCATGTGAAAGTACCAGAACTGCTTGTTAAAATATTATGATCGTTGTCTTATGCTGTAGTCCAAGCTTATTAGTCTTTGGGGCCACTTTGACTGACATGCAAAAGGGTTTTAAAAACACGACATTTTATAATCAAACTATCAGGATAAAAACATACTATAGTATCAGCTAAACTGGGTGTAGGTGTAACAGCATTTACAGAAATAACTTTAGTGGTACACTAATTTGCAAGGTAGTTTTTAACTGTTATTCCCTGTTGAAATGTTAAAACCATTTGAATTAAACATTAGAAACAGAGACAATAGTAAACTAAACAAAAAGGAGTCTGGCGAAAGTTACACAATACAATAAATAATCCACTGTCTAAATGACATTTTGAGCAAGTGTTATACTAATAAAGTCATGAAAAGCTGCCATCAAACCAAACTGGGACAGTAAAGTTAAATAACACTGGTGAGGGCAAAGAGTGAACTCATGCAGTGAAATCATAAAATACATAGATACTCACACAGCCACACTATTAACAGCACAGTCATAACAAAGAAATCAAATTTGTCAATACAGTGTCTGATCTGCGATACATGACATGGACATAGTTATAGATAATACATGATAATACTGCATAATCTATAGTTTACTGATAGTGGAGGTATGGAACTTAATTTAATGTGCCTATGGGGAATAGTTGTACAGGATAGCAATATTAATTTAGACAGAATAGGGCAAAAATTTACCTTATAGAGTCACAACAACTGCACATATATCCCAAAAACTATTGAAATTGTGATTGAATTAATTGACAAAAAATTGGGATAAATATGTGAAACTAAAAACACTGGACAACCAATGAACACAGTAAATGATGAAAAAGGTTTCTCTGGTCATAAAGTGAGGTGAGGACAGGGCTTTGGGGGGAGGCATTAAATTGAGGATAGCAGTGCAAGGGTGTTTTGTGCTACTATTGTTGCTCTTATTTACTCACCATTGATGACTATGTTAACACACAGAGAGAAGAGACAGAAACACAAAGATAAAACTGCATCTTCAGCCACTCATGAGTTGCCAAACAGACAAACAGGCAGACAAATGAGTTAAGTTGTTTGGTTTAAGCTTCTGTAATGAAAAGCACAGTTATGAGACTGTTTGGCTGACTGGTAGATTAACGTGCAACCATACTACAACTACATTAGTGACTATTTTTTGGCACCTATGACTGAATTGAGTTAATGTGTCAGTCAAACAGAGATATGAGGCACAGTCAGCTGTAGTTCTTGAAAAATGAAGGCAGTATATACACGTGAGGTATAAATCACCAAAATTGTTTCTCAGAATCTACCACAGCTCCAGACTGGATGACAAACACCAAACATACACATGAAACATGTCCCAAATGCAAGACACCTGTTCAAATATTTTAAATGGAAAGATGTCATATAACATATATTTATCAAAGATGTTGGGCATGTTCTAATATGAAAATAATAAAGGAGTCTCATATTTGGGCCACAGTCAACACATCATGTGAGTGAGGAGGTTAGTTGTAACACACCCACCATCCTGTTACAGTGAATCCTGTCTGTTAAGGAGATCTGAAACAGTGACACACATACACAGTGTGTGTGTGATGGTGGACAGGATTACATAGACAAACAGATCATTTTCATAACACATTTTCAGATGGAAACATTACATAGGTGAAGAAAGGGAAAGGAAGAAGGAAAAAAGGAAAGATACCAAAAAAATGTCCAACACACTCAGAGGTCAAAACCAAATCACTAACTGAATCAAAATGAACACAGAGAGTATCTGTGAATCTACATCAAAGTGATGATCTATTTTCCAGAAGCACTGAACACCACAAATGGGACCTAAACACATCCACCATCATGATGATGATGATTTTAGTATAAGACTATACAATTCATCATCATCATGGATAAAACTATACAGCACATTTTGTTTCCCATCTTTAACCTTTTGGATGAAAAGCTACACTCACCTCTTTCTGAATCCCAATGACGTAAAAAGTTTTCCCTTCAAACTTCAGCTTGCTGACATCTGCCCTATGAAGAAGCACAATGTTCTACATTTTCAAATGTCTGCATGGGTTAACAATAGGCTAAATAAGAAAAACTAAATTCTAAGCTGGTACTGTTTTTTCTGTTAATGCTCATAAAGTCATGACATAAAATACATGTACCAACAACAATATTAACTAAAACATCACAGCATATCCTGTAGGAGATTTATCAAATTACTCTAATATGCTGTATATTAAAATTTTAAATATCTTATGAGTCATTTGTACAAGAACTGTGATGCTTGCAAGGGAAGAAAGCTCTGCAATGACAACTAAAACTAAAGATAATTATTTTAAATTGTGTCTTGTGAATATCGCGTTCAGCTCCATTTGAGTTGATATGGACGAACAGAAGCAAAATTATTATATTTGATAGAGCTTACATATTTAATTTCCATGCTTACAGATTCATATTCAAAATGAAGTGACTATTTTGTACCATTTGAGAAGGTGGATCCTTTTGTTTCCCTGGAAGACAACAAAACCAATGGCTGTGAACCCGAGAAAGGCTGTGGAACCTGTAAAGTCCTGAAAACAAATGCACACATACACATCAAACATACATCATGTGCACCAAAAACCAAATTAAAAACAACACCACTGACAAAAGTGGCACAAAAAAGGGGCTCTTATCCAATAGACAGATCTTAAATATCTCGTTAATCTCCTTAGCATGCTTGGATAAGCCTGTCCAAGTGAGGGTGCCCCTATTTCACAATCTGGCTGCTTAGAGGGTGATAAAGAGCCAATAACAAGGTGTAAAATGTTGCTTTTCTCAATCAGATTGAGAGCACTCAGTCTCTCACAATCAATAACCAAGAAACCAAGAAAACTATAAGCAGCAATTACATCACAGTAGAAAGTAGAGTGTACACTTTTAAGTTTCAAAGTATGTATGTGTACTATGTACGTATAGTACATTGTACACAGAATACAGGCAGAGGTATTTTCTAACATTAAGAAAGAGTTGTCAATAACAACAACAACTGCTGAATGAAAGTGTACAGTGTCTACCTTGCATGGATGAGGGTCAACTCCATACGTTTCCAGGCAGTGAGCCCGTTGGAGCATATTCAGCTCTGCAAGTGCAGCACATTGGCCCCTAGAAGAGAAGAGAAGAGAAGAGAAGAGAAGAGAAGAGAAGAGAAGAGAAGAGAAGAGAAGAGAAGAGAAGAGAAGAGAAGAGAAGAGAAGAGAAGAGAAGAGAAGAGAAGAGAAGAAGAAGAGATTACATTTAGCATAGTTGATTATTTTCAACATTTTGCAAAAACAGATATACTAACAGAGGGCACATGTTTGGTGGGAGTGACGACGCTTTACTTGTTTAGTCTGTGTGCTACAAAGCAGAAAAACTGAGAGGTGTATGCTGCTATTCATGGAGAACACAGATACAAAGTATAAATCAACATTAAAACTGTAGATCTGTCTGTGTGCAAGTAGAGCAAGATCCTCAATGCCTTAAAGAATTTTCTAATAATGAAAAAAATCATATACCTGAAGTCTCTCTCTACAGCTCAGTACTAATCTACATGCTGGTAATCCTGTCAGTCGGAGCAGACTGAGGGCACTTGGCATAATCTGTCTCTGTGCTGTGGGAAATGAAGGATTTATCTTTGATGTTCTATAATCGCTCTTAAGTGTGACGGTCACAAACCCCATAACACCCTTCCTGAGCTGCAGCAATGATACAAATAATACAGTGGTTACTGTATATTATCTGACCTAACGACTCAAATGGGACATCAACTTTAATCTTTTTCACTTATATTATTACATTAAGGTCAGAAAACTGACTTTCATTTCAGATTTGTATTGCATGCTATTATTCAACAGCCAATCTCTCTCTTGAACAAGGTTCATTTCACTCTTGAAAAAAATGCCATGCAGCATGTTTGTATGAACCGTTTTCAGGGGACCAAAAGCAGGGCCTCTCATCACATGTAGAAAAGCACAAGTGGTCTGGTTTCTGCTCATATTTCACACTATCCACTCTGTAAAGTTTGAATCTCACCAAATTGAAATTATGAATATCTACTAGCAGCGAACAAGCTGTTTAAACCAAGTTTTAAATAATTCATGCTCATTCCTCTGCAAATTAATTTAATTTTTTATTTATTTGCAGCTGAATCCAAAGTGAAATACCTTCTGTAATGTAATGAACCACAAATCTCTAAGTATCATCTCATTTTGGTTATAGCCAGAATTGACTGCACAGCAGAAAATTGACTCTGCAGCCTGTTTTGAAAGCACAGATTACAGGAATGAGCATCCATGCTTGTCACCAACATCAAATAGTAACCTCATAAGAAAGACACTACTCCAGACAACAAACAATGCTGTTAGATAGACACACACACACACACACACACACACACACACACACACACATACACACACACACTCTCTCTCTCTCTTCCATAAACATGCTTCTGTTTTACCTCAGCTCATTTTTGTGTATTTCCATAATCTTCCTCTCCAGTTTGAGGGACTGTTTAGGGAACAGCTTGAAGTCTCTGATGTAGTCTGACGGGTGCTCCTCTGGGTCGTAGTCACCGAGCTCAGCTGTAAGGAGACGGTGAAACCACTGTGTAAATCATGAGTCCTGAGAGATAACAGGCTTTTTGATTATCTGTTTTAAGTAAGTCCTTTAATATTTTGGTAAACTTGCTTATTCTAGTTATAGTGTAGAGTTATGTAGCAGCTGGATCAGCATCTTTAAAGCACACAAATCAGCATGTTGTGTATCATTTATTTAATAAAAAACCTGAAGCGTGAAAATGACAAATTAATGGTTTTATGGGAATTTATATATTTAACTATTTCTCATATGTTTACAATCTTAGCACTAAGTTAAAAAAAGGCTAACTGGCTATAAGCCGCATTTTTATATTTAACAGGGATACAAATATGAGAACTGAGTCAATGTTTTCATCTGTTTTTCCCCTTAAAATGTTGTATGATTCCTTTAACATTTGATCTAACAGATTTGTAGGCTTACATATTTTTATTTCTGCAGGAAAATATACTTATAAGGAGCTGATAACCTTAATAGATAAATATTTTTCTCACTGAATCCCCAACAATGTCCTAAAAGACACTAATTTCTCTCTTAAATTCATTCTTAATTAGCAGCCATAATAGAAGTTAAATCAAAAACTCGCCTGGAGTTTAATTAAACAGTAATCCTCAACTTATTCTCTAGCTCTATAATCAACACCCTGACAAAGTGGGACCTGCCCTTATTAATCATAGCACCCAATGATACACTGCAAGCACACTGTGGGTCTGTGATAGTCAGTCACACTCTGCTCACTGAGGATATGAGCCAATCAGACTGTTAGCACAGTTCAGAGATATGTGTTTCAGTCAGAAGGGTGTATTTACAAAACACAGTTCAGCTAATCCCCTCCTTAATCCATGTTAAAAGGAAGTGGCTCTGTACTGTGATTCAGTGTTAAACTGCTACTGCTAATTAATGAGCATCATAGCCTTTCCCCAGTGGTGTATATACATCCTGTGGTCTAAAACACAGGATTACAAACACCACTCCGATGACTTGCTGCCAGTTAATGAGGCAGAGGTCAGACCAGTCAGTTCTTAGCCAGTTGCACCAGCTCGTAGCTAAAACTTGAGTGTTTTGGAGATTTAACATCAATAAATCAAAACTGGTTGCAGTAAACAAATCATTTTCCAACAGAAAATACAGTTTAAAAGAAACGTAATTGTGTCTAAATTAGGTACTGAAATTGAATGTGTCAGTAAAATGCTCACAGAAAGCCAAAATAACAGATACAAATACAATATCCACTTGAAGTGACTACAACATTATGATGCTTTTCTGGTTGGATTAGGCACTCTAGATTAAATTTAACTAGAATCAAAGTCTTTCCCCAAAACAAAACCAGTCATTTTGTTGCCTCTGTTGACCACTCTCACCATCCACTCCAATAACCTCTATACAACTCCTCTATATTAACAAATGGAGCTATGCATCCAGAAATATTGCTCTAAATAGGAAAATAACTTCTACAGGTCAGGGTTGCTTGTAAAAACCATGTGAACTATGGAGTCTGCATGCTGTCATAAAAATTTTTATCATGACTCTTGTAGATAAATTTTCAGTAACAAAACATATAATCCATTAATACTGAACTTAAAGCATTGCAAACTGTAAAGCAAAAAAACAGGGACATTTTTATCTATCTGCCATAGCCCATCACTCATGTCATGTATATATCAAATACTGTAAACTACATAATTCAAATATTGGTTTCAATTTGTTCAAAGTAGCGAAACTGCAGAAATGTTGGGAGAGAAAAAGTTTTTAAAAAAGTAAATATTTAAATACCTGTAGAGTAAGATAGAATATAATGATTGTCTGGGATCTCACCCTGTACAATGCAGGCTCCAAGATATGCAGCTTCAGCAAAAGGACAGAGGAGACGACCATGGTAGATATCTCTCTTCAGCTGGAGGTACAGAAGATACCTGGACACGCACAACACATGCACACAGTTAAGGAAAAAGACAAATAAGCAAACATGAAATGTTGGAAAATGACAAATGGAAAATTTGTTTGGTCTACAGTCAGGCAAAATATTACCATGGAAACAACTGGTACTGTAGTTACTATGGAAACAGTTTCTATAGTGGATAGTTTCTAATCTTGTGTTGCCAAGGAGAGGAGAAACGATAACAGTGTTGAAACTATATGAATATGTGTCGCCATGGATACAGATGAGTTTCCAGGGGGGAGACGACGTCACTGAGTCAACTGACTCATTAAACTTGTTTTTGAACTTGAGTGAAAGACGCAGCAGAAGGAAAATCATAAAAGATTGAATGGAGTGAAAAGCCTGCTGCTGTGGCTAAATAGTTTTATTTATAGAGCCAGCCTGTCGCTGCGTGGATGTTCTTCAAATTGCCCTAAAAAACACAGCTATCCATATTTACATGACCTTTTCAGTTGTATTTAATTTTGTCCTCCATTTTCCTTTTTGTATGATGAGCTACCCCTCTTGCCCATGCTTCTTGGTTTATAATAACAAGAAGTTCAGTTTGACCCTCAGTTGTAAGCTTATTGAAGACATATGTGGATAAAGAACATATATCTATATCTATAAATATCTATGTCTATACACACACAAAATGCTGAGCTCACTATTTTGTTGCCATTCTCATTTACTGTGTAGGTTAGCAGCATTTTAACTGTACACTGCGTGATCAGCGAGCAGGTTACAGACACTTTTTACAGCCTACTTAAAGGTCAGTTCTTTCAAAAGAGCCTATATATACACACTTGGGATTTTTTGCAACCTTACTGCCAGACAGAAATGTGAGTCTAGGACATTTCTTTGAAACCTTGGATAACATTTAATACTGAATACAAGAGATTAGAATGCTTGCCTTCTGCAATATCTGCACATTGTATGGTTAGGAAAGATAAGAATAAAATAAATTGAGTGGAATTGAGTGGAAAACACACAACATTATTAAAATATAATTTTGGAACCACTCCTTATATGCTATTTTATACAAATGTAATAAAGCTGTTCTTGTGAAAATATAAGATAGAGCTGTTTTGTTCTTTTGTTTACCCATCCCTTCTTGCTTAGTCACTTATAAACAATCCACTCTCTAGTTAGTTTTTACCTGGTGAGCTCCTCCTTGATTTTCATTGGCTCATGGGGATAAAATTTGACCCGGAAGCACATTGTGTATGGCTGCTGAGCGGCTAAAGACAAGAGAGACACAAACACAGGAAGAAAAGTAGAAAGTTGAGCAAGAAATTTGGAGACAGAATGTAATTTGCAGATGTAAAATGAGAGAAACTTAAGAGAAAAATGTGCAGAAAGAAAGCAGATGGAAAGGAAAAAAAGAATGATAGTGCAAGAGAAAATGGGAACAGTGCAATGAGGATTATGTAAAACTGAAGAGAAAACGAAGTTGAAGACAAAAAAAGAAATCACAGTATGTCTACAATACTGATTAGTCATTTGATAATTACAGTAATTACTCATCACACACACACACACACACACACACACACACACACACAAAGGGGTTCACTTGAGCTGGTGTCTGTGTCTTTCCTTTGATGTTAGCCTTTCAACTGTGTGTCTGTGTCTGTGCGCATGCAAATGCTGCAGGAAAGGATTTGAGCTTAGAATATTTAGATATGCACAGTAACAGACATACACACCCTAACAAGAAAAAACAAAGTCAACGATACTCTGTGGAGCTCAGATCAAACAACAGCAATAGCTTAAACTCTCTCTTGGGGTCTTATACTTATCACAAAACTGCATACAAACACACACATACACACACAAAGTTCAAACATTTTCAAAGTTTATGGTGTGTGGGGTGGCGGGGGGGTGGGAAGTGATATGGTTTGGGTTCTCATGAAACATTTCATAGATGGGAGTGGTCTCTTCCACGATGACAATGGCCCCATCCACTAAATGGACTGATGTGTATGAAAGAGATGAGCCATATGCTTATGCTCACTGGAGACCCCTCCTACCAACAGTCAATACTTTTTTCACACTGTCAATGACGTCTCCATAACATTAAATAGTGGTCTTTCTCAGCAAGCCAGATGACAAATGGTATCATGCAGCTGCTGATAAGTCACTCACTGATTCCTTGGAGTATATTCGATTTAGTCAGAAGATGGATATTCAACAACACAATAACTACATTAATATTACAAGGAGATGCATTCCTTCTTTTCCCCCATCACTCTGAGATGGGAACATAAATGCTCTACTGTGGGCTTCAGGACCAACCAGCCGTGAAGCTTGAAATGTTATATTGCCAACATAAATAAAACTTTCAGTTACTAAAGGCATTTTTTTAGTTACAGAAAATGAGGCCATGATAAGCAAGGGATTAACAACTGGGAAATAGAGGAAAGAAGAAATTATTTTTTTAAAACACTGAGATGCTCTTTTGGAAGGACAAAGAAAGGTCAGAGGAAGGTGTTGATGAATAACATATCAAATGTGTGAGATTCAACAGGGGTACTCTGTGGCACGGTGCCTTTTTGGGATAGAAAGCCCAAAGAAAGGAGTGCAAATCTAATGAGGGACTTCTTTCTGCTCTGCTTGTAGGTTACACTTAAGTTTACTCGTGCAAATGGGGGTTTTTTGAATGTAGACACATGAACCTGATGTGAATTTGTTTAACACATGATGAAAAAAAAAACGGCAAAAAGGAGATGCTAAAAAAGATGTGAAATCAGAGACAAGATAAACAGGACAAAGAAGAGGAATAAGTGTTGACACTGGACCAGAAATTTCCCCACCCCGCTTGTCTTTAATGATGTGATCTTCTGTGGCATTATCTATACAGTATATATAACTATATATATATAACTATGTATATATATATATATATATATATATATATATATATATATATATATATATATATATATATATATATATATATACACTGAAAAACAGTACCTATCTACATAATACATCATGAGAAATATGAAGGATGCAATCCTCCCACTGAGCTGCTTATTTGCTCAGGCTTAAGGGACCAAGATGTTTTATTTGAAAATATTTCAGAGAAAGTTAACTGGCACAGTTATAGTCACACATATACTGTAGATGAAAAAATGTGACATTTACACATGCACATTTAGGTTCACAAGGAGAAAATAAAACACAAGCCATACATACTAATTTGGGAGAAATCCTGCCACAGGGAGAGTTAATGTGTCAGTACAACTCAGATCTATTCAGCATTCTTTCTCCAGCCCCCTCTCATGTTTTTCTTTATTTCATTCTCTGTCAGCCCCTCTCAACTCAAACTGTCTCACCAATCTCCTCTTGTCTCTTTTCTTCCCTAATCTGACTTCTTTCTTTAGCTACATCATCTATTGCTGTCTCCTTTCCCTCCCTTCTGACTTAGCCCCCACACACACATTTCCTCTATAACTCTCTCTCCCCTCTTGTTCTCTTCCTCCATCACCATCTCTTATTACAATTTTCACTGCTCTCTCCAGCCTTGCCCCTCCTGTTCTCTGGCACATGGTTTGATGAAGCAGAATTCGCGGCTAATAGCCACTTTATTAATTTATAGTGGGACAGAGAGATGGGACAGTCATTAAAAGGGTGGATGAACATCAGACATAGACATGGAGAAAGGATGGAAAGAGAGAGACAAAACAGAATGATTAAAAGAAAAATGCACCAAAAAGAAGTTAATGTAAAAGTTTGTAGTTTACTTGTTTAGGTCAATCTTGTTTGTGGTTTTTGGTGGCTCACAGAAAATTTTTCAGAGAAGCATCACTAAAGTTTGTTTTTTTTATAACTAAAATCAGTAACAGTAAACATCAGGATGTAGCATCAGTTAGAAAAATCTTTCTGTCAGATTAGGTTTCATTTCCATTAGATTCATTTCCATAGATGTAGAACCATCATTTACCTATGAAGCTTCTCACTAGTTAACTTGCATATCCAGAAGGCAGCTAGTTAGATTCTGATTGGGTCTTCAATCCTAAACTCTACTGCTACATCTGTGTATTTCAATTTATGTGTTAGTTGGTTTTTTTTGGGGGGGGGGGGGGGGGGGGGGGGTCACTGGCCCCTCGGGCAGTTTGTTGCATTCCTGTTAAGCCCTGCTCTTGTCACTTTATCTGTCTTTATTGTGTCTCTGTCTCCCTGTGCATTTCTGAGAAAAAACCCTTCTCTGTCACTTCTCCTTATAAATTGTAATGTGAGCATTGTGTCCTAGAGATAAAGTGGATTACGAGGCCCTAAAACTTGTATGTTGTGCTTATGTTGACCTGATCCTGTTAAGCGTCCCTGTGGTGTTGTCTGTCTGCTGCAGAGCTTGACCCCCCTCTCACTGATGCAACCCTTGGGAAACAAACTCAGGTCTACAAACCAATACACACCCATACAAGCTTTTTGCACTCTGCTCATTGTTGTACATATGCACACCAATACAAACACACACACAAAAAACAAAGGGAGCAGAAGGGACACTTACACTTCATCTGCCTCACCACAGGCTTATTGGGCTCCAGCCAGTGCTGAGAGAGCAGGGAGGAAGTAAACAGAGAAATGTCACCCAAGTATTAGTTTGCTGAGATCAGTTAAAAAGAACATTTCAGTAGGCTCCAGCAAGCTCATGCAAATCCAAAAATGTCTCACCTTTTTTTTTTTTTTTTTTTTAGATGAATAGAATGGGGATTACTTAAACTTCACAATGTGAGGCAACAGTGCATTCAAAACAATTACCTCAAAAAATAAATGTATTTGATTACAGATATATCTCTTTAATTTATATTTTCGCATGTCCATAATAATGTGAACACCATTACATCTGTGCTTAAACTGATGCTTTTTTTTTTTTAAAACCTTTATTTGTTCACCTGGGAGCTGTAGAGTAAAAATGCAGTCTGCCTGTTTGGGCAGCTCTGCTGGAACAGCAGGAGATAAAGGCTTTGATCAAGGGCTCCTCAGTGGTGCTAATGAGGGAGATGTGCTGGTGATATTCCTGAATATACATGAGTTTAGATGCCTCAAACTGTAAAATCTATTCAGCCCAGGACACAGTTTATATTGGAAATTAGAGAAAAAAAATCAACTGACCTCCATCCTTTTAGCACCTTTGTACATTTTAAGTACCAAATCTATTATCACATAAAGTGTGTCTGAAAACTGCATCCATCCAGCTGAATAAAAAAAACTTCACTAATGTTATTGCTTCACCAACTTTGCTGTAATTTTGAACTGTAAAAGACTATTCTACTGAGAGGTTTTCTTGATGGCTATTATGTTCATGCTTTTTAGTTTTGTGTTGTAATAGCTCTTATCAATATTTGAATTTGTGTTTCTGTTAAATACAGCTACAGTAGAGGCCAACTGAGCCTCTGTTGAGTGTCTGGTCTCATCAGTGTGTGGGCTGTTATGGAGACCGACCTTATTTTTATTTGTCATTTGAACTTGTAATGTGGGCCACTGCCTCCTGACTAATATCCAACATTCCCATTAAGCCATGCTGACTCAGTGGAGCTGTTTCCTGTTAGTAGATGTGATCATGAGTTTCTTTGTTTGTTCTTCTGTTGTGAATATGTGTAACCATATTTAGATATTTCTGGTAAAATTTGTATAAACTGTAACTCGTCATTTGTATAAAGTATTTACAAATAGATTTTGCAAGCAATAGGAGAACAGCAGGGGGGTGATACAAATACACAGAGGGAAAGCTGCTTGCAGGTCCTGAAAAGGAAAGACTCATTACACTTTCTGATATTTCCTTGCATTGAAATATGATATAAAAACTCAAATAGAAGAGGCACGCCAGATTTTTCCTACAGTGCAGATGCAGGTTAGGTTAAATTGTGACTCTATAATTGCCCATATTTGTAAATGTTGCCCATCTCCAAGTATCAGCCTTGTGTCCAGGGTGTACCTTACCTCTCGCCCATGTCAGGTGGGATTGGTGTCTGTGTTTGATAGTTACCCTCTGTTTCTCTGGGTCCACATATCGAATACCGAAGTAGTCTTTCTCGAGTAGGTTGTAGTGGTTACACACATGATCCAACAGGAATTGGCCTTTAGTGTCTCTCTAAAAAGAAAAAAAAAAACATTAACCCAGGAAGTTAATTTGCAGTCAAAATCTAGGCAATTTTTCCATACAAGCTGATAAATCCCATAAAACTCTGAGCCACATTGCTGCACAGCATAGGATTTTGTTATTGTGCACATAGATTTTCATGGTAAAAGACATTAATGTAATAAAAAAAAAAAAAATCCTCAGCAACTTGGTGACTATAGCTCTATGATGGTCATATATACAACATGCCAGTACAGTCCACATGCAGTTCATAAATGCAATGAAGACAGAGATCAATAATCACTCTGCATCTACTACTCACACCTCTGCCAATATGAACTTATCACATACACAGATTCTCATTCACTTGTGCATGTAGCTTTATGTCAAAAGCCACACTTACTCATCTCATGCACACACAAATTATATATGCACGGTTCCCAAGTATTGGATTTAAGGATACAGTTACATGTGTATTTAACCCATCTTAAGAAAAACACTTTCCATGATGACGTTCAAATCTTTGAATAGAACTGTGAACATTAGGGGACACTGAGTTGTATTGTATGCATCACAGATGCCCTCAAGTCTTGTGACTGTGTATTTGTGTGTATGTGTGTGTCCTTTAACCACTCTATAACCTGCTGATGGAGGTGGATTCTGTGCTTGGTTAAGCAGCACTGATTGATTCAGTAGGAAATTGTCAGTTTACCCTTGTTGTGATTTACTCACCACTTGGGACACACACGAACATACACACAGTCACAAGACTTAAAGGCACATGCGCACACACGCATACACACACAGAGCCACAGCTGGACACATTTTGTCAGTGAAATATGTTAAACTATCAATGAACAGTATGTTTACACTATAAAATCATGAGACATCACCTGATCACTTCTTTTATGACTGAATTAAAGATTTTTCATGGCTGGGTTGTCCAAGAAATACTTTTAATTGCTGGAAACACCAGTCCCAATGTGTTTTTGAATGTGTTCAAACTTCTTTTGAACTCAAGTTGCACCTTGCTTTCTTCTATCTCTTGTTACAGTACCTATCAGGTAACATTTATGAGAATGAGCAAGATAAGGACATTATCTTGAGTCATTCACAGTAGAATAAGTGATTCACAGGAGTTCAATGGTTATAACAGTTTCCAAGGTTACTTTTATTGTCTACCCAAGGAGAAAATTATCTTGGAACTGCTGCATAAAATTATACATCAACCAAAGTACATTGAATGAACTGGTCCTTGCATGTCTTTCTTAGCTTCTGTTATGTATCCCACACCTCCACCAGCACTTCCGTCTTCCACCAGCCACATAAACTTCCTGTCATTTTGTGTGATTTTACTTTTCTAGTCAATCCAACCTCCAAGAGATTTTCTGGAACTGTAAAATCAACTCTCACCCAAAAATCAACATCTTAGTTGACCCTGTTTAGTTTCTGCCTGCCTGAAATTTCTGGTCCCGTGTCAACAGTTATTCCTCTTCTTTGTCCTTTTTTTATGGTCTCTGATTTCACATCTTTTTTTAGCATCTCCTTTTTGCCGTTTTTTTTTTCATCATGTGTTAAACAAATTCACATCAGGTTCATGTGTCTACATTCAAAAAACCCCCATTTGCACGAGTAAACTTAAGTGTAACCTACAAGAAGAAACCTGAAAGAAGTCCCTCATTAGATTTGCACTCCTTTCTGTGTGACTGATGAATTTCTTTGCCCTTGTGTTTAGTAAACACTTCAGTCTCTCACAGATGCAACTTTTCACATACATTTCTTAGCGAGTCATCCTTTATTTCTCAGTAAGCAATCTGTTATGTGCTGTAAATGTAGTATATTGTTGCTGGTTGTAATAGCAACAAGTAAGCAAGCTTTTTCCTGCAGATGTCACAGCAGCAAAAATAGCGAGTAGAATTAATGTCAGGGTACTTTTACTGTCTAGGATGCCACAGCTGTTTTATCTTAACATATCACTAAAAGCAGAGAAAACAAAACACAGATTTGGTAAATACACAGTTTTACACAGTAGCACAGCCATAATTTCAGGTCATCAAACATCCATTCATCCATCTTCTGCTTATCTGGGGCCAGGTCGCAGGGGCAGCGGTCTAAGCAGGGATGCCCAGACTTCCTCCAGCTCATCTGGGTGGACGTTGAGGCGTTCCCAGGCCAGCCGAGTGACATAGTCCCTCCAGCGTGTCCTGGATCTACCCCGTGGTCTCCTCCCCGTGGGACATGCCTCCACAGGGAGGCGCCCAGGAGGCATCTAGTGTAGATGCCCAAGCCACCTCAGCTGGCTCCTCTTGATGTGGAGGAGCAGCAGCTCCACTCCGAGCTCCTCACCCTATAGAAGGGAGCGCCCGGGCACCCTGCAAAGGAAGCTCATTTCAGCCACTTGTATCCAAGGTCTTGTCCTTTCAGTCATGACCATAGGTGAGAAAAGGAACATAGCCTGACCGATAATCAAGAGCTTCGCCTTTCGGCTCAGTTTGTTCTTCGACCGCATTGCTGTTGCCAATGAAGCGATCCATCTGTGATCCATCGTACCGTACTTCCCTCACTCTTGAACAAGATCCCAAGATACTTAAACTCTTCCACCTGAGGCAGGATCCCTCCCCTGACCTGGAGATGGCAAGCCACCTTTTTCCAGTTGAGAACCATGGCCTCAGACTTGGAGGTGCTGATTCTCATCCCAGCCGCTTCACACTCAGTTGCAAACCGCCCCAGTGCACACTGAAGGTCCTGGCTCAATGGAGCCAGGACACAGTGGCTCCAGGTCATCAAATGATGAAAAAATAACTAAAACAGTCTGTACATTTGTCAGCTTGGTTGGTGCAGGAGCAAAAAGCAAAAGACACCAACTCCAGAATTCCATGTTGGTTTCCTCGGTTACACTGAGTTGACAAAAGTTCTTTAGAAAAAGTGGTTTCAGGTAAATGTTAACCATGCTATACTTTAAGTTACTACATACTTTTAGACTGGGGCTAACATTTGCCCCATCAGCCAGATAAAAACACAAAATGTATATACAACTGTATAAGATTGCTTTGAATTACCTGAAGTTGCATTTCACGTCTTTCGGTAGAGGTTAACACCTACCCCGCAACCATCCCCCAATATGATAACAAAAGGGTTTCTGTGAGTGTAAGCTGCACATCTCCATCAGCATTTGTGTGTGTCTGTTTTTCAAGGATTTTCCAACAGATCCATGACAAATTTCCTAAGCTGTTCAATCTGAAGAGCAAACAGAAACACACTGAGGCAGGAGAGAAATAGAAGACAACAAAAACTGCCACACTGCAAGCTGTTTCCAGCCAGATCAAACAACTCTTCTGTCTGGTTCTCAGGGCAGACACTCATGAGAGCAGAGGTGGACTGATGCCAAGAGGTAAGTGAGAGAAGAGACCAGAGGGAACCAGAGCCAAACACATCTAGAGGCTGAGAGTAGGCAAAGAAAGAGAGCTTTAACAAAAAAAAAAAAGAATATAAGATAGAAAGACTGATGACTAAGGCAAGAGGAGACAGAAAGAGGAAGAAAGATATAAAGAGTCTATGTCATGTCCAACAAGGGCTGTATGCATATTTTATATATCCAACGGCTTGGCATTAAAATTTAACCCGGTCATCCAGTCTCTACATGATCTCACCTAATGACGGCAAAGTGCTCTTCTCTCTACCTCGCTTGAGCACAGACACACTTTAAAAGAGCATCAATGTAGAGTGTATTCAGTTTAGCAGGAGCAAAGTGCACTCTGATGTTCAACTGCATCTAACCTCTGCTGTTTTTCCTGAATCAAGTCGAATCCAGATACAGACCAAGCACACAAAGCTAAAAACAAAATCAGAAAACCATCAACATGCTATAAAAACACATAAGCAATCAATTTTTTATTTGTGTTAATGCACAAAAACATTTATTAAATCAGTTTTGACCTCCACAGTACCTGCTACTAGAATAATTCTGGAGATTGTAATGGTAAATGATCAAACACAAACCCACTCTGTGCCTCTCAAATAATATAACTACAAAAAAAAAAAAAAAAAACTGTTCTTTTTGTTCGGACTTGAAGGTGTTTCTAGAACCCACAAAGACCTTTATTGCAAGGTACACAAAAACATAATGATACCAGATGTTAGATGTAAGTTAGCCAGTATAATGTTTGAAGTTTCAATACTGGGGGCCCGGTCTTCATAGATTAACTGGTTAGAGGGATAACTTTGTTGGTTTGGCATCATCCTGGATCTGCTGGTTCTTCCAGTGTCATTGTGAAACTGTTGTCCTGGCAAAATAACTGCAATCTTAAGCCACTTGGATATAATCAATGTTGGAGCAAGAAGCGCATCGACACTGGGGTGATTATAATAAGACAAGGAACTTAGAGTGCTGCGTGATCAGCAGGCCTCTCTGGCTCATCTGACCTGTTCGTAATAGAAAGATTTAGTCAGAAAGGCATCATCTACTTGAGTGGCTCTTGGTGCCCCATATAAAATACCAAGCGAAAATGTAGCGTATGAGATTTAGTTGCTGTTATTAATGTACTAACAATATATTTAGCAGTTATGAGTATACTAATTATGGATGCATTATATTTGGCTAGTATTTTTACAGAAGGTTAGGTTCACCTACTGGAGGTGGAGAGTGACAGCAAAATAACCCCAAAATATTTACAGTAGCGCAATCACATGAGACGCTGCAAGTCCCACGAGACTATCGCGGTGCATTCAGGGACTGAGAAAGTGTAGAAAAATTTTACCAATGGCGAATTTTGCCGTGACTTAGAAAAAACAGTCATGCACTGACTAATGTGCAGTCAGGGCGCATTAAACTGCGCTTCTTATCAAGTGGTTTCCTTTATATAACTGTCAATGCAGAACATTTAGTAAAAAGTGTTGTTTACATTGTAATAAGAAAAGCATACCTAGCTGTAAAAGATTTTTCGGGACTGCCTGTACAGTCGATGGAGGAGGCTTTTATGTTTCTGCAGGTAATATAAATGTGCAGGCACAATTTCATGTATACAATTCAGCACCAGACATACATTTTCTTCCACTTTGAATGTTTTCCTAATATGACAGAAGCATTGGACTGGACACAGATAAAAATAAAAGCACCCAGCATCGGCTGTGTCCATTTCTGTCCACCTTCTTTCTATTTGCTTTAATGTTGAATTATTGTAATTTATTCATTTATCTGATACATATTGTCTTATAAGTAATGCGTGTATAGCTAAAAGTAGGCTACACATCCATTTCCAGAATATTTTTTGTATTTTACTTTAACGTGTTCCCATGTTCTATTTGTGCTGGTACTTGCACTGTTCAATGCAGAGAAATGATAAATTATCGGTTTACTGTCATGTCAACCTCCAGGATATGATGTGCTATTGTGGTGACACAAAGGATTAAAATGAATAAGGGTGCACAATTAATTTGTCAGCCACTTTTTGCCATCCTTTTTTTTTGCATTTTTGCAGTTTTTGCCAAGTTGCTTAAGAATTGATTCTTGAACTTTTCTCCAGCAGCAGCTCTTCTGTGGTCTCTCCTTAATCGCTTGTTGGTTGCGTGGAACACAAAGAAAATACTGATGCATTTTTGAGTATGAAAATATAAAACCATGGGGTAAAAAATGGAAAATGTGGAATAAATATAACTGGATAATAAAGGTTTTGATTCCAGTCATTTAGCATTGGATATTTGTCCTTTGCGGATACAATGTTTGACTAGAAAATTAAGCCATTTTTTGTCAAGATGGACAGAACAGTTTTTGACAATTATATCAATAATTTTAAAATGATCTTAAATATTTTTTAAAAATTTGTTTTGTAAAGGTCAGCAGGGACTTTTTCTTTCAGAAAACATTTACCCCAGTTTGTTCCACTCATACAGATAATACTCTATATGGATGGAACAAACTAGGATTAGATGGATCACAATAGTTGTCCAGTGTTCATTTCATTAGTTGCAGCCAAAAGCAGATGAATGATTTGTTCTGACCATGACTTTGTGACAACTACGAGCCAAGCTCCAGGACCTCGGATGCCCTGGCCCGGTTAAATACAAGCTTGCTGGTTAATTAATATGCATGCCAGCTCAATTATGATTGGTCTTTGTTGACTTCAATGCAATTTATTTCATGACACCACATATCAAACTGGCTGAAACACTGAATAGAAAGAGCATCTATTCTTGTCATCGCTATGTGAAAATATTAATACATGCTCCCATTTTGCCAACACAGGTAAAGATAAACAACAAAGACTAGTGCGACTTTAACGATAATGGCATGCCCCCTTTGACTCCACATGAACCAATTTAAAAGCCTAACGGTTGCTGCTAAGATAAAAGTTGCACACATTCTGGGTTTTTCTCTTGTAACTGCTGCTACTTTTCAGAGAAAGTGAGATTTAGTTCAAGCAAAACCTTTGGAAAGAGATTTAAGACCCTACTAAACCAATTGGCCAATTTATTTGCCAATTAGTGTCAGTGTGCAGGCTTTTGTGTATGTTCAACAATGTAGTCTTCCTATTATTAACATTTCCATTATTTCTAAATTCAGCTTGTGTTTACAGCTCAAAACTCAAGCCCCCAAGCTCATGAACAGATCTATTCAGGCTTGACCAGGATACAATAAAGATAAATCAATGAGCTGAATGCAGTGCGTGGGAAAAACAATGCCGATAATCAAAGAGCATAAGATCTGAGGTGAAAACGCTTCTCATTTTACAAGATGCAGAAAAATGTGTTTCTCATTTTCTACCCCAATAATATGTAACATTTTCTTTTTGTACATGAATATATTTATTATATATTTGGTCCGTTTGGTGCATCTCCATAAGAATTTAAATTTTATGTACAGTGTGAGTTTGTAAAAACTCATTAATGGGCAACTTGGTTTTAAGAAGCTAAATTTCAGTTTTTAGACTGTTTGAAAAAAAGTAGGTAAAACTGTGAAATAATGCCTTCAACTAATTTTAAGAGTAAGCTACAGAGACAGAATGCATATACAAATGATCCTCTGAGGCTACACTGACTACAAGACTGGAAAACAGAAGCAGAGGATCAAACACTTCCAGCCTGGGAGTTGACTTATGGAAGGCATTCAATTTATATTAAGGAGAGAAACCTTTGGAAAGAGATGCCAGAACTCACCACCACCATCCCTCCCTGTAATAGTCTCCATCATCACACCATTTATCAGTAAATGTTTGATTAGTAAATCCATGCTGTCTTTGGTTTATATGAAAGGGAAAGATGAGCGAAGCAGTGTGAAAAGGCAAGACGGGATGTCATAGATCACCATGAAACCCACACAGCTCCAGTAAAGTATTGATCTCATGAGCTGCATTACAAAGTGTGCTTGGTTAATCTCTTGAACTACTGACCCACAGCAGTAATGGACTCTTGCCTGGAGCTACAGATCTGGCATATGGAAAGACTTTGTCATCAGCAATAGCCTGAAAAAATATAGTGTAAATACTAATATTTTATATTTGTTTACTCTTGCTATAAGGAACATTTTAGCTACACTACTAGCGTGAATCTATATGATGACATTATCAGTCTAAACAGTAATAACTTTTCCTACAGTGTCTTCGTCATCACAAATATTATTTGTCCAGTACGTTGGTTTGTGGCCATACACCTGCAAAAATAATGACATTTCAGTCATTCTCAGCTGTTCTTTTACTACCAAATGTTGACATGCCAAACTATAACTGTAAACATGGTCATCATCATCAGGTCATCATCGCTCACTGATTTAATTAGTATAGAGAGCTTGTAGTATGGCTCTAGACTCCATCCATCCATTATCCATCCTTATCCTGATATGCTCAGGGTTATGGGGGGAAATCTAGACTCACCAATCCTAGCTGACATTGAGTGAGAAGTGGGGTACACAGATCACCATTCTATCACAGTCTGACACAAAGAGACACACTAACATTCACACGTACACATACACATACACATACACACCTATAGGCAATCTAGACTCACCAATTAGCTTAACCCCAACCTGCATGTCTTCGGACTGTGGGGGGAACCGGAGTACATGCAGAAAACCTCTGCAGCCACAGAAAGAACTGTGACCTTGTTCCAGTGTGGAAGGATATGATCCGTTTACCTTATCATCACCTGCAATGCTGCAGCAACGCAGAGATATGCACAAATGAGCATGTGTGATATAAAATATATCATGTGCATCTGCACACACATTGAGTTCATGGCTGGGCACACTGCCGAATGAGTAGACATAAATTATCAATATATGGCGCAGAACCAGTTTCTGTTAAAATGGATGTTCGCTCTCGCTCTGTGTACAGCTGGACACCAGCTAACAGGATCACAGGCAAGAGAAAGTGTGATCATAATGGCATGAATGTAGCTGCAACACTTCTGAGTGTGTGTACATGGTGGGTGCATTGAAGCAGCTGTCTTATCTTTGCACCGCAGCATATTCAAAATTTTGTGGCAGTCAAAAAACAATGCATGAAAAAGTATGTAAAAAAGAGAGGGTGAATTTGAATCTGTGAGTTAATGTGAAAGTTTTGTTTGCTTATTTGCATGTTTTTGGAACAAATTAGTGTTTATCTCTTTCTCCCATTCATTTTTCTAAACAATGTGATGCAACATGCAATGGTGTGTGTGCTTCCTAAAAGAGTTTATAACCCCACATTTGTATGGTCACACAATAATGACCTGGTTATAATCACATATACATTTTTTTTTTACATATGAATTGTTTCAAATGCCAGTCTAATAAATCACCATGACCGTTGTTTCAGTAAATTTAATTTAACAAATGAAATAATCTGATAAATAAGACCTGTTTGTTAGATTTGCGTTTGTTGAGAATATGTTTGTAGTGGTTATCACCTCGTATGGTGACAGTGAGTGACTGTTGTTTTTTTTCACCTTTCATTTCTTTCTATCCATAACTGGCCCATTTTTCACTACTCCCTTCCTGCTTTACTTTACCCTTCCCTCTTTTCTCCACTTTGTCTTCCAAAATCTGCCTGCTCTGCCAGTCTCATTTTAAATCCGTTTCATATCTTAATCAGCTTAATCTGATTTTCTTCAGCCGCTCCACCTCATTTATTCTCCTATTCCTTCCTACACCCTGTTGATTTTTTCGCCATTATCCTCACAGCTCATGTACTGTGGCCAACCATGTCATCCTATATTTTGTCATATCAACCATCTCTTTTTCTTTCCCTCTCACCCATTTCCTTTGATGTTTCCCCTCTCTTCGTTCTAGCTATCTCATTTCTCACGGCTTCTTCTCAGTTGTGAATCTGTCAAGTCAGAAAAATGATTTTTTTTTTTTTTTTAGTCATCTTTGGAGGAGCATCAAAGAGGCGCCGGCAAGTGGGATAAGAATAGAAAGCCAATGCTATTTAAAACTTGCTCTCAAGAATGCCAACCAGCCAAAACAACAGCACTGCCTCAGCATCACTCCCACACAGCACACATATACATGCACAATATAAAACCAGCACCACCACCTCAGACACACATACACACACACACACACACGCACACACGCACACGCACATAGACACATACCTCTCTCTGATCAAATAAAAGGCAGATGCAGTGAAAAACAATACCACCATCAATATCCACCTTGAAATAGACTGGAATAGTGATGTATTGATAAGGTGACCTACACAAGAATGGAACTAGAGCTATCAGCAGGATACATCCCATGCAGTTCAATTTATTGCAAGCTATTTCAGTGCCATGTGGTAATTTGTATGGTGAATAATGTCTGTAATTGCACAACTTTGGCTCAGTGGTTATTAAATCTTTCAGTGAACCGTAGTTACCCCACCCATGAAACATACACACACACACACACACACACACACATATGTGCACATCTTACACACATCGCTGACAGCTGACTGATGTTGGCTTTCTGAAGAACAGTGATGTTCCTTAATTATACATGTCGTCACAGAGAGGGTGGGGCAAAGACAGACAGAGAAGGGTGGAAGATGAAAGCTATAGGAATAAAAAAGTGGGAAAAGTTGGTCAAAGCAATAAGTGTGAACCTTTAAGTGAAGCAGAGAGTGAGTAAATAAAAGAGCTGGAGAGGGAGAAATATGAAGATAAGAGCTTGGAGGAGATGAGAGAGCAAAAAGGAGGACAGATGGGAGGATGAAAAGGAAAATAGTGGATGGAGGGCGAGAAGAGCTCAAACCAGAGGAGGTCACTGTGTATTGATCTTGGCATATCTCTCCTGCAGCAGGTCTGACTTAACATTACCACTCAACATGAGAGCAGCAGGCTGGACACGTTCACCCCCCAGGCTACACAACACAGCCACATACCCACACACACACACACACACACACACACACACTCATCCTCCCTACCTACCTTATAATGTGCTGTCAAGCTATTCTTAGTATCACAGTAAACAACTTAATTATTCTGTGCTGCATGTTGCCATCATGTGTTGTAACACAGAATCTGAAAGCTTTTCATATCTGATCAATTAACTGTAAGTAATGAAATAGGCTCATTTTGTCAATATTGACTATAACACTTGATTGAGCACAGTGAAGAGTTGTGCAGCAGATGTTAAGCTCACACAGGTCTGCACCTAATCATGTGCATGCTCTAAACGTGAAACACCCTCTAAATCTAAAACACATCCAGTAACATTTAAAGTCATTGTCACAATATTAACTTTTTAAAAATTTAATCTTTTCCCCCAGTCATGTCAAAATGTGACAACAAAAAAGGAGCCCACTTTTCTGAAACCAATTTCCAGAGCACTGAGGTTTTACTTAAATGCTTAGGTCTTTTAAAACTTTTCTGTCTGCAGTGCTTTTTAATTTTCAATTTGGACTGTTCACTCATGTCTAGCTCACTGTAACTCCATGTGATGTGTTGCAAATTGTCCTCTTTATCTTATAGTTTATTTTAGTCTTAATGTACTATACTGCATCTGCTTATATCATCTTGTGTGCTATCTTGTGTATCATTACTTTTATGTAACATGTCTCGTAACTGTAACTGTAAGGACAGTTCGAGTCACATTCTTCATTGTTTTGCAGGCAAAATTACAGTTTAAATATTTAGATTCGTCATTACTTTTTAAGATAAGTCCTCATTTAATCAGGACAGTCCATGCAGTGCCACACATTGTTCCCTCGGGAACCTGGCTAACCTGTCCATGTTTCATGCAAAATAAAGAATAAACTCCTGAGAAAGAAGTAAGAGAAAAAAGGTACTACAGATTCACGAACTAAGGAGTGATGCATTTGCTCACATGATTTTTATGATGGCATTCAATCTAACGCTGTTTTGGCATCCCATTCTGACCTAAATATGCAGCACAATAGAGAGAAGCAGAACCAAATAAATAAATAAATAAAAATAAGAAAGGCAGAAATGACAATGAAAAAAATAAGCAGACAAACTAAGACATGGAAGTGTCTGCACAGTGGAAAGAGGAGAGGTGCTGTTGTCGAACAGTCAAAGTGTAGCATGAGGAGCACAGGATGTCATGAAATATGTAGGAACAGCTCAGCACCGGAACACAAAGCCATTAAAGAAAGTCCCGGAAAATGCAGTCAGCTAGAAATATAAATGTCCAATTCCCTTTTCACAGCTAAAAGCACATACACACCTTTGTAGTCACAATTTTAGACTCTTGTATTCACATATCTGCTGGTAAAAAGCTACACTTTAATCTTCTCAGACATGTTCACACACTTTGACAAACCTCTGTGCTCTCAAAGACACAAAAATACACAGGTATACATGCATGTGGGTACTAAAACACAAAGAGACAAGAAACAGACACAACCTCTCTCTCATACTCTTTTTCACTTCTCTATATACAATTCATGGTGCCTTGTAAATCACTGATTGCGCATGTGAAGAGGAGGAGAGAGGAAAGAGTCCAACATGCAGCAAGTGATTTTGGTCTGTCAGGGTGAGACAACAGGGCCAAGGTAGCCGACAACATCTTCTGAGGAAAGCTCAGGTTTTGACATGGCGCTGGCTGAGCTTCATTCAATGGGCTCTTACCTGCAAGCTGCTGCTGCTTTGGGGGAATTGTTGTAAATCTGAAGGTATAATACAACTGACCTTAATAGAAGAGAACAATGTCTACTGTATACCTTTGCATGTTCTTATGCCCTGTCTTTTATTATATGTAGTAGTATCATTATGAGTCTTTGGCAGATTCACAAGATTTTACTTTTAACTCACTGGCAGCAGCTGCAGCTTGGGGCTGGGGGAACCCAGGAGCCACTGAGGAACTAATTTACTTGTGGAAGCAAAGAAAATGTATATTTTTTTTTGCTCAAGCATCCAAAAATGTCTCAGTATTAGATCTCTAATGAGTGAATAGTTAAACCCTGCTACTGACATACTGGATTCCTTTAATATCAGTTCTCTAGTTGCCTGCACTTCAGTTTTAGGTTGGTGGTCTATGCATCAGTTCTTTGTTGACCTAAATTAACCTCCACATTACAAATCCACTGTTTCATGTCTAGTCAATAAGTCTTAGAGTTAATGTTTCCAGCTACCAGCCAGGCTAGATTATCAAACTACCAGAAGTCTTTCAACCGCAGTCTAGGGTGTGGTTCTGGAAAAATAGTCCGATCCCACTGTGTGTAATTTGAGCACTAACAGATCAAGGTGTAAACAACTAAACAAAGATTAAATATCTGGGACTCCCCATCAGTCAGTTAGAACATCTTCAAGAACTTCAGATCCAGTTACCCTCTAACAGCACTTTTAGAAAGACCTGATCCAGGTGGCGTTTAACCTCCTCAGAAATGTCACCAAAACATGATCATGTAAATTCACTGGGCACAACATCACCTTTTATCCTGAGTACCCTACTTGTTTGCTTTAGCACAGCAGCTACTCTTTAATCAATAAAGTTAGAGTTTTGATGTGTCACTTTCTACCTATTTAGCGTTCATAATCAGTATTTCAAGCCTTTAATATCTGATTGGGAAAACTTCTACAAACATATGCAGACACATTTACAGGTATCCACGGCAACAGTTATTGACAAACACATGACTAAACATTTATCTTACAGCGAAAGAGTCTTTGTTATAAACATTTTTTTTATGTTAACATGCTGCTGGTGAATATTAAATAGAGGGATTTAGAGCTTCATCAGTTTTTCTGAGCAGTCAACAGTAAATGCTTGTCTTTCAGTAAAAGAAGCAGCCGGTGTGATTCTGTTGTTGGGAAACATCATCATCAGCTTTGCAGGCAGACAACAGCAGTCAATGCAAACAAGTAAGCACAATTCTCTGCCTCTCCTCTTCTCTCTGCTTACACACATGTGGTTCTTACTATAGCTGTGAGGATATCTAGTCCCTAGCCCTTAACCCTAACCTTGATCATCACAATTAAAGGCTTAACCCCAACTCTAACCATGGCTCAAACATATTTTTCAAGTTATAAGGGCCAAAATGTCCTCACAGCAATGGTAAAAACTAGAATGTGTCCACACAACCATGCATACACACACACACTCAGCTTCACAACAGCCTTTCTGTCCCCATCATCATTATTATCATTACCACCACACCCATGAACCTCCATCATTTCCTCTGCCAGCATCAAAGTTCATCCTAACTTCTCTACCTGTGGGTCATGTCATCAACAGAAATGCATTGAGTGTTTTTTTTGTTTTTTTTTTGTAAGCATTTCCCCTCTTCATTATATATCTTATTTAGGCAGTAGACTGTGGAGCAAAGCATGCGAGCTCTCCAGTGAATCACAGCAGCTTGGAAACTAGAACAACAACATGTTCAATTGGTCTTTGTTGCACAGAAATGACGCTATGATAATAATAATAATGATAAACAATACGGAGCATGGTGAAGCAGTAAATCAAGAATGCGTTTAATTCACCTATGGAGAGGGAAATTCATTTTCTGCCTCCACGTGATTTTGCAATAATCACAGAGCACAATGCGTGAGGTGTATGACGCTGTCGTCTACCTGAATGCTGCAGGAGATCTCGGAGTCGTCCAGTAACCGGATCGTGCAGAGGATCTCCTGATCTAAGGAGCGGATGCTGGGGCTGCGAAACCGGAGCATTTTCATCCTTGTGTCGGTTCAGTTTTAGCCCCTCATGTCAGCGGATCCACAGACAGACCACACGTATACGCACCGGGCTCTCGCATACACAGACACACATGGATGTGCCTGTCAGTCGAGTCTTGTGACGCCCTTGGAAATGAATGGGTGGATGGAGAGATGGATGGATGTTTAAGAGAGTGGATGGATGCAGCACAGCGGGAAGGAGGAGAGCGTGCACCCGTCTCCTGCCTGCCTGTCTGCCCACTGATGGATCTACAGGAGGGAGGATGGATTTCTCTCTCTCTCTCTCTCTCTCTCTCTCTCTCTCTCTCACTCTCTAAGCATGGATTTTACATTGTAATTATAATCCAGTTTGTAACATCGAAATTATCCTTTAACAACAATTTATCGTTTTCATAATTCAGAAAACAAAATCACAATCACTCAGTAATAAACATGTTATGCTCTTACAACTTTGAAAGGTGATTAAAACAAGCCGTAGATCTCTGAAAGGCTTTTTAAATAGGCTACTGATGAAATAATTATGCATTCTGCAACATACCTATCAATTCATATTTATTCCATTGCATTTAACTCCAGCATTTAAATATAGAAGCTATAATATTGTAAAAAAACATTAATATTATTCATTATCTCATAAAATGTGATACAGTGATTAAAACCCCTGTGATGGAAATTCAATTTAACTGTGAGATTATTTTTATTTTAATCAAAAAAATACGTTCAAGGGAATTTTTAGCTGTAACGTAATCTGAACGTGAGCAGGACACTGTCTCTTTAATTGCGGACGTGCTTCGTGCGTCATCACGTCCTTCAGGAAGACAACGGTCTGACGTTGGGTGTGTGATTTTATTGCTGCTTTTATAAACAAGGAACTGTCTCATTAGGACAAGCCAGATGCTCGTTTTCGTTAAGCGACATCTGGAAAGTTGTGTTTACCGATTTAGCAGCAGTAAAATATGTTGAGTGCTATTCTGCCTCTCTGCACGGGAAACAACTGCGTAAATACAGACATAACGTCACCTGCAGTTCATTATAAAGGTAGGTCATGTATAGCTAGTGGGGAAATAGAAGATTACATTTACTGAATACTGTGAGGTATTTAAGGTATTTACAGTAATAAGGTAGTTTTTATGCCAGATTATGCTGTATTTACATAGGCTAATGAAATATTGAAGTTTTCCATGAAAAATAACTGAACTCAAATAGTAAGTCCCCCCCCCCCCCCCCAATAATCTAATTGTAAATAAACTAATTGTTAATTGCAGCCCTAAAGATTCCTGCATTTTCATTAATCTGTGCATGTAATGCACAACATAGTATACCCTGTGGCTATATTTCTACATTGAGTTTTTTATTTTTTTTACTTAGATACTGCAAAATATTTAGTAGTTACATTATATTATGTGTTAAGATATATTGCCTATGAAAACAGGGTTTTGGCAGTAGTAATAAAAGAACTTTTTCCACTTTTAGGTTTCTGAAGATCCACAGACAGGATGATCTACATCCTAATGGGAGTCTCTGGCTGTGGAAAGTATATATACGTTTGTCTATTTAGGAAAGCTTTAGAGGGTGTAGGGTTGGAGCTAAGTAGTGAACTAAATCTGCTTATCAAATCCAAATAATTTCAAATCCTTTACTGAATCTGTAGCTTGTTAATTTGTTTTGTGCCACAAAACTGAATAATTAACCTTTTGTCCTTTTCTGTGTTAGTAAAACAATTACTAGGCTAATTGTGATTTAAGGACCAATCATCCAAACAAGCCAGGTACCGACATGAATAAAAACAGTAATTTAACCAGGTTTTAGGAATTTGACCACATAGTTTATCAACACTCTATGACATTCATTAAGCTAGTCCTCACTCGTGTTCCCCTTACTTCACTAAGGGACTGTGCAAAAGTAAAAACTACACAGTGAAAATAACAGTGCTTCCACTTTGTCATTTAGCAAATATCAATTAAAGAAATTGGCAGAGTTTTACCTGCACAGTGGACTTAGCTTTACCTGCAGGGGAAGTAGTGGTTGCACTTTTAGATCACACAAAACTGGTGTTTGGGTTTGACTACAGTGTCAGAGAGGCCAAAGAGACAAAACTAAAAACTAAACAGAGAAAATTAATGAAAGATATAATATGTGATTTGTTTGACCATGAATATCATAAAATCTGGGTATTTTGTCAGTTTGAAACAGGTGTTGTGCCGAATTGCATAAGTGTTTACCCTTAACACCTTAACCTTAACCTATAATTGTAACCCTAACAGCCATTAGTCACTGGAGCAAACATTGAGCCAGCAGTGATGTAGGGTATTTTCACTTCAATTCAATTCAATTCAATTTAATTTGTATAGCACCAAATCACAATACAAATCATCTCAAGGCACTTTACAAAAACTAAAACTAAAAACCCAACAAATCCCTTATAAGCAAGCACTTAGCAACAGTGGAAAGGAAAAACTCCCTTTAACGGAAGAAAAAACCTTCAGCAGAACCGGAGCAAAGTACTAAAGCAGAGCCAAAAATTCTGTATTCAGCCAATTTTTTTAGTTTATTTTGTAAACTAGTAGAAAATGGTGAGAAATGGTTCGTCTTATTTCCTTAAAGGTCAGGATCATGGCATCAAATTGCTTGTTTTATTTGACTGGAAATGAGCGAACCATAACAACTGAGGAGGTGGAACTATATTGTCATGAATTTTTGGTTAAAAAATGTAAGAATCAGTTATACAGTAAAATAATTCCCAAATTATTTTGTATTACTATTTAATTAATCAACATGTCATGATATTATAGCCTTGTGTTGGACCAGTGTTTTTATATTTATTATTTTACCGCATTATTTCTGACTGTTCTGTCATCTTATTTCACTTATACAGAAGCACCTTTGGGGCTTTTCTCTCAGAAAAGGTAATTAGACCTATCCCCTTCCTTCACACACACATATTTCTCCATGCATGTTTATACACACAGTATTATTGCATCACTCCCCTGTACATATGTTTCTATTCATTAGCTGGGCTGGCCCCTGTATGAAGGGGATAACTTTCACTCACAGGAGAACATTGAGAAGATGGCTCAGGGCATCCCTCTCACAGATGAGGTCAGCCCACGCGTATGTTTGTGAGTCTGTGTGTCCCTGGAGGTATTGTGTCTTTTCTCGGCTGTAAAAAGTGAAACATTCTCTCAGACTTGCAGCAGAACATTCAACAAGTAGAGCAGACAGGACAGACAGTGAGAGCAGAAGGTAGAGCAACTTAGCTTTTCCCAACAGCCCACATCCTAAAATTCAGTTGAGTCATTCATTGTTGTTTGTTCAATATTTGTATTTTCCCTGTCCAGGCTGTCTTTCAAAATAAAGGGAGCTCTCCAAACAAATGAGTGGCTGTCTGCCAAAGCTAAGTATACAAGCTTACAGGCAGAGCAACCAAAGCCAGCATTTGGCAGCAGTTTGCTGGTGGTGGTGCTTGGTGGATGATGATAACCTCCCACTCAGTAATCTGTTTTGAAAAGCAGAGAGCGTTACCCTCTGCTCTGTCCATTGCTTTGGCATATTTTTAAAATACTCAACAGTTGGCAGTTTGAGGATAAATGATAATAAATTCAGGATTACTGTCAGGTGGTGGCAAAAATATGTCCTTCATGTCAGTATGAGAGTTGGCAAGTTATGGTTGGCATAACCAAACAGGGAATGTCTGTACTCAGAAGCCTGAATAAAAGAGAATGTGATTCCTCTAATTTGACTTCACCTCTTTAAGCTAAAGTATGTTCCTCTGTAGTATGAACAAAAATGTGACTCCAGTTCAGGTGAGAGCGATGCAGAATGACATACAACTAACAGAATGATATAAACATGAAGAGGGGGGAGTTTATAGTCTGCACTTTAATCCCATAGGTCACAAGGACCCTCCTGAGCTTTTCTTCAAAAGGTTAAGAGCCGCTTCTTCAGACAACAGTAAATCTAAAATAGAAGAAATATGTATGCTCAAATACACATGCTGTTATTGTTGTTTGCTACTTTAGGACAGATTACCTTGGCTTCTCAAACTACATGACGTCATTCAGAGGTAAGAATAAAGTAAGCTCTTATATGTACACACACATACACACACACTCACATATAATGACAAAAATGCAGAAGATGGGTGGGTTGAGTGAAGGAGAGGGAGATGAAGGCCAAAGATATGCAGGCATGAAGTTGTTGATCAAAAATATCAAAGATGTTTTTGAAAATTGAGATGAAAACCAGAGAGTGAGGAGAGGAGGTTTTCGAAAAGTAAAGCCAGATTACATGAGAGTGTAGAGAAGAGGTGAGGGAGAAGTGAAAATTGTGACATCTCTTCCTTACGTCCACAGCAACATCAACTACTTCTTTAGTTTAACATTACCACACTCAGTCACACTTTTTTCTCTGCCTGCTCATCCTGCTTCTGTCCCTCCTTTTCTCTTCCCCTCCTCCTTCTCCTTTAGTGTTTAGAATTAGAATTTAAAGTGTAGCTTCTATCTCATCAATGTAGTGTTCAGTGTTTATTATTAATTTAGTCCTGCCCTTGTTTATTATCTGCAAATATGTTTGTCCTTCTATTCCAGTGAAAGGTCTTCAAAGTCCAATGCTCTTGTGGCCTGCTCTGCCCTGAAACATCTGTACAGACAGATCCTGCTTTATGGCTCCAAAGCCCCCACTTCTTCCTCTGGTTCAGATCAAGAAATTCTGCCTGCCACCTGTCCTGATGTCTTTTTTCTCTTCTTACATGGTGACTACGACCTCATTTACCAGAGGATGGTGGCCCGGAAGGGACATTACATAAAAGCAGATCTGCTGTGTTCCCAGTTTGATGCTTTAGAGCCTCCGTTGGATGAGGACAATGTATTGGTACTGGACATCAGAAAGAGCTTCTCTGATATGGCCACAGAAATTGAAAAGCACATTTTAAGCCTTAAGTCATCAGTGATGTTGTAACGACAGCAGCAGACTGTAAAAGAGACTATCACGATCACCCTTCAGTTTTAGCAGTGGCTCAAGAGACAGCAACATCAGCCTGTTAGTCAGTCCACCACTTTAGTTTAGATGGTTTTACAGATAGTCATGGTTCCTAGACATTGTCTTTTCATGACTGTGGTGAAACCTGAGTTTCTTCTAGTACCACAGTAAGGTTACCATTTTGGGCTGCCATTAAAATAATTTGAAAAGTATTGAATAGATCACTGTAAAATTTGGCATGAACATCCAAGTGCCCTACAAAACTAATTGTAATTAGTTAATTTGCTGTTCTTTAATTTAATGCCATTATCAGGTCAAAATGTTGATTTCCTAAATATTCATGACTCCAAAATACCTGATAAAATGAATTAGTTCAAATTGGGTCAAGAAGTTGTTTTTTTTATATAAATCTCTCATGTAACAGTGTGGCTATTAGCTGTTTATGAATTTATGAAGAGGATTATGGGAGTACTGTTCAAGTTTGCACTGTAAAGATTCAACAATCATGTTTTAATGAAATCATTCAGTCTGTCAAACTACCTTTCATGCTCTGACATCAAATACACCAATCAATCTCACAGTGCAGTCTTCACACAGGATGCAAAAAAATAAAATGATTAAACATCTTATTTCTACACACTACTGAGACAGGCTCAGTTTCTCTGACAGCAGCATCTTTAACTTACGGAAGGACAGAACAGGTCAAGCCCTTGCGATCCTGTTTCCTGATCTAATAGCATCTTCAGAAAACACACAGATGCTTTCTCAAACACCCACACACACACACACATTCACTCAGCACTGTAGAGCAGTTTTTGTGGTGTGACTCATCTTCAAAGCTCAACTCGAATATTTTAGGAGCTTCTAATCCATGAAAACCCCCTTGGCTACTCTCATATCTCACACATCCAGACAAACCAGGGCATGCGCGCACACACACTCGCACACACTACTGGAGATTAAAATCCCTTCAGTCTGGCAGCAACAGACAAATGCACACAGGTTGTCAAATAGATCACATACACATATATCTGATGTCAGAGTACATGTCTTGTGTCTCAGTGTCTCTGAGAGTGCAGACAGAAAATCTGCAATGGTAAACAGAAAGCAACATATCAAGCACACAAAATGATTATTTCTCAGTAGCTGAAAATTATCTGCAAATATAACTTTTAAAAAATGAACATTACTTATTCCTTGTGTAACTTTACTTTTAGTAAATAAATAACATTTTTGCCAGTTATGCCATCTCTCTGATGCTCAACAACACAGCAGAGCTGATCATGCAGATAAAGATTTCAGAATGATATTTTACACTGACGATAAGTAATAACAAAATAATATCAAACTGACTTCATAATTCCAGCTAAGCAAAAAGCAACAGCTGAGATTACTGAAGTGTAAATGCCCCCTAGTGTTTCTGTTAAGAAAGTACAAGCTTAGATGTTACTAGCAGAAAGAACAGTACAGTATCTATTTAAAGAAATCAGATTTGAATCATTAGTAAAACCTGCCTGTTTGATGAGCAGAAGGTTTTCAGTGATAGGGACAATGAGCATTATACATAAATATAATGACACGTGGCAACATTATAAAGTTATACAGATATAAATAAGACAACCGACTAGTTTGTGTTTAACATATTCTTTACTGGCAGCTTGATCACGACACCAACAACACCATGTATTTACAGCTTCTAAAATGTTAACATGCTGTTCTCACTTTAATATAACTGTAAACTGAACATCTATTGGGTTTGGCCTGACTGAATAAAGGCAAGTGTTGCCACCTTGGGCTCTGAGAATTTAAAATAAATATTTCCCCTATTTTTTCACATTTTATGAATTCAGTGAATCATTTCTAAATTATTATTAAAGAAAAAATATAATGAAAATTATATTTCAATAATGAAAACTATTATATTTAGAAAGCCTTATAAAGTCCTATTGTACTGTTCCATAATGTAGAACTGCAACATGAATTTGTTCTAGAGCTGGATAAGTAAAAGTAGCTCAGTCAGTTGATGTTTAGTGAGATCCAAAGGGATACAACAAAGGGCGATTGCATAGGGCACACTACTCCTTCAACAGGATGTATTTCAGCAATTAAAGAAAAGCTGAAGGAAAGAATATTAAATCCCATGCATTACTGTTCTGTGCAGTGACAGTCAACTGGCTCACCTGTAAGAGTGAAGTAAAACAGTAAGTAAACCACAATTATCCTCATCATCTTGTTATCAGAAGGAGGGGGAAAAAATCAAGTTTTGGACTTTTCCGTGAGTGAGTGTTCAGAAAATTAGTTGCACATATCAGTTTCTGTGCCTGTGCAGAGTCAGGATAAATATTGACACATGATTGCACTTTTTTGGCTTTGCACAAAGTCAGCCTCTCCATTTTGAATATATTTTGGAGTGAGGCTTGCTTTTAAGACAGACTTTAGAATTATCTGGTGTATCTGATTACTGTAGACCCTATGGTGGACATACAACTACAGATGCAAGGGAAAGTGTCTGTGAATTGACTGGCTAGGAGTGTGAATCCTCTTGGGGTGTAAAAAGTCAACTTAATTATTTGATGCATTTATATATCCTAATATCACAATTAGGAAATTGCTTCAAGGAGCTTTACAGTCTGTGCAGTATCTCACTAACCTCAGTGCAAAGGGTAAGTGTTTGCAGGGCTGAATATAATTTGCGACACCAAACAGTGGTTAGTGTGGGAAGTTAATGGAATATAAGTACTATATGTCTTTGAAAGTACAGCAATCTAGACTTGCACATCTCCTATGCTTGTTTTTTTGTAAAGCACTTTTTAATCATTGACATTATTATGTTTGAGTGTAGGTGTTTATATGCAAATGCCAGTACATGTACATTCACTAGTGTATGTATAGTGCACAGATCTGTGTGTGGGTGTGTATGTGCCAGAGACTGAGCAGATGTGGTAGCAGTGGTGAGGTCTCCTCCTGTGCTGATTAGGGCCTGGAGGTTTGCCTGTCTATCTCTGGAGCCCATTGAGCTCAGATGCTCCAGCTCCTGTTGGAACTCCTGGAAATCCATCAGTCTTCTTAAATAAATGAGAAATGAATGAAACAGATTAATAGACCTTTGAAGATTCAAGGATCATGCAATCCATTTAGTTAAATTGAATCTTAACATGGAATGAGCTGATAGTATACCTATTTCTTATTTGACTACGCTGAATGCATGTAGGAACCATAGCTAAGGTCACTGACTGCTGCTCTAGTCATTTTAAAGAGGAGCTCAACACTAGTTTTGGAAGAAAACAAAAGTAGCTGCACTGGCCTCTGTTGGTTGAAATGTATAAATCTCTTGAGCCTCTGATCCCATTAAACATATGTGATGTGTTCAAATGTGGTGTAGCCTGGTATTAGAGTGCCACACTAAATCAAGGCTACACAGCCAGTTATTGTGCTGCCTCTATAGATACCTAAAATGTGGGCTTTGTACAGTGATCACTGAACTAAATAAAAAATGAGGGAAATGTTAAATAATATACAGTACTTGCCTTTTGTGGTAATAATAAAAGGTCAGAATTGTTTCCAGCGTGCTATCAGTCTAAAAATGTAGCTTCCTGTCCCTATTTTAAAAGCAGGAAAAGTTCAGATCACTGAAAGAAGTAAACAAGAAGGAAACACTAATGTACCCCATTATTAGTGTTAGCCAGTGCCTGTAGCATCTGTTGTACAAACTGCTGCTGCTGTTCTGTCACCGTGGCAACCTGCGAGCTGTTTCCTGATTGGCTGCTCAGAACACAGTCAGGGACAGCATTAACACTGGTTCCAGTATTAACAAGTTCAGCCCTGCAAGAAGATACGCAGCTTTACTCATGAAACATTTTAGAATATACTTCAAACCCAGAAACGAAACAAGATTGAATGTCGTGGGTTGAGGGGTACTGTACTGTTTCTACTCACACAGGTATGAGCGCAGGAGCCTCTGCAACTAGAACCTGTAGACCCTGCTGGATCTGTAGCACAGCCTCCATGGCTCTGGGGTTCAACAAAGCTGACACCATCTCAGGACTCTGCATCTACCGACCATTGAAAAATAATGGTGAAGAAAACACTGAGCAATAAAAGTCTGAGCATTGAATTTACCACAACAGATGACATGTCACAAAGCTTTGTATAAGAACATACAAAATCCGCATCTCTAGAGGCTATTTAACAGACCTGTTGCAGAAGAAGAGGGAGCTGCTGTCTCATCTGCTGCTGTAGCTGAGGATTCCCTGAGAACAAAGGATGGCTCAGCAGCATCTGAAAGAGGCAGAAAATAAGAGCAGTATGACTATAAGACCTGTCAGAGCATGTAAGGTTCGAGGGATTATGGGAATATGTTAACAAGATGTGAGGTGGAGGGGGGCATAGCCTGGTTCTAGATCAGTGAAAAGCAGACCTACAGCTCACTAGTTGCCTAGTGAAAAGAAGTGACCTGTTTGTGTGTCATGTTTTACCTGTTACAGTTATTTACGTGTTTATATACACCCGTAAATTGTGTTTGCATTACCTGTGCAGCCAGCTCAGGATTTTGGCCGAGGCAGTTCAGAAGAGTGTTGATATACGGCCCAGACAGCAGGTTTTCCATCAAACCTGGACTGGCCATGATGTCCTCCAGCAGTGACTGCATGCCTGGCACAAGAGGGAGGAGGTCACAGATACAAAATGAAGAAAGGCAGGGAAAAACCTGAAGATGAAGTTATGATGAAAAACACACAACAAAAATTTGTTTCAAATGATCAATACACCTAAAACGTAGGTTAAACTAGGACTGTGGGTTAACTGCTCGGCATACATTTCTCTTTTATCTCAGAATGAATCAGCTCCACCAAACTTATGTTTGTTTATTGACAGGTGAATTTAGTTGTCTAATGAGGGAATTGATGATTCGATAATTTAGTATGTAGTTAAACTGTATTTGGATTTGTCATTTTGTGCCTGCAGTAACAGTGCTCTGAGAGTTTGGCTCAGCTCTGGGTGTGGCAGTCAGCACTCTAAGAGGATCTGTGGAGTCACTGGAAAAGGGCGGTGTCTGGTCTCTTTCTCCTGCGGGTGTCTGCTGACCTCTGCCTCCTGCCTGGATGTAAATGATAAAGCAAATATACAAGATTAGTTTGACCAAATCTAAAAAGATTATTCAGGCAACTGCTGTCATTAAAGCTATACCTGTGATATATTGATAGTATCCTCTGGTATTTTGGCTTGAGTCTTCTGATGGTCATCAGATTCAGCAGTGATGGTTTCAGGGTTGTTATGCTCTGACTGCAAATTGTCTAATGCTGCATCTTCATTGTGAATCATCTCCTTTATCATGTCAGGGCTCCTGAGGAGCTCCAGCACCTGGAAAGTGAAACATGATCAGGAAGACAAAGATGTGAGAGAAAAGTTTATTGATTTTAAACCAATTCATATCTGACACTTGAAGCATATCTTTTTTTAAAATGCTGAAATGATATACATTGGTGCTAAAGGTAGTTACTTGAGACAGTGGCACATTTTTGCATAAACATAATAATGCCAGCAAACACAGGACAAGTCACAACAAATCTATATATTAAAATCGCTTCTTTTTATCCTAATCTGCACCCACCTGTGTTATGACATCTGAGTTGTTAAGCATATCTCCCACCTCTGGTTTTGTCTCCAGGAGCTGCTGGATTTGGGGATTAGACAGAATGAGATGCCTGATGACTTGGGGGCTGGAGGTGGAGAGGGTGCTCTGCACAAAGGGGCTGCCCAGGACACATCGCATCATCTCTGAATCAGACAACAGCTGCCTCTCCATCTGGCACTGGAGATCAGGGAAGAAGCCAGGTCCACTGTCTGTTAGGCCCAGGCTGCCCAAACCTTCCACTATGGTAACAAGATCAGATCAAAGGAAGTATGGAAATGAGCTGGAGAGTTAAATACACCCAGGTTAAATGAAGACCAGAAAGTACTGTAAGTGCAACACACAAATGTGATGTGAGATCTGAGAGGTGAGAAAAAACAACAAAATAATCTGAAGTGAGGAGGGTTTCTGTGTTTTTGTGTCTTACCTAGGCAGAGGGGAGAGGTGGGGGATGGTGTGAGATTGTTGGTGTTGGCAGTGAGAACAGCTGTGAGCTCTGACTGGACCATTTCTGATGAATCACTATTGGGGGCAGCAGGTGAATGATGAGGCCTGGGAAGGTAGGACTGAATCTGAGTCGGGAACTGCAGTTCTGTGTAAAAACTGTTCATGCATTTTTGAATATATTTAGGCACAAGACCAATTTTATACATTTAGTGATTAACACATTTTACATCTAAGGTACGTTTACAAAGTTTGAGTCAAAAAAGAAAGAGAAAAAAAAAACACAAATTCAATTTAAGTAAACTGATAGAGCTATTAGGAGTACATATAATAATATGCCTGATTATGACATAGTACTGACTCTACTGTGTATCCATCATATTCATTAATTATTAACAATTACTGAAAAATACTACTATTGTGGCTAAAAAGTATTCTAGAAGATTACAGAAAATGAGCATGTCCACATTAAATTAGCTGTGTCAGATTTGGCCTGTCATTTTAAATTAATGCGTTTCCTCAAGAAAATGCAGTGTGATTACTGAAAGCTGCTGCTGCCTCCACTGCTGAGACAATGAATCAGATGATAGTGAGGAAATGAAAGCACACTTCCAAGTGTATGGGAGTAAGAGAGGGTGGGGGGCTGTAGCCAATCACAGCTGACATTGCATTAGAGATGGGATACACCTAGAACAGATCACCAGTCTATCACAGGGCTGACACATATAGAGTGAGAAACATTCAAATTCACACCTACAGGCAATTTAGAGTCAGCAATTAGCCTAACCCCAACCTGCAGGTCTTTGGACTGTGGGAAGAAGCCAGAATACATGGATGCAGACACCCAGCAAGAGTCGGGGTTGAGTTGGATTTGCACAGGGTACCTTAGGGCCACCCTCGAAATATTAACTAACTATAAACTATACACACTCATTCGGCATCCCATTCTGTACATATGGGCCAAATTTGGTTTCAAATGGATGAAGCATTTGGAGATGCATCAGTTTGGTTATAGTTAGCCACGCCCTGACAAATGGTTATTAATGAGTTAAAGACTAATGATAGATGAAGGTATGGACAGTATTCAGGCTCATGCAAATATGATATAAAACAAGTTTGGCAAACCTTGGAGGAGAAATGACAGAAACACTGTTAGACCCAAAAGAGCAGAGACAATAATAAGTAACTGCTTATTTTAAAGATGCTGACAAATCTGTTCTGGGGCTCAGACATGCATTGTTGTATTAAAACTACAGTCAAGTGTCTTTGCAGCAGATATACTATAGAACGTTATTGCAAATACATTTAAGAAGCTTTAGTGATCACGGACCGTCGGATCATGCAGAGGCTGACGGACTTATCCTGTCCTTTAAGGTGACTCAGGAGCTCGGACTCTTTGAGCACCCGGCCGGAGTGGATCAGCACCAGCTGCTCTGCTGAAGCTCCCAGGCGCTCGGACAGACCCAGTTTCAGCTGAAAACACAGACACAATAAACACACCACAGCCCAAAATAAGGCGGTAATACTAATACTAGAGCGATTTAGGAGTTTTAATCATAGTGAACAATTTATGGCACAGAAATTTAGAAATGATGAATTATCAAACGCATCACAAATTTGTCAAATCAAAGCATTTTTACGCACAAATCAGAAGTTCTGGGACGGCAGCTCATGTCTCCTGACCTGTCTGACGGTGCAGTCTCCTCTGACGGCGAAGTCTTTGCTCTCCGTGACACTTTTGACGGCAACGTGGATTGTTTCACACCCGTGACATCCACCGGGTGCTCTCGGTTCATTTTTCACCGCGCCTGACATCCCGCTCCGGTCCGGGCTGACGATGAAGCTGAGAGGAGCGTACAGTCTGCGGGTCTGTCCCGATGACTCGGCAGAAAGTTCAACTCGACAGTGTCAGCTCCGACCCGACTGCGCAGGGACGTGCACATGCAAACACCTTTCTGTTATGTAAGGGAATCGTGCTTTATAATGTAGGCGACACTGCTGCAGTAGGTTGGTGCGAACAGTTACATTATTTAATGCCCATTATGCAGCAGTTCTGGTCAAATTAAAGGTATATTGCAGCAAAATCATTCAGCATCTCTGCTCTGATTGGTTCGTCTTTTGGAAATCTCCTTCCAGGTTAAAACTGGACTCTTTTGAGATCGTGTTGCACAAAGTGTAGAAGTCAGAGCCGAACTTTGCCATAATGTAAAATTATGAAGGAAAAAAAAAATCCTGTTTGTGTTAGAAACCTCTGAAAAGCTTCCTATCGCAGGAAGATGAGGACTAGGGTTGTATTAAGGGTCAGAGACACATCTTTTCTTTAAAGAATACTTTTTCAGAAGGTTGTTTTAGCAGATTTTAGTCGAATTTTTATTTGAATTGCCTTTCTTTTTAATCTTTATTTGATTTTGCATTAGTGGAACTGCTCAAAATCAAATATTTGTTGCACATTGTTGTCCTGTTTGCAAAACATAGTAACTTTTAAAAGTCTAAACTTTACATTTATTACTGGTTGTGCTGGCAGGATGTGTTTCACAGTTGCACTTTAGCCATAGAAAAGTTTGAGCCTGTAGTTGCACCTTACATTTCTGTTGTCATGACATTCGATATAAAATATTTAAAAACAGGCAGACCTATGAGCACTGAAAAAGTATTTTTATTTACTTAACAGTGGAAAAAAAAAAGAAAATGTCCTTTTGGCATTAAAACCCACAGAAAGAGCAATCACACAGTTCTGACAGTACTGGAGATGCAGTGACACTCTTGTGCCTACAGAGGACAGTGCTATGTGCTAAGCCACCATTTCAACACACACTGTCAACTTTTGTCAATAGATTTTGAAGGTTTCTACAATTCTTCTTTACCTGTGTACAGTACTGTACTGTACTGTAATGCACTGCACTGCACAGTACTGCACTGCACGTGTGTCTCTAATTAGGGGCACATGCATGATACGCTGACATGCTGTTTGAGCTCGGAAAAAAACAAAACAAAAAACAAAACCAAAAGGAACAAGAGTCCTGATTATGATCAGTAGTGTTTTTCTTCATTTTTAATTCATTTACTTCATTTCCAAATTCTTCTCCTCTTGGAATATTCATAGATCCATTTCTGAGCTTTTCCTCCCTTTCTTGTTTCCCTGTTAATAAGAACAGCCCAGACAAAACATAGTTATTCATGGTCATAGCAAAGTATTTTATTTACCTCAGTTAAAAAAAAAAAAAAAAAAACAAAGTGAAAAATTACTGATTGAGAAATAAGTCAATGGGCTACAATTCCCTCACTGATAATGAACATCTGTGGCATTGTTAAAAAGTTTAGTGTTAAAACTCTGAACTGAAACTAAGCTTACATCTAAAATGACTTTTTTTTTTTTTTTTTAACACCATAGTTATACTGCAACTTCTCTCACTTCACCTGAACAGTTGGCTGCTCTTTCTATCTTCTTTGGAGAGGCAAAGAAGTAACATGTACACAAACAATACAAAGGCAACCCTGCCCACACAATGGAGCATAGCTTGTCAGAGAATAAAATATACAACAGTATCTCATCTGTAAACTTCAAATAATACAGGTGCAGCCTTTGAATCTTCCTTATTATTGTGGTATTTGAACACACTAATTAAAAGGTAAAGCGATTGTTTAAGCTCTCACCTGATGTTTCGGCTGTTCTGACTGCAGGCCTTTGACTTTAGACCTTTCTTGTTCAAGAGCACCATGTAATAATGTGACCTAAAAAAAACAAAAAACAACATTATTTAAATGCATACACATCAAAAACAAACAAACAAAAAAAAAAACAATCACACACACGTCTCTTTTTCTTGCCATTACATACCTGTGATGACAGTTCTTCTTTGATATGTAGCAGCTCTTCTACCTGTAGAAGGATTTCTGCTTTATCTTTCACTGAAAGAGAGAGATTTAAAAGATTATACACAAAACAAGTCATATTGAGTCTTTATTAGGAAAGGAAAGAAAGGACAAACAAATGACAGTAAGGAGAGCTATCTAATGTTCAACTCACTCTCTCCCTGTTGGAGCATCTTGAGCAGCTGGGCGTTTCTGGCTTTCACCTCTTTGTATTTCATCTGCAGAGTTGTGAAGAGAAACTTTTAAAAATGTTTTCAAAGCATTTACAGCATATGTCACAACAGAGTGGAGAGAACTTTCTTTAGACATAGTGATACAGCTTTTCCACTCTGGAATCAACGGTGGTGGATTTCTAATTTGCCATTGAAATAATGGAACAGCTGCTCGCGACTGCTGACCTCCCACTCTGAGATGGTTTTCTTTAGCTTATCAATTTCCTGGTCTTTCTTCTCCAGCTCATACTTCAGCTGCTCCGCTCGAGGGTCCTAACAACAAGGGCAAAAAGAAAAGAGAAGGCGCAGTTGAAATATATACTTCCTACTGATTGAGCTAAGCAAGGAAAAGAAAGGCAAAGGTCCTTGGGTCCAATAAACACAGACTGCTAGTTTGTTGTTGCTCATGTGTGCCTCTGTCAACTCACCAGTTCATGTTCTGTGGACGTGCTGACTTCTTGTCCCTGGCTGTTAGCGTACTGCTCACGTCGTTTTTCCCGTTGGATAATCCGACTGACGTCGTCTTCCAGCTTATTAAAAAAACGCTCTTCCTGCCCGATTCCTAGTGCTGGGTTAGCCGTTCTGGAGTCCTGGAAGACAAGAAGTCAGCGTTTCAACTCTGATGCCCCACATCATATTTGGTATTCAGCTGCATATAAAAACTTCAAAGTATTTACAGGTAGTCAGGTTTTTCCTGTATATTTATATCGAATATAGTTTTGCTCACCTCTTTATCTTGTTTCTTACTCAAATGTTCTGCAAAGAGAGAAAGTAAATTGATATAATTACTGTTTAAATTACTTTAGGTGAGTAAAACTAATAAAATATTATTGCAGTCTGTAGTGAGAACAGTTGCAGGATTCCATGTTCTGGGAAGATCCACAGCATTTGAAACAGATTAATAGGTTTCTCTCACCTACACTGCCTTCAGCCTGGAAGTCCTGCAGTGAAACTGTCTTTTTGTCTTTTATCTGCTGATTCTTCTTCTTGTCCTTCTTCCCTCCACTCTCTTTTCCTCCTCTTGACTTAGGTGAGGATGTGTTTGTGTTGTTCTGTTGAATGAAAAAAGTTTTTGACTTTACTATTTAATTTACTATACTCTTTTTTTTAATTTCCACAGCAACTAAAACAGAAGATCCAGAGAAAGGTGGAACAGAGCAGAAGTGATTTTTGGCATCATGCATAAAGTGTATTTTGAACGAGCCATTGCCAGCAGTGCCAATGCAAGGAAGACACAACACAGTGTTTATTTCGATAACTTCAAATCTTTGCACATATGAATGTAAGCCAGGTGCGACAGAGGACAACATCACTTCAGCAAGAGTGAAAAAGCAACAGTAAGCAAACCACTGTAATGTCTTTTCTTATAAAAAGATATTTCACTCAATTTTTACACCATAAACTTTACAAGACAATTTAGTTTATTCAAACTCTTTCAACCCCGACAACTCTAGACCCCTTTTAATATGGTTTTGAAAAGAGCTATACTAGTGTGTGTACCTGTTTCTGTTGTTCATACTCCAGTTTACTTAGAATCAAGGCCTTTTCCAAGTCAGCCTCATACAGTTCAGTGGTTATCTAAGGGGAAAGGAGGAAAACAAATAAGCAAGAGCATGCATTTGGGAAAGAGGATTTAAATCAGGGAAAGACAGTATACAAAAACACATGCATCTGTACTTTTCTACTGCTTGCAACAAACAAGATGTGGTGCAACTGGAAAAGGAAAGAGGCGACAGGTTCAGTAAACGTATCTCAAAATCAATCAGTGTGTTCTAAGTATATCCTGCTTCTGGCTTACACCATAGACAGAGGAGGTGCTACTGCTGACCCCTGAAGAGCTCTACAGCTGGAAGCAATGCTGTGTCCAGAAGGGCACATCAGCACTGTGGTTATCCAACATACCTCATTCTAAAACACGTTTGCTATGGGAGTGGCTGTTCTTCCTTACCTGTTCATCCCTCTGCTTCCACTGCTGCCACCCATCTGCAGGTATATTGTGGTCCCCTGATGCAGGGCTAAGAAGGTCACTGGCTATTTCTGACAGCGTCATACAGGGAGGGGGGGCACAAGACTTCTGAGGAAGTTTCCTGAAGGCCAGATTACGTAACTGATAGAAAGAGATGAGACTCAATCCAAACAATGACCCAATACAACCATTAATATTACCATTATCCTGCTCTGTTAGTTTTATAGTCACCACTTTATTCAAATTTTCATAGCTCCATGATTAGAGCCTGACTGGTGCCTTTAGCTCACCGACAACAATCCACAGAGCACTCAAGGCATCATGTGGTTCTTCACTAATGGTACCCATAATTTATGGGCTGTTTTTTTTTTTTTTTTTAAATTTTGGCCCTTTTCTTTACTTCAATAGCTTACTGAGCGGGGACAGTACACATTAATAAGAATTTCTGTACGTGCACCAGAATTAGCCAAAAAGCTATTTGTAAGCCTCTCTGGCACAAACTACCCAATAACCAGAGATTCACAACTATGTCTGCTGTACAAACATATGTAAAGCTTTCCTTTTTCCTCAGGCTTATAAAAAATTGTATGTTTGTGTTTTCTCTATGTGGGGCTGATGATGGTTCCTTATCTATAGGAGCTTAGGGGTTCTTGGATGCATTTTATAGGGCTGCAATTGCACTTATTTTTAGAGATGATTATTCTCTTGATTCTTTCATAATCAATGGATGCTTTGACCAAAGGGATAGCATATATGCTGACAGTTACTTGACATGCTGCTGGGTGGGCTGTGATTTTACTACTGAGGATCAGTAAAGTTTTGGGATTACACTGTACGCTGCATTATATATCTGTTAGAGAAATTAAGAACATGTTTTACCCTCAAGTAACCTAATCCACCCTACTCTAGTATAACTGAAACACTGCTGAATAAGGTCCACTGTGTGGACATAAGTTTTGTTTCAGTGAGAACGGCTTGTACGGACCTTGACTTTTTAGTATTGAAACCCAGACGTCTTGTAGTGGGAAACTGCCTCCTCTTTTTGTTCACATGACCTTGTTTGTATCATGCCATTAAAAATGATGTGCTTGGCTGCTACCAGCCAGTGACTCTCATGCTGTACCAAGGTGCTGTATGACTGTTGTAAAACTTCTATGTAATTAAACAAAGTTCGGTCTCTGAGTCTATTTGTTAAAAGAATTTACCTAACAATATCTGATTTTAAAAAGTGACTAGTAATTAACAAATGCAGGGGAGTAATAGTATGATATTGTGTAGTGAAGTCAAAGTATGAAGTTGCAGTAAATGTACTTGGTTGCACCCATCAGCTGAGACCAAACTGGAGAGTAGCTGACTCCACCCTCTGCATTTTCACTTCAGGTGAAGTGAAACAACAAAGGAGCACAATCAGTACTCATGTCTACCACATAACGGAAGTCATGTATGCAGCTTAAACCCCACATACGTATGAAGCAGAGGGTCCTGCGATCCTTCTGTCCCAGCAGAAACCCACCTCATTTGCTTCACTCTGCTGCTGCTCCTTCTTCTTCTTCTTCTTGTCTTTCTTCTTGTCGCTGCCCTGCGGCGTTTTCCCCCCGGCTCCTCCTGCCTTTCCCTGCCGGGGCTTCCCGGAGGAGTCCCGTAAGCTTTTCGCGGTGGCTCTCCCCTGGTCGGAGGTGTCGGAGTCTGAATCCGAGTCTATCTGGAGAAGGGCGAAGCGGGAGGAGGTGGTGGGCACGGTGATCATTGCAGATGATGCCATTGCGAAAAACAAATGAACTGATCTCGGGATCAAAACGAGAAAAACAAACAAACAAAATTCAGTAAGGATAACTTGAAGCCGGTCATAAAACGAGTTTATTTAGCGTCTAGTGGCAATCTTTATTCAAATAAAATCATCACAATATATATTCGCCAACTGTATTATATGTATATAGCATCGGCCTGTATCATTAGCGTGTTTTAAAACAAATGATAATGAATAGTTTGAAGTGTTAAAATGCTAACAGTGCTGACCTAGCTAACTATACAACGTTTAGCCGGTTAGCTTCTAAACAAGTGCAAAAGTGCTGATGAATGGCAGTCAAAAACAAATGAACAGATTCGCGTTGAACTTCTGTTTCTAATGCAGTCACTCACTTGTGAGCAAAAGGCAGCATTCATAAGAAAACTTACTGAAGATTACTTTTACCTGTTCGTGAGCAGACTATCGAATAACGCTGGATTTGCTACCAGTGATCGCCTGAGTACGGCAGCCCGGTGTTGCCAAAAAGGATAAAGGGCTTCTGAATTGTGTTGCCAGGTTTGGATTTGACTGCGAATGAGCTGCCCAGAACCCGCCTTGCCATATAGTCTGTGTACTACCCTGTGCACATTTTATGCCCCCCTTCTTCAGCTTTTATTTGTTTCCCCTTTGGAAATGAAATAAGCCGAATTAACTACTGGTAGTTCCTGTTTGCGTTTCATCATTGAATGAACAGAAAACTGTCAATTTGTTTTTTTGAAACTACAGACTACAAACTAAAATGTTTATAAAATTATTGACTGTACAAGTGTTGAGCTTCACACACAACGGTGTGTCTGTAGGTGTCATGTAGTAGTTTGAGATATATTGTTTCTGTACCCAGTGCCCTTCCACCACCCTGGACAGCTCCTTCACCACGGACACTTTCCCCACACACTAAGAACGCCTGTAAATGTGGCTGACAGGGCCCCTTACATAAACCTCAAACAGGAAAAACAAGTTAGATCATTTTTAGGTTCAGTAGGATCTTGCTTTGCATGGATTTGGCATCCAACATGGGCACATAACCTTGGGTCATGACTGACTTTCAACCTGAACTTGTGACTTTTTGACCTGAACTCCAATTCTGGAGGGCCACTGTCCTGCGTGTTTTCCAACTATCTCTGCCCTTGCAGCTTCTGAATGGATGAACACACGTTATCCAGGTAATCGGCAGTCGGTAGGGCAGAGATAGTTGGAAAACTAGAAGAGCAAAGTTTTATAGGTTTGTCATGGTACACTCACCTCTAAACCATGACCCCATTTATGAAAGGATGGGATGAGCCCACACACTAAACAGTGAGATATACATTTTACTTAGTTTAATACATTACTGTTAGAAGAATCACCCATATAAAATTTAATTTACACAGCAATCAGTATACAGTATAGAGCACAAGGAAAAGTTCATATATAAAAAAAAAATCAAATGCATAAAAAACACTCCCAAGCTTTACATTACTGTTGTAGTGCAATAAAGACATTGCATCTACTGGACATTTCAAGTGCTAATCAGTGCTAAAAGAAGAATTAAAGAAGTGAAAGACAAACAGTTCTCTTTATGAAGAACTGTTTACACCTAACAGCAGATTTATGAACATGTTTTCCCTAAATTGAATCTGTTAAACTAGGGAGAGTATGACTGAATAGAGTTAAGATACTTAATATGTCTATAGAATTAATATCAGAAAAGTGCATTTAATAATATTACCTCATTGCATACATGGGATTGTACATTATATATACAATAGAGTGATGCTAGGTTTTTGAGAACATCTTTTATGTCTTTAGGATAAGAGCTTAGATTGTAAGATCCTCAAATTTAAAATGCACATTCGATTTGAAAAATCTATAGTTGCAAGATATGACGTTTCACTCTATCTTTGAATGTGTAGAGAGGCCGGGTTTCTCTCTACACATGCCATTTTGTTTTAATGACAACCATGGCCTTTTTGTGTTTTTTTTTTTTTTCTATTGAATGACAAAACTCCACAACATTCAGCAATGGCAGGATGTGAGAAATATGTAACTACCTAGGAAAATAGTTAAATAGGAAGACAGTGCAAAGCTGAACTACATCTCAGATGACACTAATTTCTGCTCAGGTCATTGTCATGGTTTCACTGTTCTGTGATATTAAATCTTTGACAAAGGACAGTGTAAGGTAACTTTATGCACCTATAGGCACTTTTAACTGACAGTGAGTTCAGTTCGCTCATACGTGACACCGGTATGACGTGACATTTTTTTCTTTACCACCACTTAACCTAGCTACATAATAGATATGCAAATAGCACATCATCACCTGTCACTGTTTCTGGGCATTTCTATGGAGTCCTCCAATATTGACCCTGTGCTGGTATCTACAACAGATTGTCGCCTCCTTGTGGCAGAACCAGAGATGTGCAGGTCAGCTGGAGAGATCTGTCTCAGCTCTTTGCGACACAGACGGACTGGTGTCATCTCTAGACTTTCCCCAAACTGACCAGCCCCTCTTTCACTCCTCCCCTGGGACTGGGTGTGCATCTGTTTGTATTCAGGCATTTCTGGCTTTCTGTGTGCTCGGAGCTCAGATGAAGAGGGACAGGAGGTTTGGTGTGCCTGTCTTTTTGTACAAGAATCATCCTTTTGGTCTGTTTGCTCATTAGGTACCTTTGTGTATGTTGCTGCAATATGTATCCTTGTCTGTACCCCTTCAGTATGCATCTGGGGTTTGTTTGTGCTTGGGTGCATCTGCATATTGTGTGGTTGTCTGTGGTCTTGTGTGTGTGAGGGCTGATTGTCAGGGTGTACACCACCACTGAGATGCTCTTTGAGTTTCTTTTTGAGCTCCCGACTGGAGCTTTTGTAGAAAAACAGTTCTTTCTCCAGATGCTGCAGTCTGTCTTGAATAGCCTGCTGCACCAATCCTGAACCACCCTCTAATTAAATACACATAGGGACACAAAGTAAATAAAAAGAATTTTTATGAAACAATTTCTATACAGGATAGGAAAAGGACAAAAAATATTTAAATAGTTGTGCCCAGGTTGTCCTAATCACCTTACCTTGCAGTTTCTTCAGCAGTAGCTGGATGTTGTTCTGGTGATCTCTGTGCTGTTCGGTGAGCCTGCGGTCTGCATCGAGGGCCAGGCGCTGCATGGCGGCCTCCATCTTCCTCAGCACCACCTCTTGCTCTCCAGCATGAAGCTCCAGCTCTTCATAGTGCAAACGCAAATTGCGCTCTGCCTCACGAAGGCAAACAACCTGTAAAGCATGATAATGGTGGGAGGGCAACACACATTATGAATCTAATTACAAAGATATTGGCTGATTATTCTACCATAGTTTCTGTCTAACCATAAAAGGATCAGTTTTTTTAACAAAAAAAAAAAGGTTTTAAAGCACACACTAGGCAAACATGGGATTTACTTAAAAATATGAAATAATTCGAAATCGAATTAAAAACAGAGTTTACGAGGTTAAGACAAGTAGACATTCAGACAGGCCCCAGTAACAAAAATAGAATTGAGAGCATGCAGAGCTAAAGGCTGTGTATATCATACATCTCCATGCATGTTATTTTACCTTATTGAAATATCTGATGAGCAACTCTGCAGCCTCAGGTGGTGAGAGCTTCCTAATGACATTACAGAGCTCAGTGTTTTCTGATGAATGTGACGAGGAGTCTGTGATTAACAACTTCTTCTGTTTGTCTTGGATGCAGCGGTTTTTAAACTCCAAAGCTGCATCCAGAGCTTCAATAGCTTCTTCCAGCTGAAGCAGGGAACATTCCTCCTATTCAAACATACGCACATACATGCACACAAAAGGAAAAAGGTTGAATCTCAAAAAATGTTTGTAAAACCTGTAATCATATGAGGTGTCAATTTTATTGTAATACAACAGACACGTTACTTCTTTCTGACCTCAACATTTAGCACTCTGTTTTCCTTCAGCTGTGCATCCAGAGTGTCTCTCTTTTTTTTAAGTGCATCTCTCTCCTTCTCTAGTTCCTCTGTGGTGACTCCTCCCGTCCACTTTGTAGTGGTACTGCTCTGCAGCTGCTCCTCCACAGACTCCAAACGCATTGAGACACGCAGCAGGTCCTGACTCAGAGCCTGAAATGTCATTGATAAAAACCTTCCAGGTTCCATCTTCACAAATATGTCCTGCAGCTCTTGTCACAATATTTAAAAATGACATACAAGAGAAATTATTATATAGACTTACCTGACTTGAGTGTAGCATCTTGAGCTCCAGTTTGTTTTTCTGATGTAGACAGGCCTCCCTGCGCAGGAGCACTTCCTCTCTCCTCCTCAGCTCCTCCTCCAACTCCTGAAGTGCTGCTCTTTTCTGAAGCATCTGCTCTTCCTCTTCCTCCAGCCAATTACTGGAGGTAAGCTATGACAAGAGGAGCGAAGAGTGTGTAGAAGAGATAAAAGGAAGAGTGAGATGACAGAAAGAGTAAGAAAATAGACAATGGCACAGGGGGACAATGAACAAAAAATAGCAAAAGGAGGGAAAAAAAAGAAAGAAACTAAATGGCTTTTTAGGAGCAGAAAAAGTGAAATTGACTTTTTAAGAATTGATTCTGCATCTAGACTTAACATTTTACCTCTTCCTTTGACTCTTTGTGGTGATTGTTTTTGCACGAAGTCAAATCTCCTTCCCTTTGCTCCTATAAAAAGAATAGATAAAGAAGAATAAATAAACACATTTATAAAATATGAATATTTTATTTTTAAATTGCAAGGCTACATATATATGTCTATAATATAATCTAATTTAAACCAAAATATAGTTGACAAAAAGTGGCACTGATGTACAGCCCCCAACTCCAGTTACTCCAGTTTTTACATTATGAATACATTATTACTTCCCTATAATATTTTCTAGCTTTTCTGACTCTGGGCTATCAAAAAGAATCAAATTTGCTCATTTTAAATGTCTGGGTCAACAGAATAGTTTTAATAACTTGCTTAATATGTTAATCTCATGTTTCAACATTACTTGGCTCATTTCAAGTCTGTACAACTAACCCCATTTTTGTCAAGTGCTATGTTGTTGTCACTGGTCTGTCTCTGCTGATTGAGGTTGGTCTGCAGCTGTGCTCTTTGCCGTCTCATGTGCTGCAGGCTGCGGTACACCTCCGCTCTGATCTGCTGGCTCTGCATGGAAAGTCTTGCCAACACACCGCCTTCTCTGCCATCACCACTGTGCCTACTATGTGTGTCCACTGCTTGGGTCTCCTTTTCTGTCAAAACAAAACACACATTCTAAAGTGAAAATGAGATAACACATTTAATACATATAAATAATTAGAGATAATACATATAAATACATTCAATTTGGATGAGGCATGCATTACCACCTGCCACAGTCACAAATGTTCCAGTTCCATGTATAGTAGACTTAAACACAAACAATTACCATATGATGATTTGTAAAAAAAAAAAATGTGTTCATCAGATTATCATCACAGTGTGGTCATGTATATGTGCTCTTATTATACAATTAACATATTATTTAAAGCTGCTACTGTGTCATTCTTGAATTCCTAAATTCACTCAACAGAAGCCTCTATGGCTAACAGAAAACTCCTCATGCTCTGATACACAAACAAATGGGCCAATATTTTATCACTCAGTTAAACAGGCAAGAAGCAAAACCACAAACAGGAGTAGCAATGAAATTACCAGTTTTGTCAAGCTCTTTGATGAGCTGCTCTTTTATGCGCATGTTGACTGACAGTTCTTGGATCATTCTCTGTGTAACACTGGTTCTTAGTCTCGCCTTCCTCAGTTGGCTATGCTTGGTGTGGTTTTCCTTGGTCCCTAAGAATAAACAGCAATTGACAATATGAAAAGGAAACAACTTCTAAAATAATTCTTTGAAATGTCACTGAAGAGATATGAGACAGAAAATCATGGCAATGAAGGACAATAAAACTGAAGTCTGCTAGATAATGCTAAATACATTTCAAACATACCTGTGAATCCCTCAGACCGCCATAATAATGGATTTCTATTAGATATTTGGTCTGGTGTCATTTTTTTCTCTTTTAGAACTAATTTCTTCTGCCGGTTAGTCCATGTTCTGTTTAAAGAACGCCTGCAGTAATGGTAGAAAACTTCATTAGGATGATCATTTCAGATTAGAATTTCACTGCTGTAAGAAAGACAGATATTCTGAAAATTACTGACGTGTAAAACTTAAGACAAGCTTTTTTTTGCTATGGTAGGTGCACCTACAATGCAATTGTAAACAAGTGTTAGAAGAAAAAACCTCTCATACATTAACAATATACATCACTCATTGCCAATCATACATGCTACATTGAATTCTTTTACTGCACTGTGCTCCCTGCAATGATGCTCTCCAAGAGATGTCAAGTCTCATTTATTCCTAAAAATTGGTGCTTATTTTGAAACAGTATTTAATGCTGGTTGCAAAATAATTGCAAAATAATAATCTACCCATGTCATGTATTGCACTGTGCAGGATGAAAGTTAGTGGCTGCAGATGGAACCATTATTATTATTATCAAACTTTTAAATTTTAAAAATATATATTGTGTTCTCAAAAAAAATTAGTTTGTGTGTATAATAAATGTCATTCTCTGTTCACTTCATGTGAACTGGCAGGTAGATGACACAAAACACAGTCATCCTTGACACCATTCTAAGTTTCACTGTGCTGCTGCCTACGCACACATTAATACATGAAGGGTCACTGCTTTATGAAATCAGAGCAGGTGAGGAATACATGTTGCAACACCTGAAGACAAATCCACTTTAATGTTTAAATGTTTTAATATAACATTTAACACCTCCTAACATTTGAATGATTCTCACCTAAATCCATTTCTACCCACAGTGTCATCATCCACCTCTTTCTCTTGATCTTTGTCTTTTCTCTCTCCCTGTTGTTTTATGAATGGACAGTACACCTCATCCTTTTCCTCAATCTCAGCCAGCAGGAGATGACCACGCATCTTAAAGGCTGCCATCACTCTCTCTAGTGAATAGGCGGGAGGACTGGAGTGAATCTACAAACACACATGCATTTGGAGAAATAGACACAGCTATGAACAAGAGAGTGTGTGGGTATGTACTAACAATCACATGTCCAAACGTGTGTTTATCTGGTAAAACAGATAAACACACAATTGTGCACATACAAACCAGTGCAGCTACCTACCTTCCTTGGAGGCCCCTCTCCACAGCTATGTCTGATTAGAGGCACACTATAAGGCCTCTTGCCCGAGTTTCCAGAAGCCCCTGATTCCAACACTGCCCCTGAGGTAGCACCCCGAAAGGTCATGAGGTCACTGCGAAGACGATTGACCAAAATCTGCTGGTCAACCAGTTGTTCGGTCTGAAAACATTCACACGTGTCCAGAGACAAACATTAAGAAAACAAAAAACTAGATGATGCAATTTATGAAGAAATTGTGTTGGGATTGCTGACTGCTGCAAAATGCTTGAGGCTGCTAAACAGCTGAAGTATGTTGACAGTTGGAATAATCGAGAACTATGAACTGTAGTGAGGGGGCTTTCAGGGCTTTTATTTTGAAAGGACAACGTGCTACAGGGAGACTCATGGGACCTTATACTAGAATCTGGACTTTATTTTGAATGTTCCTTATACTTTGCAAAAATGTAATATCTTCCTATAAATAACTGTAGACTTTTATTGTGAAAGTCTGACATTGCCCTGGTAGCAGACACCATGGCTGACATTGAAAATGGCCTCACTTGGTGCCTGAAGCTGTATGCCAATAGCCAATGTCCATTTTAATATTGAGTTGCTGTTTCAGGGCTTTTCTGTTGAGAAACTGTTATTTCCAGGCTTTTATTTTGAAAGGACAAAGTGGTGCAGGAGACTCTTGGGACATTATTTTAGAATCAGGACTTTATTTTGAATGTTTCTTATACTTTACAAAAATGTAATATCTTCCTATTAATGATTGGAGACTTTCATTGTGAAAGTCCAAACATGGCCTGCTGGGAGACGACCCTATGGCTGACATTTAAAACAGCCTGAGTAGGTGCCTAAAGCTTTATGCCAATAGCCAAAGTCCATTTTAAGCTCTTTTAATTATTTCTTGGGTTTTATTTTGAAAGAAATCCTAAACAAAGGCTTTTATTTTGAAAGCACAACATGCTGTGCGGCATTGAGATGACCCTCAACTAAAAGCAAAGACTTAAGTTTAAATAGTCACTATACTGTGGAACGGTATTTGAGTGTTCATTATACTTTAGAAAGGTGCAGTCACTTGCTCTAAATAACTGTAGACTCTTATTGTGAAAGTGTCATCACCTCCTGGTTGGAGAAGACAACCTGGCCCACACTGAGAATAGTCACTATGTGTAACAGCAGTGGACATTAGGCATTAATTACCAACCACAGGCAGCTGTGGTCCTGGTGGAAAATAGAGCATGGGTCCAATTGGCTTTTTTGATCGGGACTCCCTAACGGATTTTTTGCCAAATTTGGTAGAGTTCTGGCTCTCCATTCAAATTTTCAAGTATTTTTGCAAATTTTCAAATTGTTATACAGGGGGCGCTACTTCGCGTATTGTGATTTTGTTCAATCACATGGTTTCAGGCCCCTGGCGTCTAAAATTCATCAACTGGTCAGATTCAAATCCAACAATGCGTGTGTGATTCACCACACCACATAGCTCTCCCATTGGAAAACAATGGCTTTCTGTCATCACCAAGGCAATAGCGTGGAAAATAGAGCATGGGTCCAATTAGCTTTTTTGATCAGGATGCCCTAAAGGATTTTTAACCCAAGTTTGGTACAGTTCTGACAAACAAAATTTTGGCTCTCCATGTAATTTCATCCCTCAGTACAGATCTCCCATTTGAAAACAATGGTGGCTTTAGGTCATCATCAAGGCAACAGCGTGGAAAATAGAGCATGGGTCCTTTTTTTTAGGATGCTGTGATTTTTGTGCTGAATTTCGTAGACCTGTGACAATCTAAATGTTTGGCTCTCCATTCAAATTTTCAAAACGTTATACAGGGGGCGCTGTTGCGCCTATTCCGATTCCTGCACTGTATGCCGTGTCCTTTTCTACTGTGTTACAGAATTCATTTGTTCATGTCCTAACCTGTATACGGATACGCTGCTTTTCTTCTTCTAAGGCATGGAGGTGTGTTTTCCTCTCTTGAAGGAGTTTCTCAACTTCTTTCTGCACCTGTCTCAGTTCGGCATCTTTCTCCTCCAATAGCTGCTCCTGTATGTCAAGCGCTTCCTAAAGTGAAGAGAAAAAAACAGCATCTCCATTATATGTTGGGGTTATTGACACATTTCTCTTAGAATGAGGAATATGACAAACTTAGGATAACAAGAGTCTGGACTCTTAAATCTTTAAAAATAAAATTAGTTGAGCAGTGTAGGGTACATGAATGAAATATATCCCCAGTGTATATCATCATAACATCATAGTCCTGTATATATTTAATAAATTTCTTATGTAGATTATTGACTAACTCCCATCAACTATTTGTTGTTCATTTTCATTACCTGACATTTCTTAAGTTCCTCTCTGAGCTTTAAAATGATAATATAGTTGGGCTGGTCTCCATCCACCTTTGAACCATCCTTATAAATTTGATGGGAGTTATTGACAGCTGTCAGTCTCTCCTGCCAATCCTGCAAACACTGCCTGAAAAATTGACTTGGAGAGGGGCCAGAGATATCAGCCAGCAGAGCTGCAGCTTCCTGTGCCAGCAGGCGGTACTGTGATAATCCCTCCTGGTCCACCCCTTTCTCTGGTTCAATCTCTCTCATCTGACAAGATTGTTTTAAGTCATCCCCTTCTCCATCTTTTCCACCTGCCCTTCCCCTTTCCATTTCCATCTCTCTTTCCTTCGCTTTCAGTAGTTCTCTAAGTGTCTGCACTTCATACTCCAGCTCCCCAAGTCGAGCCTCGCCGGGGTCCCAAACTGTAGGACATGATTTAACCTCTGTGTGAGAAGACATTCCTCCAGGGCGGTTGCGAATGTGACGAGCCTTGGATGCAAACTGCAGGACAGTCAGAGTTTCAGCTACACTGTGATGGGAGGGGCTTACACATGCCACCATCAGCGTGTGGGCGGTGCCTCCCAGTGAATCACGAAGGAGACGGGTGATCTTGGCATCACGATATGGTATGTGTGCACTGCTGCAGCTGTTACCACGGCGATTTCGAGCAGGGTCAGAGAGGGCACGGATAACATTGCCCAATGCAAGAAGACCTGTGTTGATATGTACAGACTCTTTAAGTCGTGTCCCAGTGTTGCCAGTTTTTCCAGCACGCTCCGAACCTGCTAGATCAACCAGACAGAGTTTAGAAACAGACTTTAAGGAGGGGTTGTTGTTTTGGCAGCACTGTATGAGCTGAAGGGTGAGGATAGTGTGAGAGCGACTGGAGTGCTCATTCATCCCTGTGGTGCCAGTGTGGCGCAGAGCATTGCCGGTCTCTAGAATGCTGAGTAGCTCCTCAGCTGAAGTGATGACCATCTCTTTGGCTCCCACCACCACTAAAAATACACACAATCATCCTTTCAATGAAATGCTTTTACTCTGAGTCTTAATATTACTGCAATATCCTTTCCCCATAGATATCTGTGATGCCTCAAAGAATGTGCCTCATGTCTTATTTTAGGAAAATCTATGAGCTCATTCCCTCATTAGAAGGATTGTGAAAAATGTAAATAAGTCACATTTGCGTGTTAGTCAGAAAAGAGATTTTTATTACCTGTGTTTCCCTTCTCATCCTCTCTAATGTGAAGTTCTTTGTGCATTGTGTGTAGCTCCAGCAGGTCCCGCAGCTCCTCTCTGTACAGTTCCATATATGAGACCCGCACTGTGGCCTCCACACCGTCACTGTTCCTCCTCTTCTCACCCAGCAAGAAAAACACATCCTGGGCCACACGATCAATAATTCCTCCATCTTCATCTGAGTATGGTTTTGGAAAGAAGAGGCACATAGTTAAAAAGTACAAGTGGCAAAGGCCAGAGAGTGAAACATCACATGAGACCTGACATTAGACCTGGACATTACTGATCAGGAAAAGCCCAGACTCAAAACTATTCAGCCATACATACAGTAGAGATGCTCAGATAAAATTGTTCTCATTTTAATCAGACAGGTGTCCTGTAAAAATCATAACCAACATCTCTCATTTTTTCCAAACAGTTATCTGGATCTTTCTAGCCTAATTTAGTGGTTCGCTCTGGACAACTTACCCAGGTTTCCTCCTCCCAGTGTGTATGTCTTGCCTGACCCGGTTTGTCCATAGCAGAAGACCGTGGCATTGTAGCCGTGGACCAGGGACTCCACCAGGGGCTGGACACAGGACTCGTACACCTCATCCTGGCTGGCTGTCGGTCCAAACGCGTGGTCGAAGGGGAAGACTCGGTCCGAGCCGAGCATCACCTGCGCGGAGCCCGGCACCACCCGCACACACACCTGGTGGCTGTGGAGGACTTCTTTAGGAAGCAGCGGGCGGATACGGACCGCGACCCGGACACACACCTCGCTCATGACGGTGAAACGAAGCTACTGAGAACCGCTAAAGTAACGTTACCTGTAATGGAGTTTCACTTTCATCCTAAGAGCCGAACTGACGTGAAACAAGGGCCAATGATCCACATTTTAAGAAAAAAAAGCCTCTGATATTTGCCTTAACGTGCGTTTAGTACCGTTGTCGTCATTTGACATGTTGTTGTTGGTCCCATCTCCCGTTTGTTGTCACTCCTCGGTTGCCCGGGAAACCGCCGCCACAGCAGCCGAGGAAAGCGGGAGAGGCGTTCAAGAGTCTTCATGGAGGTCGGACCGAGTGGTACGTGAAGGCAACAGCGCCATCTTCTGATCTTCTCATTTTGATTCAGTCTTCTTCTTTCGCTTCTTTCGGCTTACTCCCATTCGGGGTCCGCATTGTCGATTTGGCACGTTTTGCGCCGGATGTCCTTCCTGACGCAACCTAAGTGAGGATTTTTAAAAATAATTTCATTTATAATTTTAGTTCAATAACGTTACATTTTCTTAAAAATACATATCTTATTGCTATGTATCACAATCAGTTAACTATATCTTGTTATATGCTGTATGATATTTCTTATATACTTTATTTATTGTAGGGTGCTGCTTCTGCTGCTGTTTCTTTTTCCTTTTTTGATGATTCATTATAGATCTCTTTAAAAACTGCACCAGACATCCTGCTTCAAGGTATGTATGCATAGGCTGATGTGTTAATATTACCCCATGAAATGAATTTTTAAGAAACATATAGGCCTAATACCAAACCATTTTTTTATTTTTTATTTTCACGGTTTGATGGGAATCAGTGGAGCTAAAATCACTGCAGATATATAGTCTTTGTTCACATGTAGGCTTGTGTAGTAAACACGAAAATGGACAACAGAACTTCTACCCACATAGAAAACTAGCTACATTAGAGCTTTACACCTGTTTTCTTGAGCTAGAGAGATGTCCATTTATACAGTGCACATATCTGGCACAGAAACCTGCTTGGCTTTCTCCCAGGGAAAAGCACTGGTGCCAAGTCTAGACACTGGGAAATGCAGCCTCCTGTATGTGTGCCAGCCACTTCATCAGTAGTAAATACAGCGTGTGTGGTGTATGGGAATGTGGGCCATGTCTTTGTGGTGCTGCTTGGCGTAAGGCCACAGGTAGAAGTCGATGATAGCAGAGTTGATGTTGCAGGTATGTCCGTCTCTCTCCTGCACTAGCTTGTGTAGATGGTTTTTGATCAACTCCACGCACCAAACTGAACAACCTCGGATCTCAACCTCTCGCCTGTCCCCAGAACACAGCACCTCTTCTAAGAGAGATGTGAGACAAAAGCATAACAAATAGAGTCATTATAGCTTCCACCAATAAGCTTCTATAGCAATAAGCTTCTATACCACCTACTGTGTAAAGCATCATGCTGAGGGCTCTAGCCAATCACGGCGGACACTAGGCGAGAGGTGAGGTTTACACCCTGGACAGATCGCCAGTCTATCACAAGGCTGACACACACAGACAGACAACCACACACATTCACACCTACAAGCAACTCAGAGTTGTGATTATAGCTTAATATTTTCAAATGTCTCACCATTCATCAGCGTCTGCATCAGTGTGTCAGAGTATCGTAGTGCTCCAAGGAAGGCGAGAGCCTGTGGGACCCTGTAATCTGCAAACATGGTGAGCCAGTCCATGTTAATGATGTCTCCCTCTCCTCTGGACTCCATGATAGCCCAGGAATCTGCCACCAGAATCTGGGCTCGTTTGTAGAAAGAGACTCTCTTCCCCTAAAACAAGCAGGAGGACAACTTGTTTGTACTTAAATCATTGCTATTTATGTCACACATGTTCTTATGCAAAGATAATATAAAGGAGCAATGCATGTGATCACAGTACAGTTTTCTCCTTCACTGACTGTTTAATATAAAGAGCAGATTTGATATCTTGCCACACTGTCTTTGGCCAGGAGATGGAACTATCACATTACAATTTATTTTAAATTCTTCAAATACACAAATTTGTCTCAGACCACATGCGTTTCCTTTGCACTTTTCAAGATGTTGTATACGTTTTATATATTTTTATTAGACTAACTTTAAAGTGCCTAATCAGCTGTACAGTAGATTTAATGTTGAAATGTTTAATGAAAATCTAAAGCAACAAATGGCATCTCTTCTAAAAAATTAACAGGAACCTCAAAAGCTGTATTTCCCAAATGAAAGTTATATTTACATTTTCATGTAAATGGACACCTATCCACAAAAAATGATCATTTTAGTAGGTGAAATGTACTAAGTTTTTTCTAACTGTAGGTCTTGTTCGTGATATGGCTGACACACTAAGGACAACAAGACAATTCACAATTTACAGAAAAATTTAAAAAATTTATATAGTTCTCCAGGAAACCTTTCCAATTTACATTTCCCAACATGAAAATTTATAACTCTAACCTCATATATTGCTTCATCCCTGTAGGAAGGAATCTTCTCCACAATGAGCTCCAGCATCTTCCGGGCGTCTTTTCCGGCTTGGCTGATAAAACTGCGGAAACTTCCACCGTGTTCCAGCAGCACGCGGCCACCTTCGGTCAGCACCTTGTTACAAGGATTCGGTTTGTGATTTAACAAACATGATGAAACTGATGAGCTATAATATCAGTTTCTTACTTAAAATATATGCAATAAGATGTTGGAAAAGCGAAAACCAAAATCAAATCTGTAAAGGAATGTTACACAAGGTTGAAGATTGATACAAAGAAATGCAAAGCATGCATGTACACAGCTGTCATACACAACATGATCTCAAACAGTAAACTTTAGTACAGGTTTGAACACAGGTTTGTTGAAATGCACATATATTTTCACTGCACTGAAGATTCATCAATTACCAGAGTAACATTATTAAAGCAACCTGTAGGTTTAGTGTGTCATTACATCTCTGTGGGATATTAACATGATTATGTTAGAACCTGGTGTCGCTCCTGAAGCATGGGCATGGGTGCTTCATTGTCTGATCGAAGGATGTGTGCCAGCTCCTCTACACTCGTCTGAGAGAAGTACTTTGGGTCAGTGATCGGTATACCTGAGCAGCAAGGAGAGGAGAAGCAGCATTTATCTTTAGACAGGACCAGCTGGAGAGAAAGTGAAAGTGCACTCTCAAGTCTGCAAAGTTTTAAAGTTCTACTGTTCTATAATCACAGGAATATAACTCCACAGTAGCCATTTCATGCAAGGGGCTCAAAAGACATAATTTCATGCTGTCAAGCCTTGCGATTCACTCCTTGGAGCAAAGCTACCTGTGCTTTACGGAGAGAATCTCTTATAATTATAAAGGCCACAGCGACCACACACAGAGAACATTATTCCATATGGGACATAATTGATTCATATACAGAGTCATTCACACTAATTAAGAAGGATGCACAGGAGCATGCTGTGCTACAGGACATTTCCCAGCAGTCCAGGTTTAAGTAAAGGGCACATATACGCTAACTGGCAACCAAAAGCCAGTTAGACAGACAATAGACAAAGAAAAAGAGACATCAAACGTGCCTCTTTGTTTTCCTCCAGAGACAAAACTAACCAACAATATAAATCAGTCTATAAAAAAAGCCAGGATGTTGTGTCACAATGTTACAACATGGCCTTAGCTTTTCTTCATAAATCTGATACTCACATGGTTTTTATTAATTTAATGTATTATTTTAATGAATTCTGTAACATGTTTCCCAATAAATCTAACTATAATGCATCACCAGAAGGAGGTCAGTGCTATGAAACAAAACAATACATCCAACAGTACAGTTTTTTTGACGTCCTTTGAACTCAGCAAAATATTATATGTCTGCACATAATATGTTTTGATGCTGTCACCTTCATCCATGGCCCTACTGATGGCAGCACACAGGGTCATGTAGCCTGTGTACGTGGTCCCTTTATAGGTCACCTCACACTGCTGACCTTGTTTGTCTGGCCAAAAGGAGAAGTTCATGGTGTCTACCACAAACACCCAGTTCAAATCCTGCAATGTTGAAAATTCTAAATTATTTCAAAATAAACAAACAAACAAAAAAAAAAAAGGAGGCTAAAAACTTGAGAGATCCACCAAAATGTGTAGTGTACAGTAGGAAAAGAACCAAGTGAATCACAAAGGGTTTCTTTACTTTGAATCCTCAGTTTTGTCTAGGTAAATTTGATTACATACATTTAGGTTTTATTTTCCTAATGTAAGTAAATGTAATGATTTCCATTAGTAATTCATTTTAACGGTAATTATTCTATGGATAGTTTGTCTGATTTGATAAAAATAATTAATACAAAAATTATGAATTGTTCATTATTAATGAATTTGCCTTTCTTTTTCTCCTTTGTTTTAACTGTTGAATTGTGATAATTTTTTTGAAAAATGTTATGTGAAAATTTCATAGAGCCAGAGGTGGCCTCTTTAAACTGCAGTCTCAAAATAAATAATTCCATTTAGAATGATGTGATGGTGGTTTGCTCATTTAAGCTCTAACCATCATAAACAATTATCTTTATAAATCATCTGATGTGCTAGATAATGCCAAGTCTGAGGTCTTTTTCTGTATGTCATCTTCTTCATTTTTATCACAATACTATGTTGCTCACTTCATATGTAAAATGTGAAAAACTGTTTAGTATTCTTGGTGATCCTGGGTGCTGAAAAACTCCCCTGGTCAGAGGCGGGTGCTGGAGCCAATGGGTTTGCCATCTTCCAGCCGTTAACAGAGAGACTGTCACTGTGTCGGAGAGTGAAGAGCATCTCTGCCACCTCCTGCACTCCTTCCTCATCTACAAACACATCCTGACTTCGCACTGCTATGAATTCACCAGACTCTCGGGGCAACAGGGGCCCTTCCATGGTAGATACTGTATGGAGCAGAAATACAACTGAACTGAAGATGTGAGCAATGATTCATGCATACATTTCCCAGCACTGTCTAGATGACGCTAAGGAAGAAACAATAAAAATATGACTTTCTTCCAGCACACATTTATGTTTCCAAATTAAACCTAGAGCAGACTAGTCATAGTCAAAGACATTGGGACTTCAGGAGCAGCTTCTACCTGCATGCATGGGTGGGTGGAAGGGCGAGTGTGAATGTCACTGCCCTTTTCATCCTGTTTCACACCAATACCCTACCTACGCCCCTGGGGAAGTGCCATTTTAAAGATTATCTCCCAACTTATTAGATAACTCACAATGAAAAGACATAATCAAGCTGGGAGAATGTAATGAAGCAAGAACATTTCATTTTAAAAAGGGCACCGTGCATGAGCTGCCAAACTAACTGAGTTACATGCTGGAAGTTAAAACTCAATACATTTACATGCACTGTACAAGGACTGTGCATAAGGTCAATTACAGGGAATTTGGACTTTACTTGAGTATTTTTGTACTCCAATAGATTTCAGAGGGAAACATGTTAACTGTTACTAGGCTATATGTGACAGTTATAGTTAAGATGAGCTTTATTACTCCCTGAGGGGAAATTAAGGATATATATAGTTATATATAGAGAGAGACAAAATTAAGCCACTCAGTAAAACATACGTTGGATTGGATTCTCTTCTTTTTACAGTATGGCAGTGCTCCTTTTACCCAAGTATCTCAGTGTTTCTTCAATCACAATTTCCACGGTCATGTTAGTGCTTTCTTTCATCCGGTGTAGGCTCTAGCTGCGCGCAAACATAAAAGCCTGACGTGTAGGAGCATCTCTGACCAAATCCATTATTAAAACTAAAAGAACTAAAATGTATTTTTCTCCGTCTACCTCTAAACGTTGCCCAGTGTCTACCATGTGAAGTGTCCAGTGTTAATGCTTTCTCCATCAGGCTTATGACGCACGAACGTTGTGACCTATGAATGAAATGCATTTTCACTGCTATTTGTATGGTGAGTCTCAACGAAAAAGGTTCTGTGAGGACAGAGCTTTATGTTCCGCGGGTTACTCATCAGCGGACTTCATGTCACAAAGGTCTATTGATAAACGTGTACCTGGACGAGCAAAGTGCACGTAATAACCTCACAGAATATTTGGCCACTCACCGTCGCAACTAATACGGTAATACTGAGCTTTTATACAGTGGATCAAAAATGCAAATTTTCGATGCTATCTTCCATTTCTGCAGCAATACTTTTTTTCATAAAGTACATAAACCAGTGCTTTACTTCACACACTGATAAAAATAACGTGACTTACTTTGCGAGCAGAAAATGAAACGTACTCCCACTATCTGCGTTCCACTGCCGACCAATCACTGCGTACGTTTGTGCGTCATCACAGGCCGATAGACCAATCATAAGAAGCCAGAAGAAGAAACTCTAAAATGATATCCGGTCTGGATCGACAATATCATTTCCACAGGTGCCGAGGATATGCCTGACCGGAAAGGATCAGTTTAATTAATAAACATTTTTGTAAAAAGTAAGTGGAATATTTTAATTTGGTTTCCAAGAAGTAACGTTTTATTTGCTAAACAATCAGCTTATTATTAAAATGAAATTAAATAAAAATTTTAACTATGATGGAATAATTCAACTATAGCTAAGGTTTTCTGTGTATCTCAACATAAACCAAAACAGTTAACTAGATAGGCCTACTGACCACCTCTCTACTAGATAGAAGAACCATCACCTGTATTATAGCTGCAAAAACAAATCTGTTAGTCATACAATGTATATGCTTTACAGATTATATATAACTAATAATAATACATACATAATAATAATAATACAGGGATCTGCTGGAGCCTATCCCAGCTCTCTTTGGGTGAAAGGCAGGGGTACACCCTGGACAGGTCACCAGTCCATTGCACCAAAAATGAACCAATGAATATGAAATATAGTTTCATGATTATCTTCTGTAACATAGGATAAGTCACCAATTAGCAACTAGAAAACAAAGCAACCATTTAGACAACCTCTGTGAGAATAACTTTTGAAGTAAAATTTTAAAAAGTGGTTTCTAGCACCAGTTTTTCACTCTTATGCTACAGTAAATTGAACATCTTTGGGTTTTGGGCAAAATAGTTTTCAGATGTCATCTTAGACTGTAAAAATCTTTGCTAGATATCTTCACTGGTTTTCATACATATTATAGCGCAATAAAATCAAAAGTTATAAATAATCTGCAGATTAACAATCAATAAAATCATGTTTTAGTTCAAATACAGCCATGTCTGCAATGATAGCTGGACTGGACAATCACATATTCGGTCAAAATTGGCAAATGCACAGAAAACCAATCTGATCTAGATGCAGGGACTTTGCAAGATAAATACAAAATAAAAAGATGAAGAGTGCACAGAGTCATAAATGTAATTAAAACCTCAAAGTGATTCAGTAAAAAGTGGCATCATTTTATTCATTTTATAATTTGACAATGTAAAGTCTACAGCATGGAGAGCAAACAAGTGTAGAGCACAGGGAATTGCAGGGACAAAATAAGATAAATTCAATATAATTTGTCAAATCTCCAATAAAATGTAATAAGTTCATCGCTACAAGTTTCTATTTGTGTAGAATTACTCTAATGTTTTATTTTTTCACACAACTACCACAAATATTCTTAGAAATTAGTCATCCTGTATCTGGTGTGCACAAGAGTCCCAACTGAAAATGCCAAAATCTATCCTGAAGGGTAAAATTTCTGCCATCTAGAACAAAAACAAAAAACCATACATGGTTCAATATGAGGGACAAACATAGCTTACATTCTGCATGGTGCACAGGGCGGTAATGTAGAGTGAATGACTGAAGACCCACACACGCTGACATGCACAAGTACACACACAGGACAGATTTAAACTGGAGACACAAACGTTCACATACAAGTCATAAAAAAGAAAATCCTCAAAAAATAAAGGTTATGTTTATTTTTGTCTGTCAGGAGACTGAAGAATATTTTGATAGATGTGTTAGAAAAAAAGCAAAGTGTATGACAAAATCATGAACTACACTCTTAGAAATGCAGAACATCCACATTTGCTTTTATGCACAGGAATGTTGACATTTGTTTCATTAAAAATACAAAAATAAAATTCAAAAAAACAACACCCACAATCCAGAATAGAGTCTGAAGGGGATGTGTCAGACAGGGTCAGAAAGGTTGGGGGGAGGGGAGCAATCTGAGTCTCCTGGGTCTACAGCAAATGACCAGAGTATTGCTTCACGCTGAAATAGAAAGAGTGGAAGAATAAATAAAATACACAGGAATAAAAATGCAACTCGTAGCTATGTGACAGTGTAAATATATAGCTATGCAACTGTGGGCGGATGAAAAGGATGGGGAGGCAGAGTGGGAAGAGAGACAGACAGAGAAAGAAAGAGAGGATGAGGAAGAAGACGGGATGTAAATGGTCAAGGAGAGGATGGAAGTGAAGGTGGAGGGAAAAGAGGAGTGTGGTTAGTCCTTGTGTCCAAGCAGGTGCAGCACACTGAAGGGGAAGGAGAGGAAGGAAGACGAAGGCAGGGTTAGTTACCATGGCAACACTACACTACTAATCAGACAGTGGCAGCAGGTCTACAGCTGTATTAGCATTCGGGCTAAGCTTGGATAGCATCAACAGGAAGTAGTGTGTATTATACGTGCCTACTGGTTGCCAAGGAAGACAGAAGAGGAGGAGCCCGTGCTGTTTGGCAGACTGTGATTTGTTGTCGGTTTATCTAACTAAAAACAACAAAATCACTAGTCTTCCACACAGCAGCAGCCAGGGGAAGAATCAATCCACTCCCTGCTTCACAGTGAAACGGCTTAGATGGAAAATAAGAGTTTTTTTTCCTTCTACCACTAATATTGAAATAAACGTCAGTTACACTAACCCTTTTAAATATGCTATGCAATATGTACAACTATTCATTTTGCCTACTCCTTCACAGCCATTTCATGTAAGAGGAAGGTTTGAACTAGTTGCAGGTTGCGTGGGGAAGAAAGGAAGGGGTTAGTGAAAAAGAGACAGCAGGCAAGAGGAATGCATAACCCAGCATTACATGGTCATAAGAGGTAACTGAAAAACATATTTATGTATTTGCAATCTTAAAAACAAAAATCTATGTGTGCGGTTAAGTGAAGTGTAACAGTGGTAAAGAAAGAAAGTATTTTTTTAAGGTTTTGCTGTTCTTAGCTTGCATGACTTTACAAGACTGTACTTTCTAAGATGGGTTGTTCCAAACTTTAAGCTGCACAAGTTTTCAAAGTTTTGCACTCTAAGAAGCCAAGCTAGTAGAGTGACTGGCATAATTTGATAGGTTCAAAATGGTTTGTCTACAACTATGTTGCTGATGAAGGATTTCTACTATTTCTACACAAGTCAGTTTATAACCGTGAAGCCATGTCAGAACTTGCCTGTTCTGTAGAAGGTACTGAGCATTCTGGATCTGGTCCTGGGTGCCAGTTATAGTGATAATTCGGTCCTCAGAGCCTTCCAGAGGTTCATCAATCTTGATGGAGGCTCCAGATTCGTGGCGAATTTGTTTGATTCGTTGGCCTCCCTTACCAATGATGGAGCCAGCCAGCTGTCAGTGGGGTACCGAGGAGAGAAAGAAAGGGGTGGGGGGAAGAAAGAAAAAGCAAGCAGGCAGAGAATTATTTTAGGCAGTGGGGTTGCACTTGGCTGACTTAAAAATTTGGAAGGCAAACAGCTAATTGAGAGACCATATGAGAGAAAAGCATAACTGACACATCTTCACAAAATATAGTTTCAAATATTGGTGGTGTCTTAACGCTGTGTGTAAAATGTGAAAATACGAATAACACTTCAGACATTTTTATTTTCTTTGTTTTCACAGAGACACTACTACTTTGTGGGTGAATGTGCTAACTTAGCTGCTGCACAAATAATGGATATGCACATGAGATTTAACAATAATGTGATCACATATGGCGATGTGGGTTCAAATTCAGTCTGAAAGAATCTTATTTTTATGTTCCTGTGATTTACTCACATCTTTAGGGATCGTCACTTGTGTGGTGATGACAGGCCCACCCATATCATTATAGGAGCCACGTCCACCTGAGGGCAAGGTGGAGGAGAAATGTGAAGACCAAGGAAAAACAAAAACATAGGGACAGTAAGCACAGCACAAAAATCTGCTGCCATCGTTATGGTTCAGCAAATTCTTTCAATGAGCCTGATCATTTAAAAGGTGTTGAAACTCACCGGACTGGTAGCTGTCCCAGGAGGAACTGTTGTCTGCCGTGGAAAAAAGCAACAATGGCTCAGTGATAAAACATTGACAAGTTATTTCTGTGGTTTTTGTAAACAAACTATTAATTTCTATTCCGATCCCTAAAACGTGAGTGGTCATACATGTTGCAACACATCCTCTGGGGAAAAAAAAAAAAAAGCTAGTGAATAATATAATTCTCCGCATCCAGTATTCAAATATTTAAGTAAATGTCCATCCACTAAAATTTAAATAAAAAAATAATGCTTGTGAAGACCATTAGCCAAAGAACCTTAGTTAGTTTGAATGTCTTTTTAATTAAACAGTACAAATTTACTTATGAGAACTACATTCAGATAAAATGCTTGACACAACAGTATATTGCAAACAATGCTGAGACATATACCTTAGCTCACAATCAAGTACATTAGCAAGCCTAAAACCACATCCATATAATTCCACATACATGGGGTTCAGCACTTACCATATCCTCCTCCACTCTGTAAAATAAAAAGAGAAACGAGTTATGTACGGTACAGCCAATTCCTTTCATCTTTCTACAGATCCCAGATAAATGGACAGAGGATTGTAAGCATAAATGTATGTATGATGCAGCAGCCTCATCCATGGAGTACACTCAACTAGCCACCCAGTTTTCATCCATAAACCAGACTCCTCCTCCTCATTCTCTCCCTCCTTCCTTCCCGTTTCTCCTTGCATCTCCATCAGCCCCCATTTTCACCTGCTATTCAGCTGCTGCTGTCACCAGGGCAACAGGCAATTCAAAAAGCTGTTGCTGAGCAACGGCAGGCAGTATCCTGCCAGCTCTCAGAGAGAGAGAGAGAGAGAGAGAGAGGGAAGGAGAGAGACCTTCCAGTCTGTCAACAAAGCGTTATTATTGCCTAGCAACCAACCATGGCCACCCCAACCCTCTCCACCCCCAACATCCTCCCTCTCTTTGCAGGAAAAACAGGCGGACCGTGAAAAGTACACAGTAAGAGGGCAATTACAGCTGATTATTATGGGGTGTCTCCAGCTGTGGCGATTATGGTCATTTGGTGGGATGGTTTACCCCATGCCAAAACTAGCTTGGAAGCATGGACAGGGCCAAGTGTGCACACTAACATTGCACAAATGACCAAACTATGCTTGTATTGCCAATAAAACACTATTATCGTGACAACACAATACACAATCACAGCATATTGTCTAGTGTTAGGACCAACCAGTATGCCAGTCTGAAGGTTGTGGCACCATTCGAGTTTCATGCATTTAGTAAAGGGTCACTAACCATGTTATCGCTATAGCGATCTGGTCTGCCTCTTCTGTCACTGGTGACGAAAGCATGCCATAAATGGAGGAAGATAGGTGGAGGGGCAGAGAGAGAAAGAGAGATGTGGGTGGGAGAGAAAAAAGAAAATTCTTAGAAAAAATTCTTGACAACATTCCAAAGAAAATTTCTGGTCTAGGTCAAACTGCACACACACGCTGAGCAAGATTACAGTATAAACACATTTCCTCTCAGCCATCTTCCCACACAGTAACAGGAACAGCTCTGACAGTGTTATGGTGAGAGGAGTGACAGGTGGTGGTGATGATGATTAGAGCCAAAGGCTGCTGCTTCTTCCCCAAAACTGAGCTCAAATAAAGGCTGAAGAAATGTGTTTGGGTTTATTTGCTGTTCCTGAAGAAAATACATGCACCGATGTCAACATAATGTAACTACAGCCTTAACATAATATCACTCATTGCTTTGGATTGAGTGCCTTTTCCCATATTGACGTCATAGGTTATGATGAATGATCACAAATAATGTTAAAAAAAATTGACCTGTTATAACAAGTGTCCTATGCTGATATTTTCCACACCATGTATTAGGACATTTTTATGAGTTTTAATTTCTCTGTAATCCAGACTGATGCCAGGTCATGATAGTATTATTCTGTTTATTGGGGGGCAGGCATAACCATTTTAGGATTTATTTGAACAGCTAAACAAAATAATTTACTGAATCCCAGAAAAATCTGGGATCTGCATGCATCCCTCCTGTCAGAGGGATGCATGAAATTAAACTTAAAATGGACATGCTAACAGGCTAGTCACACATACAGTTTCAAAAATCTGTCGGTGATGGCTGCTATTCATTGTGAAATGAAACCTGGCTTTGCAGCCCTGTGCCCCCCACTGAGCTCAACAGATTCTAAAATCACCAGCCACGCTACAGGGGAAAGTTGACAGAGATTCAACTTTAGACAGATATCTTTTGACTTATCCATAACCAGGCAGTGGCCTGTCAATGCAGTCTGGATACCAGAGGAAATATTTGTTTATTACTCCACTTCATGATGCATCTTTAACAGAAATGAAGGACAAGCTGATGATTCTGGTTTACCTAATGCTCTATGACGCTACTTTAATGATACAATATATAAAAACAAACTACCACCACTTTAGGTGTGTCTCATGGTGGCAAATACGACACACTACCAAAACTAACATTTCCTGAGAGGCCAGATACTGACACTTCTATCTGTAGGTGAATGCACCACAATGTACGTCTGCCAAAACGTGGTATTCAGGTGGAGCTATACATTTAAGAAAAAAATTCTTTAATTAAAAGCCAGCATGTAAAATCATATGCTGTTCTGACAAATGTTTGCACGTCTGCACATGACCCTCATATACACCACCACCACTACATTCTCTCAATCTGAGAAATAATAGGTGTGATCAGAAAATTGGATGGGTTATTAACACAGTAAAGAGGAAGTCATTCAAAATTACTGCGTTTACCTACAAAGCGCTTCAAGTAAGTCAGTGTGAATAGAGATCAAGGTTAGGGACTTATTTAGGCTAGCGCAATACAGGCAGGCAGACTGTAGAGCAATGGATGGCTGTAAGGTGGCAATTAGTACTGACGGTTAAGGAGGGCAAAAGTTTATTTTTTTCATGAGTTATGAGAAGTGGATAACCAGGCATACTCAAAAACAACAACAGAAGGAAAGAAGGGAAAATGGGACATGTAGGGATACCTCAACACTTTCAACTTCATTCGAATTTATCATGGCCAATTACTTGTCACAACTGTGAATGGAATTTATGCTGAACACATGTCAGTGTTAGTATATGCCTTTTCACTCACACACACCAAAGGGTAAAAACACTTTACAAGAAGTATCACCCAGTGGTATTAATGAGGAATGCACGCTTTCAGTAAATTACCACTATATAACACCTACCTGCATTATGGCAAGTGCAAATAATATAAAATAGAATGTCAAAGTATCCCTTTAAGTCTGTAAGAACAGGTTTAGCCAGAGGTTTGGGGACAGTAACTTACTTTGACCTGTCATCTGAGCCACGGTACGAGTCATAGTAACGATCATCTCTGTGGGCAAGATGGAAATGAGAAAAAAGACACACAAACAGACCCAGACAAACAGTGATGAGCACATACAATAAATGGAATGATAACCATGAATACAAATGTTTTAAAAGGAGTGCAGACACAGACACTGGTAAATCAAATTATCCTATGAACAATGTTGTGCACATCTGGTGAATACACCTAAATGGAAAGTAAGAACCTGAAGATTTATATAAGCAGATGCAGGCGGGAAAAAGCATATGCTCCAGTAGGACAACAGAGGCTTGTACTACCTATAATATCAAACACTTCAAAGTCAAGAGGTTAATGGAAGTAAATGACTCAACTTCAATCTGATAAGTGGAGTCATGCAATCATTTGGCACTATGGTGTCATTATAACAAAGAATGCTTACAATATATTAACCTGTATTAAAACATGCGTATCATAATGCAAGACTTGTTTGAAAGAAAAGAAGTTAAAAACCAACAAACTCAAGTGGCCACTCTTTATAACAGGACTCAAATTTGAATGAGCAAAAGAAAAAGAAAAACTGCTATTTATGTCCATCTCTTACCCCCCTCTGTGTGGATGTCCCATGGGCATGTTCCGTCCCCGGCCACTACCCCTGCCAACCCTACTTGGGTGAGGAGGAGGAGGACCTCGGCGGGGGCTCATCTCATCGTAATCCCGGCGGGAGGGAGGCATGGGTCCCCGTCCCCCTCTGCTAGAGGGCATGCGGTCAAACCCACGATCTCCACCGCTGGACCTGCTGCCACGCATGGGGAAACCTCCCATAAGCCTGCGGCTGCCCCCCCTCTCTTCAAACATCATTGTGAAACCACCATATTCATATGTTTCATCATAGAAGTTAGGATCGTATGGCTGTGCACGGCCTTTTATGGGAGCCTGAAAAAGTGAGACAGAGGAAGATCTATTGACCTGCCCAAGATTACTTGAAACTCACTGTTCACAAGAATAAAGATAAATAATACGCACTGACTCACAGAACATCAATAAAGTTGCATGTAAAATCTTTATCAAGAGGCATTAAATAATCTCATGCATTGCCAGAAAAATTCTAAATCAAATGGAACATTTGCATGAATTGCGCTAAACAACAAAAAAAATCCTACTATATTTAATTAGAATAACAAATGTAATCATTGGCTTCAAAGCTTTGCAAATCTTGAATAAAATATGACAAACCACAAAAATAGTTCACAAACACTGTAAAAGATTCTTACTTCAGAGATGAGTTCCAGCATAGTCTTGATACACTCCACCACCCTCTCAGTTTTACCACCAACCAGCACCACCCGGTCTGTCGACTGGGGACAACACTCCTGAAACAGCTTGATGCTGGTCTTTGTGTTCTGAATACACAGACACACATGAGAAGGTACCAAAAAAAAAGACAACGCTACCACATGATGCAATGTGGGAAAAAAAAGTATTTCACATTTAAATTATAATAATGTAATTTACAGCATTTTCATAACTTTAAGGTATTTTAAGTGTTGGAGGACATAAAAAATTGAGCTAGAAGAATGTAAGTAAGAATTCAATGAAAAAAACATAAGATAAAAGATTAATTAAAAAATAATAATAATAATAATAAATATATATATATATATATATATATATATATATATATATATGTGTGTATATATGTGTATAAGAGAATTCAATTACTCAATTTAATCTGTGGGCAGCTTTGCAGTTGACTTATTAAATGCAAAAACGTGCCCCATTCTTTGTATCAACATACCTCCCGGAGCTCCTTGATCTTGGCTCCCTTCACCCCGATGATTGAGCCAGCCAGGCTCTGGTGGATCAGCAGACGCAGCTCACAGTCAAAATCCATACCATTGTACTGCTGGTACTGAGGGGAAAATTGAGCAGGTTAATAGTAGGATACAATCAATTTAGTTCTCTGAAAGACCAAACCTGCCATACTTAAATTTTTTTATAAAACCAAAGTATGGCAACCCTTATTTGAGCTGAAAAACATCTCTGCAAAATAATTAACATTTATAATGGTTTGATGAAAACTGCCAACATTTACCATTTTATTCCCCCTTATCACCAAATAAATAGTTTAGTTCATTTGGTTCAACTATACTTAAGAAGAGACAGAAAATAAGTTTAAAAGGGCTGTACCTCTTCCAGTGTTGGGATAATCTTGAGCAGGATTTCTCCAACTGTCTCGATATCGGCACTGATACTCAGGATGCTTCATATTTCACCCACCAACGATAAGGCAGATCACAGCCACACAGTGAGGGTGGGGTTGGGGGTGCCAGCAAGGCATCCCAGAAGGGAAGGAACAACATTTCAGATCAGAAAATTCATGACACCCACGTTTTTCCCTCACCCAATAGAAAAATCAATGAAATCCCATTTAACCAACTCTCTCCTAAGGTTAACATAGCTAAATGAACTGTTGAGATCCAGTGTTTAATAACCTTTACATGCTAGAGTCACTGACAACTCAACACTGTAACTGGCAAAAAGCTGGTTCCCAAACAATGCAATAAAAAGCAAACCATCTTTTGTCAGTAGAAAAGAAGAAAAGAGACAAAAAAAAAGGGACCCAAAGAAAAGTGACTGCATTTGGTGACCACTGAAGGGGCAAGACGGAGGAAGGGTGACATCTGAAGAGGATCTGGCAGAAATAAGCACCAATTGTGCTAGATAGAACTCCTAAGGCATAGTTTGGTGGATGCACACCACAATGACTGACTAGAGATCCCAAATAAGGTGCCCAAGATAACTTTAAAACATCAAGAATGAAATCAATCAATCAATCAATAAAAAGAACATATGAATCCTCTAATATTTCTATTGCTTGCAAGGGGGTCAATGATTTTGATGCTTAATTTGGCCAACAAATTGTACATTAAATTTTGTTGTCTGCACCCACCTAGTGGCATAAAAAAATTAAAAAAAAATAATGAATTTACTGATCAAGAAAACATAAGCACAGTTTGCACATGGAGGTAGAATGGCAGACAGCGGAGGAAGAGTAAAAAAGCAGATTATACCATGGAAAATGAAGTTTGCCACCACTGGAGATGATGCTTTTAAAGGGGATGGGAGAAACAAACATAAAACCAAAGAATACAAACATGAGCGGGACAGGGATGATCTGTACTTTCAATAGCTGCAACAGTCAATAATCAAGGTCAGACAAAGCAGGAAAGAAAAAGCACACACAGATACACGCTTGCACGCACATGACCCTATCAATATAATTATGACTTCACAAGAAAAGAATGGGATGCTGAGAGAAGCAGATGAGCTCATGAAACTAACAAAAAACAGTAACAGCAGTATATCCGCTCTAGGTGGGGGTGGGGAGGGTGAAAACGCAAAAGATAAAGATGATGTCTAAACACCAATGAAATTATAAAAAAGGAGAAAAAGCACAGACTATAGCAAAGACTTAAAAAGACAGTGGCAGATTGTGGAAAAACCCTGACAACACCAGCCTAGGTTTCAATGTTGATATGACTTTAAAAACTGCATATAAAGGATGCTGATATGGTTTTTACAGGCTCAACAGGCACATTTGGACATGAACGCATTTAGGCATTTTGACTGAGGCTAAAATACTGTGAGAACAGGTAGGTTAAAATACAGTGACTTGACAGAGGCAGGATGACTATTTATTATTCATCTCTTCTTGTTTGTTTGACTTGTAGTCAGGCAGTGAGAGGGAGGAGCTTAGGGACATACCGCTCAGGCCCACTGCTGTCTGGGACTGACACACTGGCATTGTACTGGGCGTGGCATGGGCAGGGGCCAGGGCCATTCGAGCACAGATGTCAATCAAGTAAGGCGCCCATTTAGGGACAGGGCACGATTATGGGCAGGGCCAACCAGGGTATCAGGTGGGCAGGCGCAGGAGGGGCCATCCAGAACATGGGCAACAGAGGAGGAAGTGGGCAAAAAAGTCAACAGTAAAATAATAAACAAGGGAGAGGGAAGAGGAATACATTTTTAATATACAGGCTCTACACTGTTCAAATGTGACTTTAATTTGATTCTCTCAGAGATTGGTTTGTCAAAGAGAGAAAAGGTGACACTGGAAAATGGGTAATGGCATATTAAGAACATGAAGAGTTCAATGTTTGGGAACAGACTAGAGACAGTGAGAAAGAGGGGTAGAACAAATTTGGAGGGCTAGAGAAAGAGGCAATGACACTGAATGAATTAAAAATTTGCGAGGTTGCCCTAACAGTGAAACAAATTTTATCTGGCACTGCAGGTGATTTCATGAACACCACACTGTGCCCATAAATTTAAATTAACAAGAGCATCAGTGCAGCTACAACGGTACGGTTACTTTAAATTATCATTATGGTGAAATAAATGGACATGAATTTGTGCCTAGGGCCAGTTTAGCTGAGACAATCACATGATGTTCATGTAAGAAGAAAAAAGGATAAAACGAACCCCAAAGGGCTTGTCATAAAATCTCATGAAAAGAACAGCAACACATGCATCAAATAACCACACCCCTTATTTACACAGAAAAAACATTGCCAAACACAAAAATGTACGTTTTCAATTTCATTTTTCATCTGTTATCCAGGTTATTTTATTTTATTTTTTATAATGCCCCATAGAGGTTTGGTAGTTAAAAGAGGTTGATCACAAGTGGAGAAAAAAAACAATAGGAAAAAAAAAAATTCAACAAAATAAAAATTCAAGGTGTACGAAATAGATGTACTCACGTCTGTACGAAGGGCTTTGATGTTTTTGCCACCCTTTCCAATTACTGCTCCTGCATTCTGAGAATACACAGGATATTTTAATAAATTGAAAATATAAAGTAAATTTTAAAAAGTGAACTATGAAAATGTAATTTACAAACAATTGGCAAAAGAATATTTTTGAGAAAAGTAAAATGACAATGAATGTCACAAATAAAGGGTAGAAATTAATTATTCAAAAGGCAAAGATATGATTAAGGCAACTAAATGAAATCCATAAAATATACAATGAGTACAATAAATCTGCAGTCTTAGAACAAATAATCATGTAAAGTATTAAACATGAAACAGCTGATTTACTTTGCTCTGCAGGAGAATGCGAAGCTCAACCATCTCGTCTGAGTTCCTGGAGCGCTTGAATGATTTCTGCTCATCTGCATCCTCAGCAGGGCGCTTACCTGGCATAAAGAGATAGAAAATGCACACTGATAACCATGCACAGACCACCTTTCACAATATAAAACTGAATAATCTAAAAGACCTTAGGAAGCTGAGAATCACAAAATCACAAGCCTGTCAAAGAAAAAACATTTTTTGAAAGAGGCAGTGACTGAGGTTCTTAACTTTTGTGCATAATTCAGAACATTTAGCTTTAAATATTTCAATAATTTGGTCTTTTCTACAATCAGCCTGTAAGTAATCAGCTACAGCATCACTGCCATTGCTATTATTCAATTAGTTAAAACATATGATTGATGTAAACAGATTGATCAGTCTAAGAAACTTATGCATTATGAACACATGACCAATAATGTAAAGAAGCACTGCTCTTTACCGTTTGTTTCTGTTCCACTGAATGAACTCTCTTCTTGCTGTTCAATTTCTGTCTCCATGGTCTTCTGACAGTGGAATTGACACCTGGGTCCAAGTAGCAGTCGGCAGCAGCAGGGAGCAAGAAGCAGAAAACTGGCTCCTGTGAGCTGTAGTAGTCTGTCAGCATCGTAACAGGGGAAAGGAAATTAGACAATAACAGGGTGTGCGATGAAGATCCGGATAGTCAAGACTTGGAGGTGAACTGGCGAGAAGAACTGGCAGAGCAGTGGCACTCGCTGGTATTTATTAGCTACGGGGCTTATAGTTATTGGGGAAAGGGCGTGTTGATAGGCGGAACTAAAAAAGCACGGACCAAACAGCTGCTGCGCTCTGTCTGCTTAGTGGTAATGCAGAGATGTAATATTAAAAAGGCACCGTGATAGCAGTGCTATAAAACACACTCATTTTGATCACTACTCCACTCTGTCATTTAATCGTTGAGACTGACGTTTAACCATATAGCTGTGTTAACCTTAGATGCGCTGTAACGTCAATTATAAGCATAAAAAACACTGAACAGTTAAGGTACCATTATAATAATATCAGTTATCACATCGTTTTGAAGTGTTTATTAGTGAAGGAATCAATCAGAGACTGAGATAACAATCAACCAGTGATTATGTTAGCTAACGTAACGCTCCGCTTTATACTGAAGCTAAAGCTAATGCTATTGTAATCGGGCAGCAACACGAAGATTTCAATTCATATAGAATTGGATAAGTAATGGAACTGGTACCGAGTAACGCTGCTCTGAAACCGAACAAATCCAAAATGAGCCAGCGCCAAAAAAAAAAAACAACTCAGCAACCATTAATGAGGATCGGACGTTAATTGTGGTTAATGTCAGCGAACGTTAACTGGAATAGCCTGCTAGCCTGGAGGGAAACGCGTTACATACGAGTTTCGTTGTGTAGCTAACGTTAAATCAAAATAAATGTCTGTTGTGCCCTTTTCAAACACATTGATAGCTAGCTACATACGGCGCAAGGCATGGCGATAAGTCGAGCTGGATTATCAAACATCACCAAGCCGTCAGTACAAAGAGCAACACGAGCCTCTCCAGCTAGCGGCTAGCTAACTTCGCCATGTTGCCATGATTTTGGTTGAACACAAGAGAGACGATCTAAGCCAGTAAACTAGACAACATTAAGCCAGACACAACATAAACAACTCCGTACCTGCTTTGTTTTTATAGTGCCTGTGTATTTCAACTACATTAGATCAATGTAACACAAAAAGAACCATTATATCGTCAAAACACAAACCTTCAGTACAAGACCTCACTCGCCCCCGTCCTTCTCTACCGAACCTGGAAATGTGAAAGTATTGAACTCAAGAGCGCTGATTGGTTGAACGGGACGCAAATCAAACAAGCTCCAGTCCCAATTGGTTAAAATACGCGTCAATCACAAGTGTGGAGGCGTTTCCAAAGAGGTGCCAGATACCCCCTTTCCGGATGTGTTCAGTATGCAATTTACTGTGAGTATTCGTTTTATTCCTGTTTTAAAGAAAGCAAGTCTCAGCTTGACGCTTGTTTGTGTTTCCTGACATCTTCCAGAGGCACTGTTGTTAGGTTTAATAACTGCTGTTATACATAATAGCGTCAGTGATGATGTTCTGCCTACATAAAGCTAAGGTACAGTAGCACCAACAGCGCTAAATAGTTTGGTTTGTCAGTTTTGGCGCCCTGGCTACTTTCCACAACACTACATGGAAGAGACGTTACTCCACAGTGTTCAGACGCGTTGTGTGTCCAATGTCTTAGTCATTGCAGCCCAAAACAATCACATGATAGACACTTAAATCGTGTATCTGATAACAGTGGAGAAAACAGCGCAAAGTCGTCTTAGGTCAAATACACACAGAGGAAGAGGATGGCCCCTGAGATCCAGGCAGCAGTACGTACTACCCAGGCCTGGCTGCAGTCCTCCTGGAGTGTCCAGGTGCCCTTTGCTTGGCTGGAGGCCTGTGTGCAGTGGTTACTGGAAGAGGCAGGGGGAGCAGGTTATCTGTCACAGCAACAAATCAACCAACAGGTAACAATTGCCTAATTAATAATTTTTCTAATAATCGGTCTAATTGCAACCGCTGAATACGAAATGATCACACGCTAGATCAGTTAGTATCTGTTTCATGGCCAGGTGGATGTGGAGATCTTTTTTAATCACATGCCCCGTATTAAGTATGGGGCATGTGACAACAGCTGGTCATATATGATGAGGGAACAGTCATTCCTGATTATGTTGTATTTGTTTTGTTTAACTCTTTGCAGACAGCTGATGTGTTTCCAGTGCTTAATCAGTCTCTTGTCATTTCATGTAGTATACAAAGCTGAAACAATTAGTAGATTAATCAACAAAAAATGAATCTGTACCTATTTTGATATTCTCATCTGTTTATATTGCTGTTTAGTCAAGCAAAAATGTAATATTTCATAGACTAAACAGTAAGAAAAATAATCCACAGATTGACAATGAAAATAATATGTTAATTGCAGCTGTACAGCTGTTTAGTCACCACCCATATTTACATTTTCTAGAAATGTCTGTCTTTCAGGTGTACCATGCTAGAATGAGTAACCCAGGGGGTTGAACTGAACAGTCTCTGACACAGGAGCTGTTTTGTATGTCTCTTGTTCTTGTAAGGATGAAAACTCTGGCATTCTTTATACACTGAACAGATGTAACTACTCAGAGCATGTTTGAAGTTGCTGTTTTATTCACCTTGGCATGGCAAGTGATCTCAAAATATACTAAACACACTATGGGCTTACTAGACAAATTTTGTCAAATCCTACACAGATACGCAGCTCCCAGAAAGCACAACATATTGAACCTTGGCACAGGCAAGCATCAATAGCTCAGGATGATGCACATTTCTACTACTGTCAGCTGAGAACAAGAAGAGCATGCCACAGTGGGTAATGATTGGCAAAAGTGGGTGATTGAGAAGTGAAAGGAAACCTCCTGGTCTGATAAATCCTGGTTTCTGTTGCAACATGGTGACAGCAGAGCAAAATTTTTGTGTAAACAGCATGAATTCTTCCTGCCTGGTGTCAGCTGTACCAGCTGGTGGTGGCGTCATGTGGGGTATGTTTTCCTGGATTGACGCATCATTTGTACGCCACAGCATACCTAAATATTGTTGCTGAACAGCTGTGTTCCTCCTTGGCCAAAAGTTTTTGGTTTTAAAAATAGATACTTGAGAAAAATTCTTAATTTCTCAAAGTACAGATCACCTCCTTATGGTTCCGGTAATGTGATAGTTGTAAGATTTCATTCAATTAATTGTCCCCAGTTTTCAGCCCTAGAGAGAAGTTTTTGAATTATGTAGGCAAGAATGTTCAAATCATGATAATAGACCAAAATCTGCACTGACTTTATGACACTGCTCAGTCAAAATCCATTTGATGTTTCTGTGGTTTTGCAAATTGATTTCTTGAATAATTAAAAGTTTTCTGATGGCAAAATCATAGTGTATAATAATAATAATAATTATAATAATTTGATTCATGCCAAGGAAGTGACTGTAACAAATTCTTTGTCATACCACAGATGTGAATGTAATGTCATAAAATACAGAAGGAAATAAACAACACTACATTATCTGAAATTTTAGGCACTGGATCAGTGGCTGCTGACAGATCTGAGGGACCTGGACTACCCTGTTCTCCCTGAAGGGCTCGCTCAGGCACAGAAGACTAAACTCAGTGGCACATTCTGTGTCCAGGTACAAACTTTTTGCCATATATTTTATACTATATAGCTGATCTCATGTTTATTATTAGAATTTTGTTATGGACGATGCCTGGCCCTTGTTAAAAATCAAGCACAGCTACAGCAGAACACAAGCAAAAGGGAGGGGAAACCAGCTCATAAGGAAAATTAAGTAACAGTAAAATTGAGTCCACACTCAGTCTTAGAACAAATACTGCATTTGTTTAACTAGCCTGTCGGTTTATGTTTTTATTGTAGTCTCTTCACACATTGTATTTGTTGTATTGTATTAGGTTGAAAGCAATTTTTTCTTATATCATAGCAGCCTCAGTATTTCCTATTCACTTTTCATTATTGGTGAATTCTGTGTAATACAGCCAACAATGCTGTACAATCAGAAGCCATATTAACAAACTAACAAAGCACCCCTGGATTCTCGTTTTCTTTCGTAGATGGAAAATGGAAACCCAGCTGGAAACCCTAAGACAGAGTAATTAAATGTTAGTCGGTTCCAAAAATATGCAATGATGGAAGAAACAAGCTGCATCTTCCACTCACACTTAAGACTAGCAGTTTAAGTACAGTGTACAGGGTCTTGTAATAAGACAGTGATGTCAAAATTTTCATTAGATATTCAAGGCATCATACTCAAAGTTCTCTCTGTTTTAGGTTGATTCATTACTGGACATCAGTCAGCCCGCTTATGGTCAGTTGCAGAAGTGGAGGGGCACAGACTGTGCCAACGATGAGGTGTCTGCTGTCACACAGGCCACCCAGCGGCCCTGGGAAGCAAAGTCAACCCGTATGCTGCTAATGCAGGTCAGAGGCATTTATGAAATAAAGTAGTATCTCTGTATTTCAATGTTGTGCCTTAACCATTAAAAAAAACATGGACAGTATGTGTGATGTAGGTCACCTCTCTGTTTATGACATCAAGTTAAAAAAAACAAACAATGTAACTACCTTTTAATTAGTATGTGACCATTAGATTTTGCATAAATACTAAAAAAAAACATAAGTCTCAGAACTTGCAAAGATTGTGAAAACCTAAGGGGAAACTCCACTCAATAACAATTGAATTGAGCTGTATTATTTTGTAAAAGGCTTGTGATAATAATAGCCTGAAAGCAAAATTATATTGCAGTACTTCTATGGCATTAGACATGAACTACTCTTGATTACAGTGTATTCAGCATTGTTAATATGGTGTTACATTATTTACCAGTGTGTAGAATTGTACTGAACTTATATGAAATGTCCAGCACTAACTTATGACCAACCTTTTGTCTCTGTGTGTTTTGTTGGACAAAATAATGAAACTTCTGCTTCTTTTCCTAACTGAACTAGAGTGGACAGGTGCAATCAGTGAGAACATATGAAAGAGTAAATTGCTGGAATATAAGGCACAGGCTGTAATTTTCACCTTAAGTAATACACTTGTCACTGCTCTATGGATTCTCAAGAATAGTGCTGGCGTTGCTTAGAAACGTTCCATTGACTTTTTTCATTTTTTTTTTTTGGTTTCTCAGACCATTTTAAGCCAGCCCCACAGTTCTAGGAGTCACGAGATGCAAAAACCCATGGCAGTTAAAAATGCATTAGAATTACTGTTTGAAGGAAGGGTAATATATCCAATATATTCAGACAAGTTCTGCATTTCCAATAAAGTCCAGCATGTATAATAAAACTGCAGGAAAAAAACTGTTTCAAATTCCCACCAGCAGTTAGGTTTTGGGAAGCTAAACAACATACAGTGTAATGTACATATACAGAATTACAGGAGCTGCAGGTCTCAAGTAAAAAGGCATAAATATAATTGGATAAATGCATAAATAAATAATTTCATAATCATTTCCCTGTTCAGATGTTCCTGGTCAAATTTACTGTCTGTTGTACAGGTGACAGATGGGGTCCAGAGCTTAGAGGCCATGGAGTATCAGCCTATCCCTGCACTCAGCACAGCACTCAGGTCAAGGATTGATCTATAAAACAATAAACTGCACTGTGAAGTCTTTTTGCTGCTAACTGTGTAAAAAGAAGAACCATGCCTTCCTAAAATGTGATAATAAATATATCTATCAGCTGTTGTGTCTAGTTTTTTTGGTTTTTTGTTTTTTTTTAACATGCATTTTACTTTGTTTTTTATTGGTTAAAAACACAAATATTTTCTTCCAGCTTTTTCTAAAAGACTCCTTATACTCTTCCAGGCCGGGTGCAAAGTTGCAGCTACAAGGGCAGATTGTGTGCAGACTGGGGGTGCTGCTGTTGGGGCCGTCCAACATTAAGGTCCTGGGTGGTGAGGTGGAAGATTTGGTGGACAGGAATGACCAGGTTGCTCTGTTTGTTTTTTTTTTTTTGGTCTTAACAAGGTTCTATCAGTCCATGTTTGTCTTGCATAATATTATATGGAATCATCCACCTTTCAAAACCTCTTTCTGAATATGTAAAACTCCATTGAGATAAAGTTATTGTGGTTCTGTTATACTATGTTTCAAAACTATTGTGACAGGGCAGGGTGCTGTGTCGGATGCTGGGACTTCCTGAAGAGGAGCAGCAGCAGCAAGAAGAGGAAGAGGAGGCCCCACCAGCACCACCACTAGGTATACTCATGCAAATTTATTTTTAAATCTTTTAAAAGTTTCACAGAGCCTGTGTCATGCAGTGACAGAACAGAAACCCTGCTCAACCAGAGCGGATGTATTTAAGCCTTCTCTGAAATACTGTGATGATGGAACAGCAATGATTGAACAAGAACTTTTGTTGCCATTCAATTTCAAAGCCCTGTTTCAGTAGCGGCGTTATTAATTTCATGACATTGTAGGCTACTGATTTTTTTTTTTTTTTTTGAATCATTTTTGTTTTGTTTGGATTGTTGACTGGGGAAACTGATCAATAGCAGCAATAATTACTATTATGCCTAATGTCACTAATTTGCATAATAGCAAAATATGGGCAGTAATGGGTTAATGGTAGATCATATTCCACAGAGGTCAGTGGTAATATAAGATATGTACAATATAAAACATCAGCTTAACAGAAGTAATTTAAATCACTGAAATGCCTATTGATTGCATTTTGTTCTGTGAATTCTGAATGGCCACCAGAGACAGTATGGAATACCTTGATAAGCACGAGCACAAAATAAACCATAGTAATAAAGTCAAGCGTGTGTGATCTGAATGATGCAAATAACATAAAAAAGGAACTGTTGTCTAATGTAGTATCTTCCTATAACAAGTTAATTGAATAGAACCCTCTCAACTAAATTAAACTGTATATATATTCAAAGTTGTTACTCTGTATAAGCATTGGAAATTCCTGTGTGAGTGCCAGAGACCACAGGGGGCCTTCTGACCAGAAATCTTTAGTAAAACCACTTGCAGATATGAACACCAGCTGTGCAGCATCTGGGAGATGGAAGATGAACATGAAAAGAAGATCGTTCAGACTTGGCAAAATGTCAAACTTCTTTATCAGTGCATTTGCATCACTAGGTCACACATGATTTTTGTTTGCTGTCTTGACCTCATGTGGATGTGATGCATGTCTAGGTATTAGATACTAAAGACAGGCATTTCTTATACAGAGTCTTTTTGTTTTGACTTTAGAGAACCAGGACCTGGAGCTAGATGATGCTGAGTTGTTGGCTAGTGTGGAGTCCCAGGGGGTGGAAGGAGTTCAGGGAGGGTCTGTTACAGACAGTGGCTATAGGACACTGAGTGAGTTCTCCAATCAGTCCTCAAGAAGCTCCTCTATCAGGAGCCATGTCTTCACAACCTCATCCAGGTGGGTGGCTAACATGAGGGTGATGTCTTGACATTTTAGTGCTGAAACTCAGTTTTTACCGTTGGGCAAATATAACTTGACATTTTGAATTATAGCAAAATGTTTGCCTTTAGGAAATTTGTAAGCATTTATCTTTCAGCTACTTCAAGAAGTATTTAGCACTTTAATTCTACAGCTTACATACAGACATATTTTATAATATACTTCAGCATTTACTTCTGCACTCCAGAACACTTGTCTAACCAAGTTGATGTTGCTAAATTATTCGATATGTCTAAATCCATTTTAATTATTATATAAATGACATATGTTTGTTGTCAAATTATCATATTTCTTCTAGATTTAAATATATGGCTCATGTTTTCCAGAAGTGACTCTCCCATCCAATCTTACAGAAGTGGTTCAACCCAGAGTGGCAGAGGGAGCTCAGTCCAAAGTCATTACCACAGAAATGACACTGGCCTCTCTGACCACATGATGCAAGATCACAACATGACAGATGAAGACTTTCCCAATGAAGACTTCGATGATCTTCCCCTGGATGAATTGGACAGTGTAATTTTTCAGGAAAGCACAAATGCTGTTACACAGTCTGACAGCAGTCACAGAAACACACCACAGAATAACAGCAGAATAACAGGAAATCCTAACAGTTTAGACGGAGCAACAAAAACAGCTCAGCTTGAGCAGCAGCCTTTAAGTGGCTCTGAGACATGGGTTGGTAGTATCAACTCCAGATCCACCACACAGAAAAGAGACTATCAAGGCTACACTAGAGGAGCTACAGGGCAATCAGCCACAGTGACTTCCACACAATGCTGTTTCCCAGCAGCTACAGAGCCATCACACGATCTAGAATCTGTAACTAGTGTTGAGAACGATTTTATGGATGAGGACATGGATTGCATTTTTGTAGAAGCGGAAACCTTTGGAGAACAAACTGGGATTGCTGAAGGGCTAAATCAGCTCCCTCCCTCAGCTCAACAAGGACCTAGCAGAAACAGAGAGAGCTCTAGCAACAAAGTAGTAATCTCAGGCTCCACTTACAGACAAAGTTACACCTCAGACACTAGTGAATTTGACCACCAATCTGCTAAGAAAAATCTACAGAGTGGCTGCACAGTCCCTGCTGTCACTCTGACCTCTCCACCCTTTACATACTTGTGTTTGCTTGAAGGGCTAATGTCCAAACCACAGTCCCACACCACAGAGATCCATGTCAAAGCTTTCATTGTGACACTCTTGGGGAAACTGAGCAGCACCAATGGTGTTTGGCGTGTCTGTGCTACAATATCTGATGGAACTGGTTACCTGGATGTGGAGTTATCTGATGAGGTTTTGACAGGCCTGCTGGGCTTCTCCGTAGCAGAGAAGGGGGCTCTGAAGCGCGACCCAGCCCGGAAAGGTGTGCTGGATGCTGGCATGAGGAGATGTCAGGAAGAACTGGTGGACATGTGTTGTGTTATGACCATCGTGATTGAACCACAGGGTAGGAAAGCTGTGGTGACCAAAGCAGATCCTGTCACTGAGAAAGTACTTCAGGAGCTGGAACAAAGGGTGAGAGAAAGGAAAAAATAAACACAGAGGAGAGGTTGAGCAGTAGATGATATTTAGGAAATGACAGGGAGCAAAGAAATATATTGCTGGAGAATGTAACTAGGGAACATTGCACACATGCACTGCCTTAAAAGTGTTCCTTTGTGTATCAGAACTAAGGTATTTTTTAAGGTTGGTGATCAACCTACCCTTCTGCTTGAGATTTGGAGAGCAGACTCTGTCAACTGGATATCTGATGATCAGCAAGCAGTGTGTTGCAATGCACCCCATCTGCTATATGTGAATGTGACATTCTGTTGTCATTAGAGGATTTCATTCATCTATTCAGAGAGCAGTTTTCTGTCTTCAATGCTCTACATCATTTCACAAGAAAAATACATGAGAACATTTTAATTTATGTTACTAATTTTGTATTGGATGGATATCAGAGGTTTAGTTAAAAAAAAACCCAGATGGACAGGCCATGAGCTTCAGTTATCTTTTCATCATGAAGCCTCATCCACATTTTTGTCTTTGAAATCACACACACCTCAAATGTGATGTTCTGCCCATATTAATGTGTATTTTGAGATTTTACCATTTTCTTTCACTCTGACTAATAAAACATGTGAAGTAAGAACTTGCTGCTGATTTCAATTTTCTCTTCTTGTCAAACGAGTATTGTATTTCTCAAAAATTAGATGAATACCCAGAGCACTGTGTTTCATTTGGCTTGTAATAGTTCTATTAAATGCACCGCTGGGGTGCAGTCTGTTTAAGCACACATAAGAGTGATTAAAAGTAACCCTGCAGTATTATCTGAGCTTGTAGCTCTGTAGCGCTTTCAGAAATCTCTCTTAAAGATAAAGCATCTCAACAATTTAAATTAATTTGGATTTTGTCTGTCATACATTGTAATTAGTTTTCAGTCTCTCTTACATCGATGTCCTCAGTGTGATAACGAGCAAAACATGAGACAATAAAAATAATACAGGGAATGTATGTCAGAAGGTATGTGTGCTTACATTTGTGCCTCTTTGTGCTCATGCAGAAGAGCACATGCACATATGTTACTGTGCTACACCAATGAGTGCACTTCCACTCAGGTAGCCAGGCTCGCTTCATTAAGGGCTAATCAGGTTGAACATCTAAATCAGGACCCTGCTATGCATGTCAATAGCATATTATGTGCTAACGAGGCTGGAAACCATGGAGGGGTTGGGAGGAGAGGGAGAGAAGCAACCCATAGGGAGAGACAAGTGGAATGAATATTGGGTGATGGAGTAAATAAAACAAGCGAGACGTACCGTCTCGGTGGGTATTGAAGTGATTCTGCAGTGTACAGTACAGATGTATTTCAGTGGTAATTAGACTGACAGGAAGCTATTGGTAAGTACTCAGTATAGCTGTGTACACCTCTGATAAAAAAATCTCTGAGAATATACATTTCCTGAATTGTCTATTGTTATTTAATATTTTATTTTCATATGTTTAGGTTGAAATGTAGGAAAGAAGAATGACATACTGCATAGGGAATATGAGGGGCCATGTCCTTGGGTTTACAGATGAGAGTGTGGTAATATGTTATTATTATAGAGCCATCATTTGATTTAAGTTTCAGCTGTAAATGAGGGTTTAGTTCTGTTAAAATCCAATTAAAAGAAAGGTTAATTAATTATTTTTAACAAATAAAATAAAATGTTTTAAAACATTTGTCAATGAAGATTGACACAATCTAACATGTTGACATTATTTATGTTATCTATTTTGATTTTACCTGATTTTATCAGGTTTAAGCCGTTTCATTATTTTTACCTTGTACAGCACTGGTCAATTTCAGTTGTTTTTAAAGCTAAACAAATAAAGTTGCAGTTGCAGAAGATCACAAAAGCTCCAAAACAACAATTAAATGGCCTCTGAGAATAGACTGTTTTCCCTGCACCATGGTCAATGAACTCAGATGTTTAGCTTCTAAGCCTCAATGGCTGAGAAATCCTTAAAGTGCAAATAAATAATGGAAAAACGGGGCAAACTCCATCTGCTGATGAGGAGCATGACAAAGTTCTGTTTGGGATTAATAAACACCTGAATGTCAGATGAAGTAAAGTAACATATTACCTATGCCAATACAGCGTACTTATACTTAAGTTCTGTATAAGTATTTTGGGGAATTTGGGAATATTTCCACATCTTTCTTAAATAATTTTATTTCTACATTTAATAATCAGCTTCAGTATTTACTTTGCAAATTCAAATATTTACATTTAGAACATTTGAGATTATAAAATATGGTGTATTTTTTTAGCCTTAACTACCAGTAGTATATAAAGTAGTCAAGTAATACCACCTTAAACATCTGTGACATTTAAGTTCTCCTTAACTGTTAGGACATCTACAAATGCCAATATGCTCAATTAATATATATAATACAATTGTGTATATAGGCTCCATCTCTCTTGTTACTTCGCATTTTACATCACTATAGAATTTGTGTATTGCTTCCACCATAGCTCACATACAGTGTTTTAGTTCTAAGCAGTAAATAATTTGGATGGAAGAGGTCATGGAGGAAACAGAGGAAACCAATTGAACATTTTCAGCACAAATTCTTCTCTCAGAAGTTTATTACCTTCATCATGAACTCATAAATGCATTACATGTGCACTGTGGGCCTTGGGTTCATTGAAAGGCTGGACTGCAGTCTTGTAAGGAAATTACATTTTTTGAGTCTTTAAAAGTTTGCCATGCGTCAACAAATGCTAAAGGACATATTTCAGAACAATATGGGAAAGTACTTGACTGCCCTAATAGCTTTCCATTTGAAATATTATTTCCTCGATTATGTTAGCCTTCCACTTCTCCCTCAGTCTGGAGCTGAAACAAGAGATAAAATAAGCTTTTTCCATTCTCCTGTGAGTTTGGATGTACCTTTCCAAATTGTATATAGCAGTTGAATAGAGGAGACTGAGATGGGAGGGGCAGAGCACACGCATGGGAGACAGAGAAAGAGAAAGCACTGTGCTAATTTCTCTAATGCTCATATACAGCTGCACTGTACCTCTTTGGTCATTACAATTTCAGTGTAAAAAGTACATGAACAATCCTAATACCCCTCTTGCTAGCTGTAATTTTCTTTGCCCTATTACATTTAGTAATGAAAAATCCACTTAGACAGCTCAACCTCTCTTTTAGTCCACCATCAAAATGAGCAAATGGTTTCTCTTCATGGCAAAAACATACCTCTTTATATGTGTGTGTATGTGCATGCCTACCTTGGACTTGGGGATGTGAGTCATTAAAGGAGTAGAAAATTATGAGGAAATTGGACTTAGGAAACAATAAGTTGGCTCATCTGGATGGATAGAGGGGATGATTGTTGTAGTTTGAGAAGGAATGACGAAAGGACCAATTTTACACTCGTATCAAAGTTTTTAATGGGTTTTATTTTAACTGACAAAACATTTTGATGTCCTGGTCACTGTATATCAAAGTTCATTAAAAGGGCAGTGAGTCAACATATGTATTGACTATTGAAAAAGGACAACACTTTAAGATAAAAAATTATTTTTCAGGTATTCTATTATAAAATTACCACCTTCAGCTATCCCTGTGACACACACATAATATCAAACAGTAAAGGGAAGAAAAGAAGATATACACTAATGAGGATTGGTCCCATTCTGCAAACAGCTCAGAAAACCTAATAGCATAATGAAGAAATGCGCCACGTCAATACAAATAGAGCATTCAGTATTTTGCTCAGGTACTAAATAGGATACCACAATAAAATTATTCATTTCAGAATAATATATATTATATAAATGGATGATATCAATGGATCTATTAATGTACAGGCATCACTTTAATGCAGCAGCTGGTACAGTGGGAGCTAATTTTAAATATTTCATATAGCCTAATTTGTTTGTCTGTCTCTATGTGTCAGCCCTATGATAGACTGGGGATCTGTCCAGGGTGTACCCTGTCTCTCGCCCATTGTCAGCTAGGATTGGCTACAATCCTGGATAGCAGGAATAACTGGTAGGTAATGGATGGGCAGCTTAACTTCTAACAACTCATTATATTATTCGCTAATTGTATTTTAGATTAATTTCAATTTGCAAAGTAACCAGAAACTAAAGCTGTAGTAGAGTAAAAAGTAAAATATTTACACAAGCAACGCACTAAAGTAGCAGTATAAATTAACACAAAATAGAAAATAGGCAAGGCAAGTTTATTTATATAGCACAATTCACACACAGTAATTCAAAGTGCTTTACAGAAATAAAAGACAAGTTAAAAGTACAATGCAAAAATCAAAATAAGAAACAGCAAATAATAGATTAACTTGAAATTAAATTAAAGGCGAATCAGTGCAGATAAAACATATTCAGTTGTCATATGCAGAGCTGAAAACATTTCCAGAGATGAGGCTCGTCTAACATCAGGAAGACTATTCCAGATTTTAGCTGCATGAAACTGAAACCCTGCTTCTCCCTGTTTAGTCCTGACTCTGGGCACAAGCAGAAGGCCTGTCCCTGATGTTCTCAGAGTCCAAGATGGTTCATATGGCATCAACATGTCAAAGATGTAATGTGGTGCTGAGCCATGAAGAGACTTATACACAATCAGGGCTGTTTTAAAGTCTATTCTCTGAGCGACAGGAAGCCAGTGCAGAGATCTGAGAACAGGAGTAATGTGGTAATACTTCCTGGTTCTAGTCAGGACCCGAGCAGCAGCGTTCTGCATGTACTGCAGCTGCCTTACAGCTCTTTTTAAGAGCCCCGTGAATAGGCCGTTACAGTAATCTAACCTGCTAGAGATGAATGCATGGCAATGTTTTTGAGATGGTAAAATGCTGACGATGTTATAGATTTATTGTGGCTGTTAAAATTCAAGACTGAGTCCATGATTACCTCTAGATTTCTAACTTGATTTTTAGATTTTAGAGAAAGAGACAGTTTCTCTTTGTTTTTGTTGCCCAAAGATGATTATTTCAGTCTTGTCACTGTTTATTTGGAGAAAGTTGTTTTGCATCCACGCAGTGATCTGTTCAATGCACACAGTGAACACAGTGAATTGACTGGTCCATATTCACCTGTAGAATACAAATACCTACATTTAATATACATTCACTACATTCACTTTCTATTTTTTCTCCTAAAAAAAAATATAGAAGGGGAGAGTGGGGATGGTTATTTAATTGAATAAAAATTGAGATACCTAATTGGGGTTCTATATTAATCCATAAAACAATTATGTAATGTTATGTCAAGCTTTAAAATTAATCATGTGATAATGGACAGTTGCAATAATATGTTTTAACTGACACCTATGGTAAAACTTGCTATCTTAACTTTACACCATAGTTTAGACACATGCTAACCATGCCTGTTAGAAGCTAAGAAAACACTCATTAAAATATTTGGCTTCAAGGCTTCATGCAAACAGCTCAGACGGTATGATAAAAATCTGGTCATAAAATAAAAAAAAAAAAAACTTTTTTAGCTTGAAAAGTATTTTTTGGAGAAGGATTGGTCACTTGTGTCTGCTTTCCCTGAGAGGGATATAGAAGGCATATTTTAAAAGTCAAAGTTATGAAAAGTTAGATATGGAAAAAAAAAAATACTGATTTTGAAGATGTAATTTTGCAGTTAAGGAGAAATAATTAATCCAGTCATTGACCTTTTACTGATTACTCAGGTGAATGATGGTTAACTAGACTTAATAGGAAAGCTTATTAAAGCTCGGTGAGGCAACTCTAAAAGAGTGCAGACAAACGACTGACAGGCCCACAATACAACTGGCCGCGCTCTACATTCTACTCCCATAGAACCAAGTCATTACTACCATTTGAATACAAGCAGGATGTACTTGAGAAGCAGGACTTAAAAGAAAAGAAAGAAAAGGTTTCATATAAAAAGACAAATGATTTTGCTATGACAAGGAAGAGAATGGTTTTGCGCTCCCCACTTGTCCTTTCTTTCTCCACAGAGACGAGGCAACCTGACAAGCTGGCCATTAGGAAGGTAATTTGACAAGCTGTGCAGAGCGCTTTCACTGCGCCCTTACACCTCTTGAACATCATGAGGCCATGGTTCTGTACCCTTAGTTAATATTAAGTGAATACATGGCTGGAAAAGACTACAGAGGATGGCAAATGACTGCTAGTGTATCAGATGTATGATCAGTTCAGGTCAAAATGGCTCTTTGAACTCAGAAGCACTCAGTGGTACTCAGAAAAATGAGCCAGTCAATCAGCTGCCAGCCAGGGTTTGCATATGGTCACTGAATACATGTTATGTTTAATTCATTAAGGAAATTACTGCATCTGGTCTCATTGTGATCTGGTCACATGCGATGCCTTGTGAGTGAAGGCATCATAGTTGTATATATGTTGTTACATGTTTATGTATGTGTATGGGCACCTGTTTGTGTGGGCTTGTGTGTTTGTTTATTGCCCTTAATTCACGAGGCAGGATATGAAACGAAAGGTCACCATCAGGAAACCACTGGGACCAGGAGGAATTAGGGGGAAATGAGACCCAACAGAAGAGATTAGGAGTATGTAGGTTAAAGCGAGAAAGAGGAAAAAATGAGCTGCTTCTGAACAGAAGAAGTTAATGTTTGTGGCTGAAAGGATGCATTTTACTCATGTTTGCACCGACAGGAAATAGAAGTAAAGGTTGAAGTGAGAAACTTCACCATGAATCTAACTAACACACACACACACACACACACACGCACGCGCGCACACACGCACACAAAAGCTGTTCGGCAACTGGCTGTGTTGTTGCCGTAGTGACTGGCATATGGGAATAAACCTCCAGTTGTCTTGGAAATCTCTCATTGTCACAACCTATCATCCAAGCTTTAAACTTATGTCATTGCAATGTTATTTTATGCTTTTTATCTCCGGTCTGTCTCTTTTTCCTGCATGGCATTCTTCTCTATTCCTTTGCTCTCTTCCTCTTTTGTTATTCTATTAAAACTGATATCCCACACAAATACATTGTGTTTACAGGAAACGTTAATCATTGTAACATTATATTAGGTTTTTGTAACCACATAGCTGTAACTGAAAAATCTCTAACACCTTCTTTTAATAAGAAGATGGTTTTAGCATCATTTCTGTAAGCAAGCTACTGTATTTTATTAATGTGGTTGGACAACACTGAAACTAAATTTTGTGTAAACATATTTGATCCCATGACTTTTCCTCTAGTGCTTCCAGCAGGTCTATACATTTGTGGCTCCAAATGTATAGACCTGCCAAACAGTACAGTAAATATATAACAATCCTTCAGTCGCCATATTACTAACTAACAGCAGAATCCCAGAGCCAGGTTGGATAACTCATGCTGACCCATTTATATTAAGCACAAAATAATTTTTTTTTTTTAGGGCATGGCTTTGGAGCTTAAACGTGTTAGGTTGTTTTTATTGTAAAACCCTGGGTTATGCACCTTTTTAAAGCGTTTTTCATGCTGCCAATGGCAGGCTCATCTTTCAACACCAGCAATTTCTTAATGCTACCTGTCCTTTGTTGTTATTTATCATTTATTTATTGTCTTGGTTCATCTCAGCTTGTACAGTTCCTTATCAGGTTTTAACAAGCAATATTTAAACAGAGGTTATTCAGTACATCGGGACTGTATTTACTACCTAGACTACGAATAAATGCACACACACGCACACACACACAAAGCTAAATCAGCTATTGCACTTAGGGAAGAGCAGGGTTATGTTGCCTGTGGAGCAAAAATTATACAAACAATCAAAATGATTCATTCATTTATGCAAACTCACACACACGAGAAACAAGTCTTGGATGTCTATGGGGACATTATTAAGTCTTATTAATGGAACTGATCAGAAATGGTCCAGGCGGCTGCTAACTGTTGGTCGGCCATTAGAATGCATTATCACACTCTTGCAAATGTCTTGCCCTGTAACCATGTTTGTTTTCCTTTTGACGACACTGCAGTCTAATTGTATTTTATTGAGCTCCCATAATGTTAACAAATTTAAATCCTGCATCTAGTGGACAATTTATTCAATTTTAACGTTAGGAGTAGAGACTGCTCCTGTTTCCTTTCAATGAATTTCTAACAATAAGCATGTAAGTAAATAATTTGTTTTTCTCCAAGTTTTCTCCAAGTGTTCACTGTCAGATTGTATAAATCTGGACAAAAAAATTAAAGCATCATGCATAAGCACCGGGTACTTTTGTAGATTAATATTTGTTCTTATGTTGTGCAAACCTGTGGGATAACTAGCATGGCATAGGGAAAGTGCCAAATTTCAGGCTACCTGGAAATCGCAGGTACCTACTACATGTCTAGGAATTCCAGTTACCAGCTGCGCCAGCTACATATTTATTGGATGGCAGAGGTTGGTGATTTGATATCCAGCCACTCATTTACCACCACTGGCCTCTCAGTGACCACACTGGCTTCTAGCCTCAACATAGACATAGGCCTGTGCAAATTCCCAGTAGCTTGAATTTTGGCAATTTCCCTGCACCACAACTTTGTTTCACTAAACAGATGTAACTTTGCAGTTTCTATATTTATTTTCACGTCTTTTATGTTTTTGCAGCCCTTTAAAATCACCTGCCTCATCACGGCGGTATTTTAAAAGCTTTTAAGCTATTCAGTTCTATTGTATATTACTAACGAAAGCTGAGATGCATTTCACTGTGAAATCCAATCTAATGAGTGTAAACAACAGTGGATGGGGAGAGAGGAGTGCAGACTAGAATAAAAAGGGGGAGGGAGGATTTTAAGGAAGAATAACAAGGATGGACACAGAGGAGAGGGTGTGGACAAAGCTAAGAAGAGACGGAGGGAGAGTGGAGTGGTGTTCATTGACAGGAGCATGGATGAAGAAAGGACAAAGGAGAATGGCAACAGGGAAAACTGAGATTTTCCTCAGTGGGCCACTACATGAATTGGGCCATGTGGAAAAAAAAAACATTTGAGAGGGACAAACAAGGAGAGAATGAGTGAGCAGAAAGAGAAGGAGTGGGAGAGGGACAGACAGCACCGGTTAGGGGCAGACTTGAAATAAAAATCAGTCCAGGACTTTTGATGCAAATTTGACCACCAAAACCCATTTGGAGAGAAACCATCACATACGGGTCATGTCACAGCACGTGTCTCAGCTTTGTCCACATCCTCTTTTCTCTCTGTCTATGTTGAATTTTGTGAAATAACACTAGCACCTACCTATGTCTGCACATAAATACTACACAAAAAGTCACATACATGGAGACAAAGGGTAAACATCCCTTCTATAGTCATTAACTACAGAGTAAACAAAACACATCAAAGTACACATAGGCAATAATACAGCAAATATAGCAAGTATGTCAAATATATATCAGGTGCATCAAAACATCACCCAACATTGGAAGCAATGAAATTACCAAAACATATATATATAACCACATATGTTATTGTTAAGGCGTGGAGCTATGCCAAAAATATACTATATTGGAGTCATGTAGTAATTATTTTTGATAATTATCATTTTGGTACACATTTGGTGTACTTTTGACTACACTGCGTACTTGCAGTTATTTATTTTATGAATACTATTACTTAAGAGACACCAACAGCCATACAGTTTTCACAAACAATGCTACTAATAAATTAAATTATGAAGTTAAGTGTGGACAGCACAGTGGTCTAGTCACTGTCGCCTCACAGCAAACATATTTTCGCCCACAAGGTTTTGAGAATACAGTCATTTATTGGCTATTACTGTCCAGCTATACATTTAAACATAACTAGTGCTCTGTACAGTAAATACATTTTAATATGTCCGATTTAAAAAAAAAAAAAAAGTTAAAACGTATCTATAAATATAATTTTCTACACATTTTCTTTCTCATTTTTCACACACAATGACATGATGTGTATCCAAAGCTTTCTGCCTTTATACACACATCCTCCCACTCAACATACTCTAATTCACTGATATCATTATCTACATCAAGGCTGTTTCAATTTATCCAGTTTTTATCCACCTTGAGCTTTCTCATTTGGTTTCCGTTGCCACGCAGCCTAATGTTTTTTTTTTAATATGATGCCATTTTTTTTCTAACGCACTCTGGGTTTTCTTGATTACTCTTACACATTTAGTTATCTTTCCTTTTCAATCCATCCTCATTATTACAGTATTTCTAAAGAACCAAAAAATAACCTACATATTTGCGTAAAATACAGTGGTCTCCTGACATTTTTAAAGCTTTCTTGATTTTAATTGAGCCGACATCAATAATACAGTGTATTCAGACTGCCATCCAGAAGAAATAGATGTTATTTTACTGCTGCTAATGATCAGGACTGCAAGTGACCACTGCTCAATGAAAAAGCCTGATTTAATGCAAGGTTTATGCCTATAGAAAAGCAATCCACACTGTAACATACCAATTGGTTTTCTTTTGCCCATCAGATAGTATTTAACATCATGATCATACTTTTCTTATTTGTCATCCTTTTGGCTTAAAACCCTTGTTATCTTTGCTAACTAACTAATCATTATCTGCTATATATATATTGTCATTGATTTGATTGTTCAGGAACTATATTTTCTGTATGTATTGTACTCTTAGCATAAAGATAGAGATAGCATAAAGATTTCTCTGCTTTTTGAACAGAGAAACCTGTTTATTCTCTTAAGAAGCTTTCTTGTTCAATGAGCCTATGGTCAATACCCTGGTCATTTGAAACACAGACCAAATTTAGATGCACAGTGAACCAATGAGCCTTATATTGGCCCTTGAAACAGACCAGATGCACAGGTTAGCTTACTGCTAAGATGCATACCCTCATTGCAAGAAGACCCTAATGCATCCTCAAGAGCCCTCCACCTGCTCTCTGCTGCTTCGGTCACCATGGAGATTTGTCTAATTCAGCAAACAATAGGGTTAAAAAAGTACACATTCAGCTGAGTAGGGGCAGCAGGAAAACATGTAAACACTTGTTGGATGCCTGGAACAACGTATGAAATGATGCTTTGATGTGCTTTTAAAACTCGCATCTGTCCCCTCCTCCACTCAAAGTAAAAAAGAGGGTTAGAGCCATCTTTTAGTAGCTGTTTGTAGAGGGACACAAAATGGGATCCAATTTGATAGAAGGATGGACAGAAGAGCTAGTGCAGGGATGGAACAAATGTAAATCCTGAATAGAATTAAAGAATTAAACAGCACTTGATATTCTTTGGGCCCCCAAGGCCATTAGGGGAGCAGTGTGCTCTCTAAATTAAAGTAATGATTAGTTTGGTACCCAGAAACCTAAATGAAAAATGACAGAGAAAAAGGAGTGTAGGATCAAAGACAAAAAACATGATTCTTTGAGAGAGCAAAAATCACCAGATCAGAAATATCTAATTGCCTCTATAGGTTCAGGAACAGTTCTCTGATGAGTTTGTGTGCAGAATACATTTGAAACACTCAGGTTTGCAAAGACACAGGGGGGTAAACAGAGCAGGGAGAGGTGGGAGTGCGGTGTCAGTGATAAGACAAAGAAGGAAGTGAGAGATTGAAATACAGAGAGTGAGAGAGAAATGTGAATCACAGACGGCTGCTCTGATCCCAGCATGTGTCCATCTCTGTCCCAGCCAGACCCCCCGCCTGGCCTCCAGGGAATTTAAGTGTGTGTTTGTGACAGAGTGCACATTGGTCAGCAAGCGTATGCACGACTCTGTGTTTTTGTGCACACTTGTGTGTCTATGTGAGCTCTCCCAGCAGGGGTCAAAGCACATAGGATGGAGGGTGCATGCAGCTAAACACACATTTAGCCATAAAACAGTTGCTTGGCAGATGTTTTTCTCAGAACCTGCCATAAACGTGTGTTACCACAGGAGAGATGTACATCATTTCTCAGAACAAGCGACAAACAAGACACACTCTTGACTTCTGAATCTCCAACACTTCTGAATACAACTTGATCTAAGGAGTTAAATGGGCACCATGCTCACTTCTGCCAGGCTCGGAAAAGATTGTCTTTAAAGTCTGGGCAGATAAAGGCTTCATGCCAAGCTAATTCAAAGAACAGTTGTCCAAGAAACACATCAGATGTTTAATGGGGCCACGTAATGTTGGTGTGTCACCAATTCTCCTTTTGCCCAGAATATCTTGATCTCTACAACATATCCATACAACTCCAGCATCTAATTCACATTCACAGGCTGATGGGCAGAGGAGAGTTGGATAATGGTCACGTAAATGAGGAGCTCCCTATTGTGATGTCAGAGAAGACACAAACACAAAGTTTGCTCATTTGCACTCTAGCCAGAACTTTTGCAACATTTGAAAACAAAAATGCATCTAGACAAACAAACACAGTTATTTAGACTGTAGTCATGACAGTAATAATAATGATAATAATAACACTCATTATAATTACTGGTGGCTGTATTTGCAGTCATACTTGTTAGGCTATATGAGGTTCCAGGGCTATGTTACCATATTACTTCATTAAAACGAGGCTTATTGAACAAATACTCCAGGTAAATAATTAAAGGAAAAGGAAAATTAATTGATCCGAATATGATGAATAAGCCTTTTAGCAGGCTAGTCTTATATTAGCTTACCTTCGTTCATCCACGACAAAGAAACTTTCCCTTTAATTTCTCTTCATCTTTCTGCCATCTCTCTTTGTTTGTCTTCTTCACTATATCTTTAACAGATGAAATGAAATGCCTGGGTCAATGCCTGAATCAAACTATTAGCAGTAAAAGAAGTGAGCCGTGGTAATTCGGTCTAGGTATCTTAGCCAAACACACATAACTGTGCATTTTAATGTTACAGATGTTACAGTTGAACTGTGTTTCAAACGTTACTTACTAACAAATCCTCAGCCTGAAACAGCGTATTTCCAAATATTAGGTAGGAGGACATACAAAACCTGCGCTAACACCGTGTCCACCTGGAGGCCAGGTCAGGCAGGTGCTGCGCCTAGCTGCACTCTGGAGGCGTTCACGTGCCAGCATAAGTGTAGGGCTCCCGTGTTTTGGAAACGTCCAGTACACATTCTCTTCAAGATACCAGAATGTCTAATGGTGGGGCTGGGATAATGGCAAAGTCTTTGACTCTAGTGGGATGAATTTGCTGCTGTTTTGTGCATGTTCAGATCGCAATGTAATTATTTATAATTAGTGTTGAGAGGGACACCTTTGAATATCTTGGGGAAAGGGGAGGGACAGTGGGTTTGCACAGAGGAGAGAAGGTAACCCGATTATTTCTGGTTTCAGTCTGTCCAGTAAAGAAATACATCAATAATTAAATAAGCACATTATTTATGGAGTTTGCTCTTCACTTTCCTCCCACAGTCTGAAGACTCGCTGGTTAGGTGAGTTACAACATCTAACTTGCCTGTAGGTGTGAAGTCAGAGTGTGAATGTAAATGTGTGTGTGTGTGTATTCCCTGTATATGTGTCAGTCCCTGTATATGTGTCAGTCTTACTCATAGTGTACTCCACCTCTTTGTGCATGTAGAGGCTTCTTGACAGCTTGATGGATGAACAGTACTGACGATGTAAAGAACAGTGCTCCACTAGGCCTTTTGGTCAGGTCCTAAGAAATCTATGTAAAAGACTTTACCAAAAAAAAAAAACTTCATTAATTAATTTTCATGTCTTTCAATTTGCTTGATGTTTAAATTAGAAACAAAATGGCAGCAAATGCAATGAAGAATATATCAGCATGTTTCTGTTCATATGGAAAACAGATCTCACAGCTGATTTTCACTCAGTCGCCGCACAACTAAAATCAGACAATTTCTCACTTTCTCTGAACACACTTCAGCATTATTAAGTAAGATGACTAAAAAGTAATAAAATGATCACTACCTCTGTGTGTAATTTTTCAGATGAGAAACATGCTTCTCCAATGTTCATCACAATTAATATACCAGAGCATCTATTCATCTCAACACATTTGTCAGGGATTCTCCGGTTTAATTTCTCAGTCTGCACAAAGACACGTCCATGCAATTATGTGTCAATGAGCAATTAAAACACCAATTAAGGTTTGTTAAGGAGAAAGAATATCAAGGAGAACAGTGATTAGGTCCAATAGTCACATAAACGTGTGTGCAGCTTGATAATATTGTCAATAGTCTGATAATGGTTTATTGTTAAATTAACTCACAACTCAGGTAGTAAGTTGATTTAAGTTGAACCACAATATAATTACTATAAAACACATGTCCTTAGTTTTTGATATACAGTAAAATGAATAATAGTATGCTTATAGGCAGCTGACACAGTAATTTGTAAATGAAGTGTTTCTTAATAAAGTGCATGATTATTTTTTGCACAGAATTAAGAAGTTCCAACAGTGAATGAGGTCATGCAAACAACAAAAACATGCATATAAACTTCCCCTTAGAAAAATTCTTTATTTAATATTATTGTCTGTTTAATCATCTCCACTGATTATCACTATTTGCTCTTCCTTCTGCCATTTTTTTCACTGATTCTTTTTCCATTCCCTTCCATCCATCCACCATCTCTGTCCCTACTAATAATGCTTTTAAGTGCCTCTGTGAATCTTTCCAAACTCCATTTTAATGTCTGTTTTTTACCTTTCCTCAGTACACCTCCATATGCTTCCCTCATCCCAGCAGCCTCGCTCCATCTCTTCCTTTGTGTGCTCATTAGAGTGCTGATGGATGACAACTTCATCCCCTTCATTCAAAGGCAGAACTTTGACCTCCTCATCCTCCTTCCCTTCTGTTGCAGTGGTGCTGCAGGATGATCCAGTATCCACCAGCATCACCCATTTTAACGCTCACCCCCATCTCCTCAATTTTTTCCTCAGCTCTGTTTCCTCATTTTATTCAATTGTCTCCTTGTTTCTTCCGTTCTTGCATCTCGTCTGTACTATCGCAATAGAATTCTATAGTAGATAAACAGCAAAATCAAAATATGGAAATATGATTTGATAAAGAGTGTGTGCACTCTCCTACTGGTGCTTGAAAGCAAACCTTTAATATGTTGAAGTTAGAATTTTAGTTAAACTTTTCAGTGGAACTATATTTATCAGATTTGAACCCAAAGACAAATATTAATACACAAGGAGACCAAAATAGTTTTTTAGGATCAGATCTTAAATAGTTTTTGTAAGGTAAATTTACTTTAGGCTTTTGGGTAATTACTCATCTCTATTTTTCCCAGAATGAAATATTAATATAAAGATAATTTTAATCTGTTCCTCTTGTTTTCTGATTTTTTTTCATTGCTGTTCTGACTCAGTCAGGGATATTTGCTGATTTTACATTTTGAATAAATTAGCTCATTTAACATATCTGAGAATTACCAACAATATAATAATAATACAAATATTTGTTATTCCTTTTATAGAAAAGAGATAATGCACCAGTTATTTTTTTATCATCTCAACTCAAATAAATACAGAACATTTATCCCTAGTATTTCTTTCCAGTAAACACAGTTCAGAGAAAAACTCACACACATAATCTTTTTATTATGTCGCCATAATGTTGTGTTGTGTTATTAAAGATGTTTTTTCATCCAACTGACAATATATAGAAATCAAAATGTCCCTGCAAATTTGATGAGCAAAGCAAATAGGATGAATGTACCATCAAAGATACAGACTGAGAAACATATTTGATCAATTGATGCAACTTTAAAGATATTGTATCCTGTACTTTGTTTTACCTTCGCAAACTTTTTGTCCCAGACATCATGCTTTCTTCTCCCTGATTGAACGGCTCCGTGTTTTAAGAAGTCTGTTTTTCTTGATCTTCCTGAAAAACATGAAAATGAAAATTAGTTCTGTGGGATTTTTTTTTTACTTTTTAGGGTGGGGGACACATGATAAAATGGAGCCTAAAAATGTCCTATGTGTCAGCGTCTGCAGGCTGAGTCCAATGTTCCCTCTCTGTGGGTGTGTGAAATTCACACATGTGAACACACCTCCTGCCCGCAGAGAAGGGAGCCATCTGACCTTTCGTTTGTGGCGGATTTAATGAAGAGACTGTCATTTGCCATCTCTGTGACTGCATGCTCATCTGACACATGCAGATGCCGAATGCGCAAACCCTTGAAACCCTTCCCTTTTGTTCAGTGGTCTGAGTTGATAATTTCTGTTTTAACCACAGAGTTACTTAGACATATTGGCTTGACTGGCAGACTAACCTGTGGCGGGATGTCTATTGCTGAAGGTGGAAAAATAAGACACCAGTGACATCCAGTGGAGAAGAAATACTCTTTTACTACTTTTACTAAAGGACAACTGCCTGTTGGTATGGCAAGCCGTTTGAGCATAAATTCCATATCCTTGATATCAGATGTTCATTTCATATACTAGTTCAGTCTTTGTCAGAACTGGCTGGACATTTGATTGCACTAGTTGAACAAGAACCCTTAGTAGTCAATTTTCAAACCTGGGCCGTGGGATATGGTACTTCTCCATTCAACACTTAGTGAAATTTTCGAGCCTGGACTTGGGTATATGGTACTTCTCCATTCAACACTTAGTGAAATTTTCGAGCCTGGACTTGGGTATATGGCACTTCTCCATTCAACACTTAGTGAAATTTTCGAGCCTGGACTTGGGTATATGGTACTTCTCCATTCAACACTTAGTGAAATTTTCGAGCCTGGACTTGGGTATATGGTACTTCTCCATTCAACACTTAGTGAAATTTTCGAGCCTGGACTTGGGTATATGGTACTTCTCCATTCAACACTTAGTGAAATTTTCGAGCCTGGGCTTGGGTATATTATGGCAAGGTGTTTGAGCATAAATTTCATGTCCTTGATATCAGATGTTCATTTCATATACTAGTTCAGTCTTTGTCAGAACTGGCTGGACATTTGATTGCACTAGTTGAACAAGAACCCTTAGTAGTCAATTTTCAAACCTGGGCCGTGGGATATGGTACTTCTCCATTCAACACTTAGTGAAATTTTCGAGCCTGGACTTGGGTATATGGCACTTCTCCATTCAACACTTAGTGAAATTTTCGAGCCTGGACTTGGGTATATGGTACTTCTCCATTCAACACTTAGTGAAATTTTCGAGCCTGGACTTGGGTATATGGTACTTCTCCATTCAACACTTAGTGAAATTTTCGAGCCTGGGCTTGGGTATATTATGGCAAGGTGTTTGAGCATAAATTTCATGTCCTTGATATCAGATGTTCATTTCATATACTAGTTCAGTCTTTGTCAGAACTGGCTGGACATTTGATTGCACTAGTTGAACAAGAACCCTTAGTAGTCAATTTTCAAACCTGGGCCGTGGGATATGGTACTTCTCCATTCAACACTTAGTGAAATTTTCGAGCCTGGACTTGGGTATATGGTACTTCTCCATTCAACACTTAGTGAAATTTTCGAGCCTGGACTTGGGTATATGGTACTTCTCCATTCAACACTTAGTGAAATTTTCGAGCCTGGACTTGGGTATATGGTACTTCTCCATTCAACACTTAGTGAAATTTTCGAGCCTGGACTTGGGTATATGGTACTTCTCCATTCAACACTTAGTGAAATTTTCGAGCCTGGACTTGGGTATATGGCACTTCTCCATTCAACACTTAGTGAAATTTTCGAGCCTGGACTTGGGTATATGGCACTTCTCCATTCAACACTTAGTGAAATTTTCGAGCCTGGACTTGGGTATATTATGGCAAGGTGTTTGAGCATAAATTTCATGTCCTTGATATCAGCTGTTCATTTCATATACTAGTTCAGTCTTTGTCAGAACTAGTTGGACATTTGATTGCACTAGTTGAACAAGAACCCTTACTAGTCCGACATTTACAGGAGAAGAAATACATCTTAGTAAAAACCAGTGATACCATAGTGTAAAAATACTGTGACAGTCCAGCATTCTAAAGTTTACGTAAATGAAAAAAATACTAGCATCAAAATATACTTAAAGTATCAAAAGTCCTTACTATGCTAAATATCAATATTTCAGAATAATATTGGATTACAATGAATGCATTAATACCACACTTTGTTGTTTTAATTACTTTATGTACTCCTAGTGACGTAGTTTAATTATTTTCTATATATCTATAGCAATCCACCATAAGGTAATAAGAATTATGAAATTAATTTACCACATTTTCAATTACTAATCTAAATCTGCAAATTGACTGTAAAAAATTATTACGTAAATGTTTGTCCCTACAAGTACAACCACAAAAGTACTGTATACTTACACATTCATCAAAATCAGATGAAAGAAACTGCTTGGAGATGTAACGCTGTACCTGGTACATTTGACAGTGGCTTGTTGTTTCTTTCATTGTTCATTCATTCATTCATTCATTTAATCATCATTCATTTTTTATTTCCACTGCTTTAATACAATATATGACTTACACTTTTTGCACTATAGACTTGCAGTCCCATATACAATATAAATGATAATTGGCACACACACAAGCACACTTTTTTTTTTTTAAACTATGTTACATGTAAAAAAGCTAAACATACAGTATATCTACCATTAAGCTCACATACTGTATTTTATTTATTTTATTTATTTAACCAGGTAAGCCAATTGAGAACTAAGACCTGGTCAAAAGGCAGCATAAAAGGCAGGCAGTACAAAAGGGGGAAAAAAAACATCTACAATAAAGCTAAGTAGCTAAAATTAAGTGCCGACATCTTGGACTATTGTTGGTAGTGAATTTTTAGAACTGGAGATTGGAATGAATGAGCTGAGTTTTAGTGATTGTTGTAATTAAAAATGTTCGATCTAAAAATGTAGATTCAAGGCACCAAACTGCAATTGAAGTGTGTTGTGGGTATGAGCATACAGCAGCCTCGCAGATTGCTCCGACTGAATCTTTCTCCGATTGTCACATTCAATGGCACATACACTGCCACACTGTAAATAAAAAAAAACACACACACACATACATCCACACACTGAATCATAACTCTTGTTGATTGCGATGTATTTATAATTGTAGTAAGATATCAATAAATATTTATGAAGCAAAATGGGTACAAAACATGGTCAAACACACACACCTGTTATAAAGTTGCCTGCAGCAAGTGACCAGTTCTGGGCTGCTGGTCACATTAGTACTGTTAAACACTGTGCTCAGGAAATGGGGGCACTGGAGATCAGGGATGTACACCATACCTTAAAATCAACAGAGCATTGTCATTATGAAAATCATTATATAACTTACAGACATACTAAGATATTTTATGCATTCTATTTATTTTCTGCATCCATTAGATCTGTAATTAAATTTCAGTATGTATTTACATGTAAAATAGAACTATGGAGCATAGAAAATTTTCAACTAGAGGTAACATATTAGTTATTAGGGAAATTTACTTCAACCATAATTTACTTTAGTGCAATTCATAGCAATTATTTCCACTTTATATTCTACTTTAAAATTAAAATGGCTATTGTACACATTTGTTTCCAAGTGCAATTATTGACACAAGGTTCCGTTGTGTCAAAACATTATCAGCTACACTGTTTATGTAATTTTATCTTTCTGCAAGGTACAGTCAGGATAAAAAACATATTGTTTAACTGAGGCCTAACAGTCACCTGCAATACAAGCTGTCATGAAACAGGAGACGCTGCCTGCGATCAGAGCCCTGAGACCACAACTGGAAATGTCTGACTGTCTATCTGGAGCCATGGTCGCTGGGAAAGAAACACAAACAAACAAAACAACAACAGTATGTTAAAGAACAAAAGACAATAACATAGGTTTGACAACTATACATAAACATACGCACACATATATAGCTGTTTACTTTGTTTTAAGACTTTCTGTTAGAATATGAAAAAGTTTAGACTGAAACATTTGTCAAAATTTTATAATACATGAAATGAGCCTGGAATTTCTTGAACTTTAATTTTGCCATTTGCTCAGCCTTACTAACAACTTACTCAGCGCTCCAACTATAATCCCCAAGGAAGCAAAGTTGGAAAATCCACACAAAGCATAAGTTGCGATGGTTTCAGAGTGGACCTAGATGAGGAAATGGATTTTATCTAAATTGTTCAGTGAAAAAAATGTCTAAACATTCTTGAGCATTTATGTGTGGATTCATTTATACTTTACCATACCATACCACTGCACTACAAGGCAAAAACAATGGCATTTGGAACAATGAACTCCCTCTAACATCCCAATTACAACAATTTTTAATGATAAGTACATTGCTAATCACCATAATTAGTAATCTACAGTTCATGAAATAGGCTATATTCTGTAGCACGTCAACAGTTAAGGTGGATGGAATTAATCTTACGAAAGGAACTTGTTGATTAATTTAAAAAAACAACAAGGTACAACTGTACCTTATCAATATTTCACAAAATGGTCAATAAAACTTGCATAATGGCATAGTTCCTATTATATATCAATACAATTAAACTCAAAAACCGTAGTTAATGTTGAAATAAGGGACTTTTGATTCTGCTGTCAATTTCAAAATGTCACATGAAGGAAATCTATAAGTATCTGTGACAACAATCACTCATTCAAGGTGTTGAATCACCAGCCTACCACACCCCAAATAGAAACACAGCCACTATACTAACAGGGTGAAGACATGACTCAAGAATACACTGCACTCTGTGGACAAAGCGGTGACTACAAACATGACACAAAAACATGATTTTCTCAAAAACTACTCATCTTACAGCTAAAATGATTCTACTGCTAGATTACTAACATCTTTCAGAACACATGTGGTGCATTTTGTCCAGATAGGACGGTAAATGACACTGTGAGAACAGACTGATTGATGGGCAGTTACAGGATCTAAAAAGAGCAGATTGGCATTAGAGTGGATGGAAGAAGAGCTGACATACCTAACAATCATGGTTACATGTCTTCATGATGCCAGGGAATTGGCATGTGACAGTATTTGTGCTTGTAGATTAAAAACTGAAGTTATCACTGCAGTTTAGAGATCCCTTTTCTGGTCTGAAAATAAGCTCATTTTCACATTAGCTGATGATGTCATGTGCTGTTAAACTCTGAAAATGCTATAAAACGCTCAACCTAAACTTAAAATGAATAGGATACATATAATAAAGCTTTACAAACTAAACAGAAACAAAATTAAATCATTTAAAAGAAGCAAGAGTTAGAACACAATGAGTAAGACTTACACTAATAAACTGCTTTACATTGTTCACATATTCAGGCCCTCCTGCCTTTCGCCTCTTAATTAACTCTGACAACTTCTGATAAGCCACAAGTTCACTGAGGAAAGTTTTTATCCCAATAAGCTCAGCAACAATGAAACTGTCCTCCCAGGAAACGCCCATCATCAGGGAGAGAGGCATGAAGATGTAGGAGCAGATAAGCTATCAGAAAACCAGAAAGAAATATGACAGTGTGGGTCAATATTTAAAAATATTTAAATTAAGTATATATTGGAAATATGGTGTTTGTGTGTGTGTGTGTTTAGCTTCTTCACCGTAAAGCTGAGCTGTGGACAATCTAACATCCCACCCAGCCAAGAGAGAATGGCATCAAATAAGGCCAACAGTGCCAGGAAGGAAATGAGGTTTACAACAATATTGGCCACTAGACCCACAGCATGAGAAGCACCTTGGGATGCAGCCTCCAGAATATTTTTGATCTCTCTGATAAGACATGGACATTTGAAAGGTTATATGACCCTAAATCATGTGAACAATATCTCATCAGAATATTACAGTGTCATCGGCATATTGGTGTTGATGGAATGATGATTATGAAATATTGTGGTCTGTTGCTGCAATGCTACACACTCAAATATAGGTCAAAAACGTGGTTACAGTACATAACAATCTGAAATAGTATGACTGAACTGAGCTAAAAGCAACATCTACCACAATTCAAATTCTTCTTCCAGTACTTTTTTCATTGCATGCAAATATACCATGTACATGTTTGTTCTTGTGAGCTATTTTATCGTTTTTCTAGAGCAAAATTTTATTGTGGCACTGTGGCTCTACACTGTAGTGGATTTGCAATATAAATAATAATTGGATACTCAGAAATATAAGCTTCTTTGTATATAAGCATGTTAATGCAGTTGAAATCGCTCTTACCTTCAATGATGTGACATTTGTGACTGATTTGTTTGATGATAAATATTTGAAGTGTGATTTTATATTTAGCCCTGAAGTATGGACAGGTAGGGTGTTTAACTATTCATGAGAGTTGCTACAGAGCTAAAACAGATGTTCTTCACTATGTCTGCAAGTCAACACTACAGACAAAAAGTCTTTAGCTTTAAGTTCATACTTCATCATCTATTGTGTTGTGTGTATTGTGTATTGTGTATGTATGTCTATTCTGGTGTCCCCCACCCTTTTTCTATTTTTAGGTCACGAATGGTGTTTATGCTTAGGGTCTCCGTTTCAGGCCAGAATGTCTTGGCGATGGCCAGGCTGGCTGGAGCAGACATCAGTGATGCGGTCAACAAGTGTGTTGGCTCAACCTCAAATAAAAGGCACATACAAAACGAACTCAAAGGCCAAGCTTTCACTTCCTGACAGAACTGTTAAAGTCCTTTGTAAACTTAAACTTTTGACTTTAGCACCGAATAATATCCTAAAGCAGTGCTTATTCTTATGACTTTGGGATATTACAAACGACTTCCTACTTAATGTTGGAATCAAACCAAAAACAGAGCTTCTAGCTTTAATAATTAGCATTTTCTTAAAAGGTATTCTTTAAAATATAAACTTAACTCATGATAATCTTAGTGCCCTCTTCATCTCCTCCCACACATTTTTCTTCCTTACCCCAAGGGAGATAAAGGTTCCCATGAGGGAACCAGAAATACTGGCAAAACCACCTGTCATCAAAGCATGGATCTCAGAGCGAGTTAGCCTACTTATGTATGGACGAATGAGGAGAGTGGATTCTATCTGAAAGAGAGAGATTAAGTGCTTGGTAAATTTGGATTCATGGATACATTGTAGTTGAATATGATAGTTCTTGTTTCAACTCTATGGTCATCATGGAAGATGTACTAGAAGTGCTACTGAACTGTGTTTTAATGATGGGTATTTCTGTAATACCTGTCCCAGAAATATATTTCCGGCTGCAGTCACTGATTCTGTTGGAGATGTTCCCATGATAATCTCTATCATGTATCCAATCTGGGGAAATATCATTATGCCACAGAAATATCACAGGACTGAACTGAACAATTTATAAAATACACAAATGAATGTACTCATCGTATCATTATGCTTATTTTTAATTACACTAGAATGATTATTTATCTTTTATTACTTAAACTATATTTCTATTAAAAAATAATTGGTTTGAAATAATTGAATGGCATCATTATTCTCCCAGAATTTGAACTTTATCATCTTCCTCACCTTGCAAATGAGCCAGGGCATGAAGCCCAGGTAGTAGAGAATGGAGATGACAGAGCTTATAAAAACCAAAATCGGCATCACCTGCAAAATGTCCAGAATCACTACCATCATCATCATCATAGTCATCGTCATCATTGTCACTGTCATCATCATCATCATCATCATTATCACTATCATCATCTTTGGCAGCACTGAGTATGTTTATAAGGACACTAGTATGCAGATTTTGATGCTGGTTTTGTTCATTTTCAGAATATGACTTAGAAGATAAAAACCATGTGAATCACATATGACATGATTCTAGCAATATTCACATTCACATTCAATACTCACATTTCCATGAGCAGTGGGGGCTCTGAGTGAGTGATTCTGGACAATATTTTAGTCTTTAATATTTTTTGGGCATGTACAGTATATTGTCATTTCATTGTTTATGTTCATATTTTTTGTTTAATTGACAAATTACTGTAATAAGCTAATGAAGTAAATGCACACATGGCAGACTTATCCAGGTATTATTATCATTTTATCAATGCCTCATTCATATGTGCATCATACTGGTACATGTCATACCTTGAAGGCAAAGAAGTGGTCTGTGTAACTGTCACCAAACACAAACTTAGACCCAACATCTGAGAATGATATAAAATTCTGTATAGAGAAAATTTTGAATTGTTAAAAACAGAAGCAACATTTTGAAAATCTTTTTTTTCATGAAAGTGGTAAATGTTAAAACTACACTGCAACAGGAGTGTTTGTGTGTAAATACCGTTGCTTGTTCTCCAAGCCATCCCAGTGCATCTGAGCCAAATGTCGTCCTGAGAATCAGCAGACCAAAGACAAACTGTAGCCCAATCCCACATAGTAAAGTTTGCCAACACCACTGCAACACATATACAATACTTAACTATTTACATGACCAAAAATGTATTTGTCAAAGTAGGTGTGTATGTGTATGCACAAGTGTATGTGTGCATGTTAAGGGTTGAATTGCATTCCTTACCCTGAATGGGTGTTTGGAGAACAGCAGCATTAAGAAGATAAAAAGCAGCAAACCAAAGAAGGACACAAGTGGTCTAATCCCCTGCTGAACTACGTTCAGAGCAAGCCAGAATACCACTGCCAATAGCATTAACATATATATTATCCTGGAGAGGATGGGAGACAGAAAAAAATGATATGGACAGGAAGGAAGGACAGAGAAGAGATATTTATTAGCAAGCATGTTTCAAAGAAATGACAAACATTCCCTCTCTTTTATAAGAAAAATATTTATATACCCAGCTGGCACATTGCTTAAGAGAGGACTTTATAGACTGTATAGAAAGCCACTCAGTCAACTAGATTCTTAAAATGTGACTGATTTGTAGCTGACTTGAACCAGAACCTGCATTTTTTTCCCTACACAGTATTAACACTGAGGTCAAGGAGATTGGAACTACTTAATCTGGCTGTATTTAGTGGAAAAGACTTTGTTCTTGAGGAGAAATCAAGAAGCACATGAATTATTTTTAAAGAGAACAGTACAAGTTCTCTGACTGCTAGTGGAATATACTCCCTTTATATATCTTAGTCTTACCCCTTTAAACCCCTTTTATTTTGTCTGCACTAACTGATTTATTGTCCATACAGAGGCAGCAGATACAAGATTTAAACATAACACTGACAAATTTTCACCTTGATTTGATGCATGTGTTAGCAAACAGGTGTCTATTCACTCATGTAGTGAATAGGGAGCAGCATTAACTTGGATTTGGAGATGAACCTCTGCATCCCTGATAAATGTAAGTCTTTTCACCCCGTTTTTCTCTCCTATAACTATAACAATATGTTAGTGATAGCTACAACAAAGCATTTTTAGTGTACTGATTTTACAGTGACTTGGTTAAACATTTTTTCATCTTGTCAATATGGTTTAAAAATCAATAATTCTCCTAAGGAAGGTGCACACTAGGGGTGGAAAACGTACAATTTAAACATTGTCTCAGTCCTTACCATCTGATCCTGAACCAATTTCTGGTGAAAAGGTCTCTGATAAAATGGAGCTTCTCCCATGCCTGGTCGCCATAGCGTTCCATCAACCAATCCCAGACCAAGAAGATTATGGTTACCAAGGAAATGACCAGCAGCCCGATGGCCCGGTGGAAGTTCAGAGCACATGCTGCTATCACTATGGCAACAAAGCCTGAAACAAAATTAGAATTAATATAAATTACATCCCACAGTGCTGATAAAATTTTACCCCTTTTATTAAAACTATTCTCATCTTTTCATTTATTTGCTGCCTCCAGCTCCAGTTAAAAGGCCTTGAGGGGAAATGATTTAATGTTAGCACTAAAATTACTGGCCTTCCATATAGATCCACTGCATAGCTGAAAATAACACATCTTCAAAAGACACCACTAAGGAATCAGTGGCTCTACATGTTATTTATCCCTCTGTTACAAATGTTGGAAGAAATACTCAGATCTTTTAAGTATAGAAAGTAGCAATAATACAGTGAAGAAATCACTGTTAAGATGTTAGTTCATGATTTTGCTTAAAGAAATTAACATCCAAGTAGCTTACTCATTATCCAGAATAACCCATTTCAGAATAATGTTTGTTATGTTATTAAGGTATTTCACTTAAATGGTAGGAGATAATGTCTTTCACCCAAAGAGAGCTGGGATAGGCTCCAGCAGATCCCTGTGACCCTGGTTAGCAATAAGCAGGTATAGATAATGTATGGATGGATGGATGGATGGATGGATGGTAGGAGATAACAAATGCATTGGCAAGTAATTGTGTGTGTGTGTGTGTGTGTGTGTGTGTGCCTGGACAGTAGCATGACACACTCAAACATATTTCATGTGGTTTTAGAAATGATGGCTTTATATTCACATTGAGAGCTAACACCCCAAAAAACAAACAAACAAAAACTGTTCTTTCTGTATTTTCCTGGTCTGTTCTACACACACACACACACACACACACACACACACACACACACACACACACACACACACACACACACACACACACACACACACACTTTGTGTCCATTTCTCATGGACACAGATTTCAGTCCCCACAATGTAGCAAAAACTAGGTCTCTCTCTCTCTCTCTCTCTCTCACACACACACACTCACACTTATGTCAATATGCACAGCTAGTTTTGCGAAAGTAGACAGCACTTTACAAGCTGTTATGCAAACTGAGAATTCTAGAAATTCATTTTTCACTATACTTTGCATTGGTAATTTAATCATATGTAGCTGGAAAATCAAAAGCACCAAACAAAAAAAGTCAACTGTGCAGAGCAGAGGACATACAATTATATCTCAATGTTTATAAGAACCTCTTTCATGCTGTAAAACATGCTTGATGATGTTTTAGCTAACTTGTGGCGGTGCCGAGACAGAGATCTGTTTTTGAGTCTCAGTAATTAATGCAAACAAAGATCATTTACCTGCTCCTAAAATCAAACGTATAATCAGGTGGATTTTGTCTCTGTACTGTGCCAAGTAGCCCTTGAATGCCTCCAATTTCTTCTCCAGCGGGCTACAAACACACACACAGAGAGAAGGAGAAAGATAAGGGGGATAGACAAAGACGAAAGACATACATGTTACATCAAAGCTACAACAGAAAGGCTGGTGATTAAGAGGACACAGAATATCTGGCATAAAAAGATATCATCAGATGGCAAAAACAAACAACCTTTTGTTCTCTTGGTCTGTCTTTTTTGGCGCACCATCGACTTCAGAAGAACTGCCCACTTCAGTGTATATCTGATCCATCTGAAGATGAATAGGCCAATATTAGGATATATATATATATATACATATACATATATATATATATATATATATATATATTTACACAAAGGTGCTTTCACGATAACACATATTTACTTGGAACCTATAGACCAACTGAAGGCCTGAAACACTATTTATCTTTCATACCTAAGACTAAAGCCACAGCAGATGTTTACATATTAAAATCTCACAATATTTGCCAAGAGATGCTGTTTTTAAAGCATTTCTGCCAACAACTTTCTTTTGTTACATGCTGCTCAAAGATATTTCAGTCATGTGGAGTGGCTGAAATGGAAGAAGCTTCGTAAGCTTCTAACTTTGTATTCTACTTGAGTAAATATCATCAGAAATGTTATTTTATACATACATGGTGTACAAATGAAGGTTTACTTAACACAAGTTAACACGACATATTGTGTGCTGATGAAACACACTTCCAGGTCTCCGAAATGTTTCCAATTATTTTAAACAGCATGATTCAAGAATACCTTGAGAAACAAGTCTGGGCTGTATTTAAATACTTTTTCCTACCTCTAAGTCCAAGGCCTTGTTGTCTTCCCCTCCTTTTCGGCTCTTCTCTAATGCATTTAGTGCCATTCTTTTACAGTTCGTATGTTAGTATGTTCAAACCCTGGCTTGCAGACTTATAAACACACCTGTCCTGCCCTGTCTCCCTCCCATCTACCCTCCTTCTTTTCTTCCCTCCTTCTTTCTAGCCTTGTCTTTTTGCTTGTTATTTTAGTCAAATGTGTTAAGATCAAGTCATTTATTTATAAGAGTTTCTTTCTTTTTGCATTTGATGCTCTATTACCTTCTATATTTGTAAGAACACATGTTGACATAAGGCATTTTCTACTGACTTACTCAAATCGTTATAGGTCTTTTGAAGTGAGGAGTGGTCCTCTCAAAGATAGCCATACAGGTACACACACAGACACACACACTAATGTCTCAATGACTTTAGGATACATTACATTGACTTACCTTCATTTCCTGGTGACTTAACCTACCCTTAACCTAAACCTAACCTAACACCAAGGTGTCATTTTGGAGACTTTTGTTCCCCCATAAGGACATTCAGTCTCCATAGTGAGATTGTGTAAACAGATTTAGTGTCCCCATAGCAGGAGTAATACCAGCCCTCATATTCATATTTATGATTACAATCTCTGTTTGGCTAAGGTGTAGCTGTCATCATTAGTTTAATATTCACATGTGCGAGTGAACAGGAATAATAATAGTCAGGGAAATTTCAGTTGCAAAAACGGAATAATTATTGCTACAAGGTTTGTAATATCTGCCCAAATACCACTGGGCAGGACATGTTTCTTCCAGTGCTCCTGCATCCCCAAAGGAACAGTCTGTACATGTCCCAGACATAGTACTGGACAGTAATGCCCCTTTATCTTGTTCTTGAATAAACATATTTTTTATAGAAGCAGATCCTATTCCCCTGACACACTGTATTCTTTAATACAGAAGCATCTTACGCAAATGACACTGTAGCTTTATAGGATCCCAACAGCCACTAGAGAGCACTAGTGTATCAGTTCTGAGGACCATAAAATATGTAGCTGGTATGTGGGAGCTCAAACAGGTTCATGTGATGGAAATATTAATGTATACAAGGTGTCACACTAATTCAATGCTACAATGTACCTCTTATACAAACATAATAGTCAGTGTATTGTCAAAACTAAAGTAAATCGGAAAACATAACTACATTGCAGCCCATTACAGTATAAATTAAAGAATCCTCCACAAAAATACTGTAATGGGACTTTCTTATGTATAAACTTTTAAAATCCTAAGAAAATAAAGTGTATCTGTTGTGCATTTGTTTACTTGTTTTCACCAAAGACACTGAAGGACACATGGATCCCAGCAAAACTATCTACCACTATCTACCATCACACATGTTAAAAGCATTAATCAAGTCAAAGCCAAGAAGTGCAATAACCCGACAGAAAGCAGTTTGTTTATGCACCAAAACGTCTCATTATTGGCAAAAAAAGTAAAATATTTCAAAATACTTCTTCAGCCATTGTTTTCTGTGCATACTTGTATCTACTCTGGAGGCCACACACACACACACACACACACACACTACTGTCTACTGTCCCAGTCATGACTCTATCTCTATTTTACTCATAGCCTTGGGATATAAGTAAGCCCCTTTAATCTATTTTCAGGGGACCAAATGAAAAAAAATCCTAAAGATTTGGTAAATGTTCAGTTTGAAAAAAAAACTTGTTCTACCTAAATTCATTACCTTCATTAAAACGTGATGTGACATATGATCATTTCCAGGTTAAATGTGTAATATATAGAGCGAACTATTAGCAGAAATGGAATAAAATATTCATATATATGTCACTGGAAAATACCAACCGCAGCATTTTCTTAATCTTAGAATGAGCCTTTTAAATCGATATAGGGAGCATGTCTCCTTTCAGATGCATGTGCTTGATGCTGCTAATCTTTCACGTTACACACTGCAACTTTAAAAGACAAAAACAATTCAGCAAAGCCACTTTGGGAGATAGAAGCACATGACTGCGATGAAACAACTGGCTAAAAATGCTATTAATTGTGATGCAATAAAACTAAGTTTCATGCAATAACAATAAATTCAGTTTAGGTGGTTCTGATGTCACAACAGGTGATTCCAATGAGACAACAAGTAAGTTGAATCCAGCACTAGGTGGTTGTTGATGTAGATGTGTCATCAAGATATAACACTGTCTAGTGTCAGGTATTTAACAAGGGCTTAATTAGATAAAGTTATGCTGTATAAAATGCACAAGAAGATAAACATATGTGACATATGATGCTGAGTGTTCGATAGAAAACATCCTGACTGATGCTTTGTCTGCAGAAGACAGAGGTGTCAGGGGGCTGATTACATGTTTAAAGCGTCAAAGACCTTTAACACAGGTTACAACCTCTGTCAAAATCAAAAACAGAGTAACTGGAATATTCGGCTTGGGAGACAGTGATGTAATTGGTAGCCCACACTATTCGGCGCAGAATGTGCACACCCCGATTTCTGAAGCAGGCATCCACAAGATTGGTTGAGACAGACAGGGCTCCATAATTACACTGCTCTATTCAGCAGCCCTGCCTGTGCGTCAGCACAAACGTCATATTAGAACTGCAAATGGGGACAGGACATTGGAGAGAGAGGAGAAAAGAGGAGACGAGATGAGATGTGAGGAGAACAACCCTCACTGGTGTGATGTGTTGAGGCTGTTGCTGCTAGAGATAGAGAGAGATAGAGACGTTGTCATTTGCTTTCTCTCACACACAAGGTGAGAGACTGAGGAGAAGTAGCTCTGTTCTTCAATAGCTCAACACTTGTGTTAGACATAACATCCAGCGTTAGGAACGAGGCTCTATAGCAGCAGAGTGACTGGCATGCAGCTGTAGAGCCTCCACTCTAAGATGACAGCTTATTGATTCAGGTCTGCTTTGGCCAGCAGCCCCATATGATTATGAAATATGGCCTAACGATTTAATAAGGTGATGCTTGGTCTAGTACATGCCAGCTAAAGACTTGATGATTGGTGATTGCTCCCCCTTTCTCTCTTGGTCTCTCACTTTTTCTCATGTGCTGCTTTAGACATTACATCCACCTCCTGTCCTGGGTATTTACAGTGGAAGCACCATCAGCGTCTGATGGGAAATGGAAATATAAGAATATAATTGTTACACTAACTTCCTTAATTCAGCTTTATTTCTCATTTAACAGTATACAGGTCAGCTATACTAAACGCCTAGCACAACAACCAGATCCATCCATCCATTACAGTGGTGATGAGAATAAATATGATAACTAGACTAGATAGACCCTTATATGCCAGTAGACACATCTGTTGCCAGCACCCAGATAAATTAAGAACCTATTCCACCTTTGTCCACCCCCCACCTCTCCTTCCCTGCCAGACAAGGACGCCCACACCTCATTCACAACTCAAGGCAATGCCGGTGAACTCTTAAACCCGCGGTACGACAATGAAAATAGATTACTAATTCATCCAGCGCTGCGTCGAAGCATCTAGGCTTTGTTGAGGTGCCTTTGGGCAAGAAAGGCATCTCTTCTCTGCACCTGACCTTTTTCCCCCAGACGTCCCTGCAAACACAGCAAGGAGCAGTTCCCTAAAGGGGATCAATGAGGTATCAAGTTATGCACGATCTGCTTTGATGCTACCTTCTCTCTCCTTACAGCCTCCATCCCTGCGCACCACGCAGATCTGTCTTCTCGACTGTCTTTTATTGTACATCCACCCACTCAACCACCACCACCAACCGAGAACCATCCACACACAGAGAACATTGTGTCGAGGAGGCCCCGAGGTTTGCGTGTCAGCTGAGAGAGAGAGAGAGAGAGGGAGAGAGAGAGAGAGAGGGAGAGAGAGAGAGACATCCTCCTTGGCACACACCCGTCAGTGTGGCAGTGTGATGTTGACTGACTGACCGACTGACGGGGGATTCTGGAGGGAACACACAGGAACGGGACGACACACTATCCGGTTTTTATTTTTTCTCACACCTTTCTCGCTTGTCTGTCATCGTTGCCTCGGCCGATGGTTTTCTAGCTGCGCCGCCTGTATCTTCCTCAGCATCGGATTGTGCTTTTATTTCTTCCTCTCCTTGATTGGCTGAACCGGGGCTGATCCTAGCCAACCTGGGCTGGACCGTGGGGCTGTTCAGCAAGCCTTTTAGCTGAAGTTGGCACCCGAGATGAGCGCCTTCAGACCCGGGAGCGGGGATCTCTTCTCGCCAGGGACAGGGTATGGGTCGTGGCGGTGCTGGTGCTGGTGGTGGGTTATGGTGCTCGGGGTGGCAGTGGGCTCTGGAGATCCGTGGTTGTCCGCGGAGGCATGCCCGTCTTCTTGTTCCTGCAGTAGCACCAGGATCTCCTGCGTGGATCCGGAACGGGGTATCAGTGCTTTCCCCATCCTGCAGAGCGAGGCAGAGATGGAGAACATCACCGACATGTGAGTGTCTCTAAACATCACATACAGGCATACAGAGGAGAGATGTTCTTAAAAATTCGCCCCGTTTTTACTGAGGGGCAGCATTTCCAGCACTTTACAAATAAAGGAATGTCACCCTTCACCCTCCCAGTGCCAGCCAGACACGGTCCGTAAAGAGCCAGGACTGTCGGGTTTGTCTGTTTTCTTTGTTGTTGTTTTTTTTGCGTGAACTTCAGGTGAATGCAAAAATGTACCGTATTAAAATAAAAGTTACATTTATTTACTCGGCAGCTTCGGCTCAGATGTGTCACCTACATTGCGTAACAGACTCATCAACGGAAAGCAAGTGATAGTCTTTTTCTGACAGACAAAGCCCTGTGTGTGTGTGTGTGTGTGTGCATGCGTGTGCCACCGTGTGTGTTTGTTTGTGTGTGCGTGCGTGCGTGCGCATGTGGACAAGGGCACGCACTCCGTAGGCACCACTGTCCAAATATTGGCACAGGCCCTACCGAAGATGGTTTATTTGAGTGTATTTAAATGAACTTCAAAAGCAGCAAAAAATCGATTAGGATGAAAAAATATCTTGTCAACAGTTTGTTCTTCAGGCTGCTGGATGAGGAAAGATAAGCCCAAATCTCAGTGTACATTTGAAATGTGCTGTGCCACTTCACTGTGATTTCACAGAACCTCATTTGGCCTAGAAATGAACTGAAACACGTCTAAGCTTTTCTATCTGAGAGTAATTAAACAGGAGATTAAAATATTTAATTGCTGCAATATCTTTCTTGGCAAAGATAAACGGCCTTGTTGATAATGACTTTTGTCAGAGATAAACAATCTTTATCTGCGGCCTTGGAGAAGCCTTGGAGAAGCTGTTTAAATGAAGCAGCAATCTAGTGAAAAGCAGTGCTGAACTAATGTAAACAGAGAAACTACTGATCACAGTGCAGCATCTAATTTCAAAATGACCTTGCCGAAAACCAAGGAGACAGGTTATCATGTCCCTGTTTGCATTAATTGGTGAGACAGTCTGTTTTGATGACAGCTGCCGGAGAACCACACAGTTTGAGGGAATTCAGTGACAGTAAATCTGAGAAAAAATTAAATACAGTTCCTGATTCATTTCTGCTATATGAATAATTGTTGTTAGCACATATTTCCCGTCAGCTAAGACAATGTCCTCCAGCAGTGCAGGTGGGTGTGGGTCTTCTAAATGCCTGGATGATACGGACAAAATGAAAATTCACACAATTTATTTGACTGATAATCCCAATCATCATAGAGATGGCCATGTTTTGGGGGTGTTGGCTGACATTTAACCTGTGAAAATGTCAGAAAATGTAAACTTAACTCCTCCCTCCGCACTCAGACGACATGAGGTGAAGGTTCATCAGAGATGGGTGTGCATGCTGTCATTCTATGCTCAGTCCTCTTTGGTGATTGACAGACACATATCTGTAATTGTTGAACCTGTAATTAGTGATTTAATGTAGATATTGTTACCTTAAAAACTTTTTGTCAGAAATTAAACTTAACTATTAGTGTCAGACAATTTTACTCCTTATTGATAGAAATTACACAGTTTTTTCTTAACTACTGATAATTTTCAGGCATTCTGGCTTAATTTGACAGTGACGGTGGAGATCTGACAGGAAATAAGAGGGAAGAGAGGAGATATGCAAAACAAGGTCCCCTGCTCCGCTTGAGCTGGAGATGTTGTAATGGTGTACAGTGTGGCACAGTGTTTTAGAGGCCACCCCTAAAAACTATTTCTAAGGGTTAAATGTTGTCTTTTTAATCCTCACTTGTCTTGTGTAACTTAAATGTGATTATTTTAGTATAAAATTCATTAATACATGAATTAATCACGCCACATTTAAGAAAGGTGAAATAGAGCACATCATGTATTTGTAATAATCAGCATTGGCTTTTCAATACCATTGCCATGTAGTGATCTTGTGGATAAATCAGTCTGTTAGAATAGTTTTGCTTTACATGCAGAACATTATTTAATGACCTTGTGCTTTAGTCAAGCAATGCTGAGGGTTCCTGCAGGACAAAGCCTTGTATGACTGTTAAAGCCTGTTCCCTCTAAAGGGAGGTTTTGTTTAATGTTCTCAGACATCTAATCCCAAAGCTGTAATATTTGAAAAGTACATCAGAGCCTGTTCACGCAGTTAGACACATTCTTGCAAGGGAGTTGCCCACAGTCACCTCCTGTTGACCCTTAAAAACTAACAGGTCAAGTGCTTTGCTCAATTGCAGCTGAGCAAAAGAAGCGGAAGCTGTTCCTGTTTTTCTACTTTTAAAAACTACCAGCTCCTGATGTGTAACATTATATAAGATCTGTCCTTTAGGAGTTCATTTTTCATTTTGAACTCTAATTATACGGCCCCACTATGGTTCCCTGTCTCGGTGAAATCTTTCTGTTCATGCGTCCATTAACAGATGAGCCGTCTGACACACACTTGTATCTCTTGACAGTTACATCGCCAACCAGAGCAGTTTCTCCTCCATCAACGACAAAGACCTGCACTACTACAAGAATCTCAGGAACCTGTGAGTCTATCACGATTTATATTACCAAGAAAACACTTCAGGGTTACTGTCAATAAACACATTTGCTAAAAAAACGATTATACACGATGTTTTATGTCATTTTTTTTTAAACACTGTGGAAGTTTGCCAGATATGCTGCCTCAAATATCATCATCATTCTAAGGTGTGTAGGTAGAATAATAATGTCGCTATACTTTATTGACATTTCCACAGTATTGCTATACATACTCTGCTCCTTATAGTCCACTAGACATATTGATTTACTCTGCTTTTATTGATAATTCCCCCTCTTTGCTTAAGGCAGTACTATATTGTCCATGTCTTTTGCTTTAAAATCCGGCTATGTTTATTGCTGTGTCCCAGAGCATTTGGAGTTACTCTGTTTTGCTATGCTTCTCTGTCTCATTTTAGACTTTAATCTAAACAAGAACTGTCCACCAAGCTGCACTTCCTCTCCATGTAATAATTTGTTGAGTAGACACACAGTTCCTTTTTAATTTCCAGACAGCAGCCCGTTTGCTAGTCAGGATAATACAAAGGATGTTATATGATGCACATATGATGCACATATGTATTAGCCAGTGGGAGCAAAACTAGCGGGAGCACCAAGATCAGCCACAGCTGCTCTGTGTTTCTGGCAAATGCTTTACATGCAATTACACCATGTGCAGCCTTAATATTTTCTAAAACAATATTGACACTGATGTACTGATAATGATACTATTTCATAGTTTAAATATATTTTCATTAATCGTTAGTTGAAGTTTTAAATGGTGAAAGAAAAACATTTGCTCATTCCCAGTCATTCCAGACAAGACCAATCAGCCACAGGACATCATTTAAACCAACTTCATATCATATAATAATATTGTCTTACATCCTAACCCTGGCTGATGAAGGGCACAGACTCTTTGTATACCTGGTTGTTACAATGTAATGCATTGTATAAGGAATATTAAAGGCAACTGAGTCTTTTTGTAGATGTGGATATTCAGAGAATCCAGTATTAAACTTAGATGAATATAATTTTTGCTGTAATCATTTGTTTAAATGTCACCACAAGGACAAACCAGATGAGCTGATTATTGGTTTCCCTCAGTGTGGACAACATTACTTCTGTCTCTGTGTCAGTTACTTTCACAGTTATAATCACATTATATAGACTTACATCATTTTGCTAATGTCTTCTGATGTCAGTCTTTAGATGTTAAATGTAGACGCATGAAATCTGTGCCTAAGTGACCTTATTTTGGACTTGTGTAACTTAGGTTATGTGGTGACACTGTCTAAAACGACATGCTTTATAATGCATTTAGAAGAAATCAATAATAAGAACAGAATTTGGGTGACCAGGTTGTAAACAAGATTTTTGAAATGTATTTTTGCTTAGACTTTGCTGAAGTCAGATTTTTGTTGTAGTTGACAATAATAATAATAATAACAACAAGAAATATAATAATATAATACAATAAGAGCTATATACAGTGTAATGAATGAAATAATAATATTGTGTGTTTTTGTGACAGAACGGTGACCAACAGCAGGCTAACTTATGTATCGAAGCTGGCCTTTCAGAACAACATCAAGTTACAGTACCTGTAAGTAATATATAAACAGTATGGACTGTCTTTTGATGTGACACCTACTCTGTGACCATTATTGATCACTTTTAGTGAGAAATTCCTTTCATTTGCGGGAGCTCAATACTGTTAAAATTAATCTTTTAAAATCTTTGCTTATGTTTAAATTTCAATAATTTATCATATTATCTATATTTTAAACTGATAGATTTCATGATATGGCAAGACTGAGTAAACAACACTATACAGCACAATAAGTCCAGTATGGGTTTACACTGAACAAAATTCATAGCTGATCTTACTGGCCTTATAACCATAATTAAAGTTTGATACTTGTAATACTTAAGGTTAATTGTCGGAGCACTTAGAAGAGAAAACTTTTAATGAGAAATATAATACAGGCCTATTGGTGCACATAAAAATCTGCCTTGAGATTCTGGAACAACCTAAAATTTTGTGGTGATATTACAAATGCAATCTCAGTCACTGATGTTCAATTTAATTTCCAGGAATCTGAAAGATAACAACCTGTCATCACTGTCCTGGAGGATATTCAAACATCTCAACATCTCTTATCTGTGAGTTCAGTGGATCCTCAGTCTATCCATCTCGGTGCCTGTCTCTACTTCTGTCTCTCTCTCTGGTTTACCTCCCAGTTATCATCACACTCTGTAGATAAACACAGACCTATAGCATCTGGGATGTCAGCTACAGACTTCTAATGTCATGTTTTGAAGCTCTGAGTTGTAAATTTTCCCTGAAACCAAAAAATATAATTATTTTTATTTTGTAAGTTTTGATTCATGCAACAAGGTGGAGAAGATTCATCCTACGGTAATATGATTGTTAAACAAGAAGCCAGTTAATTTATCTTAGCAGAAATAGTGGAAACAAGGAAACAAGTAGCCAGTCTCAGTTTCCCAGAATCACTGTGTTTAATATATATGAAAAAAATGACAAGTTGCTATTTTATGGGCTGTTATGTGCTGAACAGTTTGTTAGCTCAGGATGTGACTTTCTCCCATGGCTGCCTCGCAGCCTCATGGGGAATACAGCTGGCCAAAAAGTTGTCACAGATAAAACCACTTATTTGACATTTTTTGTCTGGTTTAAACAAACAAGACATAACATGCTAGTAGGCAGATTTTGTTCACACATTCAACAGGCTGTTTCAACATTTCCCATCTTTATGCTAAGCTAAGATTGAGGGTATTTGGTGTAAACAGTGTCTTCTAATGCATGCTGATGCACTTGTCACATAGTTGTCTAAAATTTACAGTTACTGTGCTGCTCTGTTCTTGATAGTTCTTGACTTGTGTTTGTGTGTCTGTGTGTGTGTCTGTGTGTGTGTGTGTGTGTGTGTGTGTGTGTGTGTGTGTGTGTGTGTGTAGTATCCTATCAGGTAACCCTCTTCACTGCTCCTGTGAGAACATGTGGATCAAGCTGTGGTTAGGGGAGGAAGCAGACACTCAGGAGCTGTACTGCATTGAGGACGGAGGAGGACGCAAACTGCTGTCCAGACTGACGCTGCCTAACTGTGGTGAGGGCTCACACACACATTAAAATTTGTATTTCTATCTTTATTAGGACAGTTATAGAATAATGCATTCTTTAGACCCTTAGGCTAACTTTAACCATAATAAATGTCTAACCTCAACCCTTACCTCAACCTAAACCAAGTCATAACCCTTAAACAGGAGTCTGAAAAAGTGAGAACCGGTCAAATGTCCTAACTTTGCCAAAATTTCAATTATGCTCAAAATGGTGCTTACAAAGGTAGAAATATGAGTACACACACACGCACACACACACAATGTAAGGAGCTGGAAAAGACATTAACAAGTGGTAGCACTGTGCAAAATGCTGAAACACCCGGTGGAAAAGAATGATCCTAATAGTTTTCTCTGGCACATGTATTTTTATGGAAATGCATAGTTTTGAGTGTGTACATTTGCATAAATGCCCATGTGTTTAAGTTCAGAGCTTATTGTATACCTTATACCTTATAAAATGTTGCTAGTGCAAATCAAGTGTAAGCTACTAAACGTTTTGTCAGTCCTCAGAGGAGGTGTGGGCAATCCACTGTAGAAAATAAAATTTACTTTTTAAACCTATGAGAATAACTGTTCAAAGAATAAGTCATGCATTGACTAGAGACTGCAGAAATCAGTACAACATACAAACTGAAATGTGAACTGAACTACAGGCTTCAGTGAGGACACTGCACACACTGTATCAGCATTTCTGTAAGCAACACGAGGCATTTTACACATATTTGTAATAAATTGAGGAGAAAACTATGCAGTTTTGTTTTAAATTGCAAAGAACCTCGGAACAAAGAACACTTGCAAAAGTGCATAAAGTTACAGCACATGTGTAATGTCAAACTAACCAGCAAGCTTGCTGTAACTCTAGGACAAACTTCCACAGACCACAAACCTTTAATGTACTTGCTTATGGGAGTGTTTATCAAGCTTGAATGTATAAATGTCAGCAGTTAACCGACACTTTATGCTTCCCTTCTTTATATCTACAGCATTAATTTTTCATGAATCTCTATTTTAGACTCTCTTCAGTTTATAAACAGGGTCAGCTTACAGCTTGACCTGTCTCTGATGGTCTGAGGCTGACCAGTGTTCATTCTTTAAAGAGAAACCTGTCCAGAATCAGCCTGGATTTGTAGTGTTTATAAGTACTAAAGTAGCTGAACTGGCTATTCAGTAATAATTTACAGCCTGAGCTGTAAAGTAAATAAATGAAAATCAGATTGTCAGACTTCGGGGGAATAACTCCAGTCAAAAGAAATAGCAGTCAGAAAAGCTTTATAGGTCTGAAATTAAATGTAATCACATTTTTCGTTTAATAATTTGTGATATTAACCTGCATCTGTTTTTGGCATCCCTTTTGTTGAAATGGCATGGTTAAAAATAGCTCAAGGCAGTCCTGACACACTTGACACAAACAATAAGTTAGGTTGCAGGAAGCTAATGAAGTCATTGATAATTCTTATTGATCTGTCCCCTCTGCCTCATCTCCATTAGCAGAGGCTATTTTTGCCCTTAGCACAACTGGGCCTCTGGAGAGGTGGGCAGGGGGACCCCCTAGCAGAGTGACATATGAGGAGGAGGACATGGTGGGGCAGGGATGCCAAATAATGCCCCAGGGCGAACAGTGATACAGCAGAAGACCTCTCAGTCTGGCCAAGCCACTGTCTTTTGCTTTTACCGTAATTTTTTCTTACTATTTTTTGCATCTTTCCCTCTCTGGCCATCATTCACCCACTTTATTACTCATTTTCCATCTGTCTGTCAGCTTCATGCATGGCTGTTTGTCCTTCTGTATGCCTGAACATTTCTGACTGAGATATGAAGAAGGCACAAAGGAAAGGAAATGCCCAGCAATGGCCCCGGGCTGACACTGATCTATTCGGCCATCCACATATGTCTCTGTCTTTCTGTTTCTCTCCATGGACTGTTTACTGCTGGAGCTCCACTCAGAAAGGCTGGCAAACACAGACTCCCCTCTGCTGACCAATACAAAACCCTACCCAAAGAGTGCATGTTTACATACAACTTCAGTCTCACGCCTGTGCAACATTACAAAGTGAAGTGTGTCACCCGGTAAAAATGTTCGGGTACAAACAGCTGCAGGTGTTAAAACGCTCTCATCCAGCTGATTACCGCAATAAAAGAAACCTTATAACCCTATAAACAATACACTCTTGCTTAATTTCCTGTGACAACTCTTCTTTAAGTTGTAAAATTACTATAGGGTATTTTCTATGACCACACTCATAACACTTTGCGGTGACAAGTATTAGCTGACTGCTCCAAAAACAGAGATGTTAATAACTGAAACCAGCTGTCCTGAGAAGAGATGTCTCTTTTTTCCATGTGATGTGGTAATGACAGCATGTGGATTACGATACCTCTGCTGGTCACATCACAGCTCCGGTGCACTTTGTTTTCATCTGCCTTCCTCTCGGTTCGTTAATTGTACACAGACAGATGCGTTTAAGTGTCTTTTTCTTCATCTCTCATCTGTCCTTTTGTGTAGTGTGACCTTACAGTTGCATATGTGAACCCAGTGGTAAACAGCAACACAGACCAATCTGTGAATTTCAGAGTCGGAGCAGACAAGTCACATTAGATAACAAAATATTAAACACCAAATAAGTAAACTTAAAATGCTCCCAGAAGTTAGAAGATCAGCACAGTGCAGACTGAGAGAAACGGATTAGGTTGGTATTCATGTCTTTACGAGCCTGATGTTTTTATGAGGTTGTTAAAAGTAATGGACATGATGTTTAGCGCCATCTCATCTTAGTTTGGGTCCACTGCATTCCTTTTAAGGCCATGCTACTGTCATTTAGGATTGAGGATTTGCTAATAGAAGTATTCAAGAGGGTTTAAAAGGGACTATAGCTTCAAAAACAAAAGAGCATAGCTGGTCAAAACTATACAATAATCATTCTTTATGGGAAAAGGAAGAAAGATTGTAATTAGCAGGGAACTGGACAAATCAACAGTCTACCACAGACCCCACACACACACAACCAAAAGTTCATGCTCGCTGTTATACCTACGAGCAGCTTAGAGTCAGCAGTCAGCCTAACCTGCACGCATGCAAGGACATGAAAACTCTACACTGCAAGGCTCTGGGTGGCACAGTGCTGAATCCAGAACTTAGCTGCTCTGAGGTGACAATGCTAGTCACTGATGACCTGATTAAATCACATGAAAAATATTTCTGATATTGACGTTGATTGATGTTGATGTTCTTGTCTTGAACTGAATTCAGATTGTTATGAGCAAGAAAACATATCAGTTGGCACAGTAATTCAAATGTAGCTCTCAAAAAAGGACAGCTATAGACAAGACAGGAACAATACTGACATATATGATTGGAAATGAATACCTTACAGTCTGATGGAAGATTCACAGTAGTCCAGGTGTGAGTCTAACTAACAGTAGTTTTAAGCAGAAAAATCAATAATCTAAAACAGATTCTGGTTTTCAAAGCTGCCTCCATGTTTCGCTAGAATTATTTGAGCTGAAATTATTTTGTGAATTTCTCCTATAATGCACTGTCAGTCAGTGACAGTCTTCACTGTCCTTGAACAACAGATGTGGAGACAAACTCAGAAATGGCTTTTTTTGAGGGACTCTCCGGCACATCCTCATTATTCCTTTCCCTTGCTGATGCAAATTTTGACAAAGATTCTCTCTCCCTTTTCTGCTTCTGCCTCTCATCAGAAATCACCACATCTCTGTGTAAGAAAAGCTGGAGCATTACATAATAAAAGTGAACATCAATATGGACGTGCCCATTGTGACCTATAACAACAGCTGACAACAATGACACAGAAGTATGTTGAGGCGTATTGTGCAGAGAGCGGTGGATGTTTTCCTTTTAAATATGAGCTGTGAGGAGCTATTCACTGGGCCAGGTTCCTGATGCTGTGTTTGTAATTCACAGCCCATTCATAGTGCATGCTTTACATGAATGAAGGCAATCTGGATTCAAGAAGTCAGTGAGTGTCAAGGACCTGTGCTAAAGTGATGTGTTCTTCAAACCATTTTTCTTCCAGATTTAACAGGGTGCTCTTTGGACTGAAACAGTACCAAAAAAAAAAAAAAAAAGATTTCCTGCTACCATTGCATGATTTCTAATTATGTATCACGGCAATGTAGGATTTCTGTCAAAGAAAAGGATCACCATGTCATGAAGCTTATGAATAACCTGGGTTGAGTGCGTCACTTGTAGATTTGGAAGCTAATCTAACTTTGACTAAATGTATTAATGAAAATCTGAGTGAAATAATTGTTGGAATTAAAGCACCCCCATCTTCCGGAATAACATCGAAGTGTTGCTAAATTATTACAATGAGAGAGTGAAGTTATGTAGCACCTCAAATAGAAGAATATCAGGTTTTACATTTCTTAATTCTTCTGGAAGATTTGTGGAAATATGACTTTTTATAATTGTGCTAAAAAGTGAATACATTTGATCAACAAAGACATATTTAACTTAGCCTGGTTTCTGAATGTTATGCATTGGGGCAGTGCTGTGTTGTTGGCTCACCCTCTGCAGACACTTGACTAGTAGTATTTTTCTATGGCCTAACTGCTTCCAGGTGGGCTGTAGTTTGGGCCAAACTCTGAAGTGCACAAAAATGAAATCCTTCCACATAATCACAGACACAGCCTGGTGTGCCATGATAATTACAGTAAATTCCTTTTCAGTCTTACTTATTGATTCTGAACACATTCAAGCCTTACATTTGAGCTTTACAATCGCACTATCATGGATAGTGTGATGTCCCAAACTCTGGTTATAAAAAATGAAACATGTAAATTATGTTTTGGGTCAAATCAAAACCAGGGAGATTTGCAGAAGATTTAGTCTAAATCCTTGGGTTGTGTAGATGTCTCTGTGTGTGTGTGTGTGTGTGTGTGTGTGTGTGTGTGACCTGTAGTGGCAGCCGAAAGCTGATTTACTGAGAGCCTGTTAAGATATGTGGTTCTGATATGGCAGCTGGCCTGCCACCACTGAAATGACTGGTTTTTAGTGCATCTCCTGGTGATTGAGTGGGTTGCCGTAGTGATAAGTGGGTTGCCCTGGTGATAAGCATTCTGCCAACGAACAGAAGAGGTTGGGGAAAAAAATGTGTGCGTGTCTGTCTGTAGTGGTGGGGTGGTGGGGGGTTTCAATAAGGAATCTGTCCGGCTTTATCTGCAGTAGCTGTCGACACCCATTTCTTCTCGCTTCGTTTTGTTCTTGTCTCTTCGTGTCATCTTTTTGTTCTCATCCTGTCTTCATTTCATTCTTGTTTTCCATTTCCTTTCTTCAGCAGAAATGTTATTGCACAGGGGACAAGACTGGACTTTGACTAAGTCTCAGTGGACATGCTCAGGTCACCTTCTGGTCAACACCATGTGTATCCACACACACACAGAGTAGTCTTTTTATAGTTATAGTGAGGACACTATAACTAAATGTAATTCTACCCTTAACCTCTAAAACCATGTCTTAACAGTCCTTTGAAGTTGTAAGGACTGGCCAAAAGGTCTTCACAGTGACTGTTTTCAACTAAAATTTGACCACACAAATATAGGAATGTATGTATACACACATACACACATACACACACACACACACACACACACCAGTGTCTTTGCTTTGACATCGACTTCAGACTGTGTCCAATCAATTTAGTACTTGGGCTGCAGAAGACATGCACTAGTAATCAGTGTAACCATCACAGTGTTTGAACTCTGTCTCTTTGTCTGACTGTTTGATTGGGGTGAATGTACTTAAATGAAATTGGTAGAGAGACAGAGATAGGTGGAGATTGAATTCGAGGTCTTTCTTTGTGTGTCTTTCTTTTCACTCTGTGTTGTAGTGGGTGTGTGTTTGCCTGCTCTTCTACTCTTATTGTCGAGGTTGTTACGTGTCTAGTGTTTCAACTGAAAAGACAAGAGTTGGCCATGAATTCTAAGTTTGCTTCCCACTCTCCTCTCTCCATCTGTATACCCTCCTCCATCCCTTCTTCTCCTCCTTCCCACTCCCTGGTTGTATGTAGAGGTTCCCATGGCAACATTGAGCCCACCCAAAGTGACAGTAATGGAGGGAGACAACATGCAGCTGTCCTGTACGACCTCTGGTGTGCCCTCACCTGACCTGATTTGGAAGATGGCACTGGTCACCAGCTATGAGGTTAGGTCACACTCACGCACAGAAACACAAACTTGGTCAAATTGTCAATCAGTCAGTCAATTAACAAATTAGTTAATAGAAAAATAATGATCAGTGGTTTTGAATCAGGGGTAAACCTTTTCAGTCATTTTTAAAGGGAACGTAATGTAGGAATTTTCACATCACCTAGTTGCCAGTTTATTAGGTACACCTAGCTAAATGTAATCCAGTATAATATTAGCTCTGCATTAACTCCAGTGAGAATTTTTAGTGGTGTTGAATAATATTGCTTCATACTTACAAGTGTTTTTACTTTATTTATCAAACCCACATTGATACGTAATTTTAGAAGCTCTTCTCAGTGTAGTCAGGCATTGTTCAACAGCAGTCTAACTGTAACTGTCAAAATGGTCATAAAGCTAAATCAACAATGTCTGTAAAACAAGTGTAAATTATAACCACCAGAAACATAGGAGTGTTGCATTTGACTGCTTTAGTTGTAGATAAACTGACTTTAGACTGGACTGCTGATACGATAAATAAAACAATATGAAGAGTTACGTTTGAAGGATTATTACCAAGTCGAAAAGAACCGTCATACCTCAGTCATACATTAGACCAAGCATCCCACTCTTCCCAACTTTTACATCAGATCACAAAAACAATACATTATAAGCAATTCATATGCCCTTTCCATACATCTGTGACTGCACTATGAGCCAACACACGAGCCACAAGCCAGACACCACATTGCTGTCTCACAATGCCTAATCCAAATCTGAACTTTATCAAATGATCAAAAGAACATTAGGATGAAAGTGTGGCTTGTCTAGCAGAAATGTCTGACAATATAGTAAACCAAATGAGTACCCTCTGTGTGAGCAACAAATTTTACAGTAGCTAAATGGCTTCTGAGAGGTTGGATATAAGAGCTGAATGTTCTGAATGATGGGTTTAGACATTGAAAATCATTAAGTTAACAATTGGTTTTGCAGGATTTAAAGACAAAGTTCTATGAAAATCAATATATGGAAAGATGAAAAGAATGCGTGGAATGATGCTGTGGGTGTTAGCATTGTCGCCTCACAGCAAGAAAGTTCTGAGTTTGAATCCCATTCAAACCTGGGACCTTTCTGTGGTGGGTTTGTATGTTTTGCTTGTGTCTCCATGGGTTTTCTCTGGGTACTCCGGCTTCCTCCTATGGTCTAAAGACATGCGGTTTGGGGTTAGGCTAACTGGTGACTCTAAATTGCCCATAGGTGTAAATGGGAGTGATCTTCTCTGAGAGTAAGCCCTGTGATAGACTGCCGATCTGTCTAGGGTGTGCCCTGCCTCTCGCAGACAAAGCTGAGCAGGTGAATCCAGAAGCAGAGAAAATCCACAACAGGGGTCAGAAACATGCAAACGTCTAGCCCGGGCCTCAAATCCAGGGGTAGAAGGCAAGATCCAGAAACTAACAGAGTTCACAAGAGAAAAATATTTAAGACCATAAAAATAACAAACATTAAAATGTAGATATAAAACACACACAAACAAAGATGTATATATAGAAAGGTTGCTAATCAGGTGAGTGAAGACAGGTGTGGTGGGTCTGGCAGTCAGGACTGGACAACAAGCAAATGGAGGCAGAACAGAACTGGGGGGAAATCTAGGCTAACTGGAATCTGGATTAGGAGTCTTTCTCTTCTTTTAAGCTTGTTGGCGGATAGTAGACCAAACTTTATAGTACATTACTGCCACCTATTGGATTGGAGGGTGGATCATTGGATTTTCCAAAAGACTATTTCATGTTTCTATATTCTCCTTATCAGCCTAATTTCTCATAAATAACTAAGAAGTAAATCAGCTATTGGATTAGGAGGCTAAAGAATTCTTAAAGGAAACAGAGCTGGGAAAACCTGAAACGGATACAGAGCCAGGACTGGGATTGTGACATAAGGAACATAACTATGCATGTGGAGTTTATTACTATGGGGCATGACGGTTCAATTAAGATAACTATGGCAGCAACAGCTTGTAAACAAACTGGCATGCCCTGCACAACAGGAGGCAGCTTAGAAGAATAAAAAGACACAAGGCAGTAATCAAAGCTATGCTTCTGAACCAAAATACCCGAGGTGAGGCCTCATGCACATACAGATGAAAAGGCAACTTACAGTCTGGAAAGCCAAAGGTTGGTGCAAATAGAAGAGCCAGTGTCTGAAAGTAGCTGTCATACATTCAGTTCATTGAACAGCATCAGATGCATAGTTCTGTGTGGCAGCACTGCAGTTTATTGAATCCAGTGTCCACAATAATTGGTCATGCCTAAGAATGAGCACATTTCTGCCTTTGTGTGTGGCACTGCAGGCAGCAGGTTTACTCTGTCTGGCAAAAGGAACCCTAGGATGATAAAACTGCAACTTGGCAAGCAATGCTCTAAGCCCTTGTCTGGCCAAACATCGCCGGAGGAGAATGGGGTGTGTTTTGCCTCAGAAGAGAAGGCCACTAGTAGATCATTGGCTTATTAAAGCAATGCACTTCCATTAGGGAGCATAAGGTCATTAACATCTCTCCTCACTATTGTACTCTAGCATATATTGCAGCATCTGCTTTGCACATATTACAGTTCCCTGCCATACATAATGCTGACCCTGAAGGGTGAAAACAAAACAGAAAATATCCTGTGTCAGGATACAATTGACAAAAAAAGAAAGCTGTTTAAAACATAAGGATAAGGAAGCCAAAATGGAAGTATTTTATTTCATCCTTTAAAATGTTTTTTTTTTATATTGTATCGACTTTCATAATGCATTTTGTGCTTCATGTAAAGCACTTTGAATAGCCTTGTTAAAAAGTGACATACAAATAAATCTGCCTTGCTTGTAACGAATTATATAGTTTTATTTGTGGCAACGCTGCATTTGGTTTTAAAATCACTCAGTGTGAAGGAGCTGAAGTCACCAGATTCCCACCATGGCAATGAGACTGGAATCTTTACTGACAGCTGGGTAAATACTGTGTTATTTAAGAAGGTATCTATTGTTCAAGCAGTTCAAGTGGGTCTAATGCAGCAGAAGCAATCACACAGTGCTAGATAAAGAATGTAAACAATCAAGAGTAGGTACAGGCTTCATTGTTGGCTCTTAAGGCTGGAACAGATTTAGCCAAAGTTTGAACATTTTGTATCATGAAGGAAGACAAATGATGACATTGAACTGCTAACCAACATACAATAGATTTTTCCAATACAACTGTAAGTAGCTTAAAGCAGAGAACATTTTCATCATTTTTATTAGGTACATTTAGAGTGTGATGTTTGTACTGCTATTTAAGCAATCTGAATATGCTTCTTTCACTTTTTATTTGATTTTACACACTTTGTTTAAGCTTTAGATACAGAGTACGCACCTACACTGGGTACAGTGAGTTCTAGTTTGCAGAGAGTTGCCACATATTTGATCAATGGCCCTGGGCTAACAGAAAAAATTACAGGTCGTTTTGAATTCAGGGCAGAAATAGGATTTTGTCAATCTGAAAAAGCTCACATTTTATTCTTTTACAAATTAATGGTTTCTCCTCTGGGGTGAGGCTATGAATCAGCAATAAAGGAGGCTTGTTTTTCAATCTGTTATCAAATTTGTTTTGGAACTTCAAATCTACAGCGCAGCTGCAAGTAAAGGAAAATGTCCAGCACTAGTTTTTTATAATTGTCTTCCCACAACTGTGATCATTCATAGGGGAGCGGAGGGTGGATCATAGTTGGTGAGCTGGATGCTTTCAAACAAGTTTTTAAAACTGCTCAAAACAGAAGTTCTTTTTCAATCATTAACCCAACTCAACCATTCTCTCATAGTCCATCCAGTCATACCAAAAGACAAAGGCAATGAAAAATACTCTCAGATAAGGCTGGGGTAACGTCTTATACCAGAAAAATCATTAACAAAACAAAAATAAACATAAAAATCTGCATTATGTTAAATTGTGTTGCACTATGAATGTGATGATTTCACTGCCTAATGTCATCAACATTATTTAACTTGCACATTATCATGATTTGCTCAGATATAAAGGCAAAATCTGATTACCATAAATCTCAAGAGATTAATTTTTGGTAAATACAGAAATCCTACAGTATAATCACAAGTTGTTTATTCATGAGATAAGAAATGCTGTCTCTTGTTTGTGTTAAGAAAATATTTGAATCAGGCTGACATCTGGGTATGTTTGCTCACTCAGATTGCAACGTCAGGCCAGATTTCAGTGCTGCGACTGTCCAACATGTCATCGCTGGACCACAACAGCAAGATCAGCTGCATAGCTGAGAACATTGTCGGCGAGAAGGAGTCTTCTTTGTTGCTGGATATACAGTGTAGGTTTATTCTCGGGCAAACACCCATACATTTAATATAATGTGTCAAAGTATTTGTCTGTGTAGTATGGTGTACAATTATTCCTCTCATCCTTCTTTTATTTGAATCAGTGATTTTGCTGTCCCAACTTTACTTCTAAATTGCTCTTTTGTTTTATGCTGCTTTTTGTATTTCATGTTGTGTTCTTTCCTCAGTCCCTCCCAAAATCACTAAACTGAGTGATGCAATCCCAGACCATCACTGGTGCATTCCCTTCAGCATGTCAGGTAACAGACATACCACATGATATTATTTTATGGTTTTCTGTTGTTGATTACCTGTGATTTAGGATGTAATGTTCTCTAAATTTTCAAGAGTGCCACAGTATAAACACAGTACAATATTATTAACACCAATATCTATACAAAAATATAGACTGATAATTAAAGAATACAAAATAAGTAAATATCTGATGTATTGCATTCATGAACTTTTCAGGAAACCCACAGCCAGACCTGCAATGGTTTCTGAATGATAAGCCGGTGACGGAAGGGCGCTACATAATGACCTTGATACATGACATCACAGAGAGAGAGTACCACGGCTGCCTGCAGCTGGACAGCCCCACACACATCAACAACGGACGATACAAGCTGGTGGCTAAAAACAAATATGGGTTTGACCAAAAGGAGGTGGAGGCTCACTTCATGCAAAGGCCCTTGGATGGTGAGGTGTAATACTGAACGTCTTTTAAAGATGGTTAATTCCTTAACTACCAAAAATCCTTAATTTCACCTTGTCTGAGTTTATGCTTCTGTTTGAAAATGTTGCCTTAGGCAATTGTGATTAGATTTTTTTTTTTTTCAGTTTTAATTATTGCTGAAAATAAGTATATTTACTCATAAAAAATAATTGTTAATTGTAGGTCTAAAATTACATATTTTTGCCTGGAATACATATATTATATTTTCTTCTGTTTTTTTTCCCTTAAAATATTTAATAATAATAATTTAAGTTCTTCTGGGTTTCTCTTGTTCTTCTCAGTTAGAATTGCCCTATAATTGTTTATTCTGTCACAAATCTCTGTTTAGTAAATGGAGAGTAGCCAACAATATTGCATATTGAATGATATATTATATGTTTGTGCATTGTCTTAGAGCGTGCACAGAGATGAAATATAGATATGGGTATGAAACATATTATGAAGATGCACAAATGTGGTTGAGTGCAGGGTAATAGTATTAATAAAGGTGAAAATTGAGAGTATCTGCAAATTGGAAGCTCCTAAAACTTCACTGGGAGTCTCAGGCAGCTGACTAATATGACAGAATACTATAGATGCATGATCCAATGCACCATCTGCAATTTGAGAGAAAAGTAGAAATATTTCCTAAAATGGCTTTAAACTAGTATGCAGATATTTTATCAAAGAGAGCATTTGACCTGATTTAAACTTTTTTTGTCCTGATGTACAGAAACTGAGAAGGAGCCTTCATACTATGGTGAGTGGTGCAGATATTCATCACAGTTTTTTAATTAAATGTAAAAGTGTTAAATGTAAGGCATCAGGTTTAACATCTTGTCATTTTCATCAATGGGCACACTTTGTGTTTTTTTCTGATGTTGTGCATGTCAAGTCAAGTCAAGTCAACTTTATTTATAAAGCACTTTACATACAGCAACCACCGACCAAAGTGCTGAACATAAGAAAAATCCAACTAGAATAAAATACAATAACAAGAATTGAAATACTAAAAATAATTAATATTAATAATAATTAATCAATATTAATAATAATTAAAATAGTTAATAAATAATTAAATACATTTAAACATATAGCCACAACTAAACATGAATATAAACAACTCATGCTGGATCAAAAGCCAAGGAGAAAAGGTGGGTCTTGAGAGCAGATTTAAAAATGGGCAGTGAAGAGGCCTGTCTGATGTGAAATGGCAACGAATTCCAGAGCCTATCCCCCCTGAGCTTCCACTGTGTCCTCGGCACCTCCAGAAGCAGCTGCCCAGCCGATCTGAGCGGCCGGGAAGGAGAGTGCAAGTGTAGTAGCTCAGCGAGGTAGGGTGGGGCAAGTCCATTTAAAGACTTAAAAACAAATAAAAGAATCTTAAAATGAACTCTAAAATGAACAGGCAGCCAGTGCAGCGAGGATAATACAGGGATAATGTGCATGTCGAATATAATATGATATTTGTTGGTCTGTGTGCTGTGTTTGCATAATGAATATCTTTTTGAAACAAACAAAAAGGACAGGAATGACTGATAACATTCTTTGTGGACTGCATGTCATTGATTTTTCAATTTAATATGTTGATGTGTTTTGAACCTAATTTGTATCTGTTGCCTCTTTCTCCAACATCTCCTTCCTCCTGCAGACCTACCCACAGGTACTACCATGTCTTTTATTTACTCACTCCCCCATAGCAGAATAACCACTCAAAATTTAATGTGTTTTTTGAAAATTGGGTCCTTTTGCATGGACTCTTCATTACCAGCCATAAATTTGCTGAAAAGGTGGTCTCTAGGGTTTTCCAAATAACTCATTTTAAAATGAGAACCCTGTAAAAAAAGGGTCTGAAATTAAAAATGCACTTCATGGCTACATACATGACACCTGTTTAAAGCTGGATGTTACACCCACTTGTTGATACTCCATGTAGAAGGCATGGAAATAAACAAACACCACAAAGGAACAAGCATAACGTTGTTTAGTGCATAATTTAATACAACAGTTGGACAAGTGGGTGGTTAGATTTAGCTTAACTGTTTTATTTTAAACAGTATGTTTCATTTTAAAAATCACAAGAGAAAAGAGTTTAAAGCATAAGGACCAAGAGCTACAGTGTTTGACTCTAAATTGAATAGATCTGGCGTTTTCCCATGACACATATTTCCCCTTTTCTTAATCTGACCCCTACCTTACCTTAACACCAACCTTAGTTACCAGTGCCATTGCTAACCATAACTCCAGGGCCTTTTCTGTTCAGGACTTTTGGCTGTGATGACCTGCTAGATTAGATCAGGAAAATCCTTTGTTTACTTATAATTTACATATTTTTCTTCAAAATATGTTTGACTTCTTTGATTTTCTTATAGGCCTTAGTGTTTCTTGTTGTATTTATGCCAGTATTAGTATGTGTTATTCAGTGTCCTTTTATAATCTTATGTAAAGCACTAAGTAACATGCTTTGAAAAGGGCAATAGGTCTAAATATATAAAGGCATTATTATTATCATTATAACATAACTCTAAGTCCTAACCCCAACTGCAGTAGTGAGAGCAGTGAAAACACTGAAAGGAGAACATATTCTGACACAAGACAATGTTTTTTTTTTTTTTAACATAACCTTCAACAATATAGTATGAAATATCAATGGCCTTTGAAATAATGCTGGTATAAGTTACTACTCTTGGTTGTAGGATAGTTAACCAGGCATGTTAATCATTGTAACTTATACTGGCACACATATAGACTTTTTTTAATACTAGATGGCTAAATTCCTCTACTTTCAGTAACTGACAGGCAGAGAAACAACTCAGACTGTGGATTTACAGTGATGTATATGTAATGGGTGAAATTTGCATTGGGATTGATGGGTGGATGTGTCAGAAAACATCTGACTTTCCAACTGAAGAGTGTTTGAAAAATGTAAAGCATTTTGTTTTAAGTCAAACCACATTTTTTTCGTAAACCTAACCAAGTAGATTTATTGCCAAAACCTGACCACATAGTTTTTCTGTGCAAAGCCATCAGTTAATGGATGTTTTTGTCAAACACCCGTGGTGTCGCCATTATTTGTCTCACTGGGATGAGTGTGTGTTGAAAGAAAAGATGCATCTTTTACTCAAGAAATGCTGAATGCTTGCCGTATGTTAATATTACATACAACACTGTCATCCACTCACCCCTAATCACTTACTGAATAGCTCTTCTTCTCCATTTATTCTTGTCTCTTGCAACAACAGAGGGTCCCCCTGTAGACCCACCTGAGGACAGAGTTGCTGTAAGTCACCTCACACAATTTTTTTGCTGATTGTCTGTTTGTACCTGTTATTCTTTCATTTATTTGTGCTATCTGTCCAGAAGCACCTCAGCTGGATGTATTTTTTAGTGTTAGAAGTAAGTGAATGAACATACTGTAGATATACAGATATAAACACAGCCTGTGGTCTATAGGCTGCCTTTTGTTGCGGTGTACTGTATATGACATTTGTCGTTATTCGACTGTTTCTGTGTGTTTGCCTGCCTAATGAGTTGGTTTATAACTCTGCTTCGTCAATGTCCAGGTGTATGTAGTGGTGGGCATTGCTGCTGTAGCCTTCACTGGTTTCCTTCTGATGTTGGTTATTCTCAAGTTTGGTGGAAACTCGAAGTTTGGCATCAAAGGTAAGACTCTTGTCTTTTATCTCTAATGATGGCATCTACCCTAAGAGGGTTTGGCTAGTTGTAATGTAAAAAACAAGGGTAATTATTTATTTTGGAAATCTAGAGCAAAGGCAATGGACAATTTAAGTATAACATGGATGGCTTCATGATTACAGTCAAAAACACAATCGCATAATTTACCTTTAAATTAGAAACTACGTGGAACCCAATGTGACCCAGTTTTTGCTCATGATTGCTGTGTGCACAGTCATTGGACTGAGAGTCTTTCCTTAACTCCTTTAATGTCTTTCCTCTCAAAAAAAATCCCCTTACTTCTCATTTAATATGCAGACTCATGTATTCATGAATCCATCCTGTTCAGCTGGAAGTATTTGTTGTTTGCTGGAGATTTATTGGTTCTTAGTGCTGCTGGTGAATAACATGCATGTTGACTAAACTGAACTCTTTCTTATACTGATGTTAAACTACTGCGGTAGCCATTGTTGAAGCCTCCCCTCATGCACACACACACACAAATTTACAATTTTTTTTTTTTTTTTTTTTAATTTTTTTTACTTCTGCAATGGCTACACATGTAACTACTCTATTTCTATTGTAGTATTTATCATACTGACTTATTAGAACCGATTTACTCATTTTGACACTTGGCTGATATTTTCCCATTCTTTGTTAACTAACAACCACTGAACAGCTATTTATCAGTCCTCTCAGTTCTACATACATAATGCTGGTTATGTTGTTTTTTAAAACATAGACAATGTTCATTGCGCAAATAAGAACTGTCAGCAGACAGACTGCCATCTTTATATCTTGCTCATATCTTTATTTCTTGGGCAGTTGTGGCCTAATGGATAGGGAGTCGGACTTGTAACTCGAAAGTTGTGGGTTCGAGTTTCAGGACCTGAAGAAATTGTCGGTGGGGTGGGTGAATAGCCAGTGCTCTCTCCACCTTCTCTCCACCATGACTGAGGTGAGACCCTTGAGCTCCCTGGGTGCTGCAGCAATGACTGTGTTCACTGCTGTACTGAAATAATTGCTTCAAATTTTCACATACTCCCGTTACTGGACTGATGGCGAATACGACCACAGAGCGCTGCAGGCTACCGGAGCATCGGTTTGTCATAACAACATTTATTTTTCAAAGTCATAAACATGTGCACGCTGACACATACACACACCCACATGAACATAGTCAGTGCTGCTGCTGATGATGAACTTGTGATTAGAAAGTGTGAAGAAAGTGTGTTAAGACCTTGTCCCATATCAGACCAGTACCCATGACAAAAGCACATCCTGCCTCCCAAGTTCTGGGTGAAATGTCTCTTTCTGATAGTCGAGTAAAAAGCTGTAGCTGTTTTACATTATTTATATTGACTGCATTAATCTGCTCCTCTCTCATCAATAACACATGGCCAACATTTGGTACAGGTTGCCTCTCACAATCTTCCCACTTCTTCTTAACACGCAGAGGGTGGTTATTTTATGTACTCTACATATGTGAGTGTGTGTGTTAATGTTGGCAGAGAGGAGTAAATAAATAGGTTTAGGTGTAACAATCATATGGAGACTAATCTGAAAACACAAATGTAATTGTAGCACAGCTCACTTTGCTCTAGTATAAGACTTAAAAGTAACACTTACGTGGTATTACAGTTAGAAGAAACATGCTTATTTAAAAATGGATTTTTAGCTGCTAAATGGTTCGCCTTGTTCAGAAGCTGGTTGCTGCTGTGGGTGGAATGATGGAGGCACCGAGTGTGAAACAAAACAAACTTGCACACAATCAACCCAAAACAATTACAAAGAAGGTAAAGGTCCGAGGGTGAACTACAGTCATTTCATCAGATGTTGCGAATTGCAGCTTTAAATTTTATATCATCATCATTTTAAGGAAGTGAAAATTAATGTTAAACATCCATTAAAAATAAATGTGACTTTTTTCACCAACTTTATATAATGGAGGTAAATGAAATTTCTTGAACCTCCAACATATAACGTATATGCCAGTTAAGGTTGGCAACCCTAAGATCTTTCAGTGAATACCTGGTCTACTAAGTGGACTGACACAGAAAGAGGCAACTAAACTCTGAGTATGGGCCTAAACCACAACCTTAAGGCTACATGACAAAATATAGAGTTGTATACTGGATTAATACACTTAGCCACAAATAGGCTCATGAGGAAGCCAGTTGTGCAAGGTTAACGGTTCAATTTGTAATATTTAGAGCAATCTATTAGCAGAAATGGGACATACTATTCATAATTTAACTGTCATTAGTGTTTAATCACTGGAACTGCTTTTTAATGTTAGAATGAGCCTTCTAAATCTTTCACATATCGGCCTGTGTTTCACTGACATGTTGGTACAGTGGCCCAGAATGGACAAACCAACAGTGTGAAGGTCACATTCAGTCATTACTGGTTGCTGCTAAATCATTCACATTTTACTCTTTGCACCTACAAAATGACTGGAATGCTAAAGTATTAACCAAAATGTATATGGATATCACAGGTTTGGTTATATAAGTAGTGCATACAGTGCACTGACAACTGAATATTAATTACATTTATTTTATTGAAGAGGTGTCACTAAAATACAGATTCAGCTTGAAATTTCATGTCCATATGATCCCAGTCTAGTCACAAACGAATAAAAAAGTGTGTGAAAAATAAAAGACCTAAATATTTAGACCCTGGGACAAACAATAAAAGAAGGATTTACTAAATAAGCCTATAAGTCAAAAAGGTTCTAAAAGTGACTGCAGATTCCTGAAGGAGAAAACAAATCAGACAGTGGAGGGATGGAGAGGAATGGACCCTGCAGCATCATAATCTGCTCATGGTCACAGAACACCTGTAGGGAGAGAAGCGTGAGTTCTTATGCAGGAATGAGATGGAAATGTCAAGACAGAAAAAAAAAAGTGATTGAAAGTGAAACAGTAAATGTGAAGTGGAGAAAGTGAGAGACAGATGGAAAGGAAGAGTAAGTGAATGCTAAAGCTGACATTTGACTAGAAATGAGTGAGAAAAACGGAGAAACCGGCAATGAAAGGGCAGATAGAGAGAAAGAGATTGAAAGAAAGCATAGAAGAGGAAAAAAGCTGGAAAAGGATGAAGACACAGAGCACACGAGAAAACTGAGACTGAGCAAAGCAAAGAGAAAAAGAACAGAGAAAAAGAAGGAGATGGAAGGAGAAAGTCCACTTATCAATGATTCATCATCAGTACAGGTTTCAGTTTTCTCCTTCTTTGGCGGAGTTGCATGCCTTTCTCTCTCTCTCTCTCTCTCTCTCTCCCTCTCCCTCTCTAGCACATGCACACAAAGCTCCTCACTGTTGATCGATCAATAATGACACCCTCAAGGTCAGCAGAGCTCCATTCTAGGCCTGAGGCATTAGCAAGCGTGCCCAGTGTACCCACCTCCTCCTCTTCTTCTTCTTCTGCCTCTCTGCAGGAAAGCAGCATTTGCCTGAAGCTCTTAAAGTTTTTGATGAACATAGCTGAAAAGAGCAATCTGTGCTTCTGTATTTAGTTTGAAACTTCAACACTTACAATAATAATGCCAACATGCTGAGCAGGTATATATTTATCTCTTCACTGGGCGATGAACCCTATCAATGAACTTACTATATATGGTTCCTCGCCTGATATCTTAGTTTATTGTGGTTGCATTCTAACAGTTGTATGTTACCGCTGAGACAGGCAGGAGATTTGTACAGACATTTGGTCAAAAACCAAAGTAGTGAAGAAAACTTAAGATGAGAGGCTAGAGGATAAAGGTTTTTTTCAGTTTATTATATGGGAAACATAAATGTTCGTGCCAATCCGTCCAATAATTGTTGACATAATTTCAATAAAAACAAAAAAATTCAACCTCATGGAGGTGATAGATGAAAAGTCAAGCGATCATCAAATTCACTAAGCTACATCCTCTGGGGATCAAGAATGTCTGAATCCATCCATCACTCTACTTGATGCACACCTATAGTCTTGGTGTGTCGTGATTTGCTTTACTGTTGGACCTAAATGCAACACAGACCCATAGAGGTATTGGCACCCATGTCTAAAATTTCAAACTTCCAGTTTTGATACATTTTTGGGGTCAGGTATTGCAGTTTTTTCTGTATATCTATGTAAGCCTTAACATTAGCAGACAACATCCCTCATGCCTTTTCAAAGATCCAAATTAGAGTAAGTAAGATTGTGTTTCTTGCCCTGTTGGACCATTTTTAGTAATGGCAGTGTGATCCCAGATCTCAGCAATTAACTTGATTAGTATATTGTTATCATAGCCAATTGTACCAATGGCTGAAACTACAAAAATAAACCCAATGTGTAGTAAAGCGTAGTTTTAACTGTCTTTAATGCTGTGGTAGTCTTTAGGTGGATGGATGGCTAGAAAGAAAAGCTCGGCCCTGGTGGTGTTTATTTCTCTTTGTGTCTTGGATTGAGTTTTTCTAGGAACAGTTTTATTTGCATATAGAATTTAATGTTGTAAGCTGGAGGAAGAAAAGTCTAAATGCCTATGGCAGATCCTGGGGGCTCGTTGTTTGTGTTCTGAAAATGGAAACTGCTCCATATCCAAACTGAAACGTTGCCTGAAGACTGTCTGAGCACTTGCCTGACTTTTCTTTTCGTACACACTCCAATTTATAAGCAATTATTTTTACTGATTTTCACAACTGCTCCTGGCGTATGCTCCTCTTAAGATGGATATACCAGAAATTCAGCTTTTAATTTGTAACTTTCAGTCAAAAAAAACACTCTTAGTGTTTTTCTGATTTTTAATTGTATAGACATGTTTGTATTTATTTCTACTCAAGAATTTATTACAAAATTGCTTTTTTTGTTTTTTAAAATCTATTTTTGGAAATTTTTGCCATATTTTTAAAAAGAAAAAAAAATTATGTTTCTGTCATGTGAAAGTTGCAAAAAAAAAAGTATAAGAACCATATAAATCTTTCAAAACCCCACAAAAGTTTGACAGTTCATAAAATGTAAAAGTCATGAAGATTGAAAATGTCACATCCTTGTTTGTTGTGAAACCCTGAATAGAAGGTTGCTGGAAATGTGTCATTTCAAATATTATGCTGAAGAGACAAGTGCTTTAATTGTTTGACTTTTAACCACTTTTGCTCCTGATGGGATGAACACACCACTCACTGTGTTGTCACAGTTTATTTAAGGCTGTTAAACTAGAATAACGTTGAAGCTCTATTTTGAAATGGGAAATATTTTGAGAATTCTTTGAGATTTCTGGATAAACTGGCTGTAGGAAATACAACCTAGTTGAAATAGTTAATAAAGTTTTATCATTGTCCAAACCACTCACAGTGACTTCATTTTCTATAATTTTTAACAGGATGTGAAAGCACCCATGTCCAATCAGACCAATAGTCTAATTGTTGAAAGCTATTTTGAAAAGGGAAAATTTGTGGCAAAAGAACTGGCTGCTAGTGTCCGTCAGTTGGTGTCGCTTTCTTTTCTCATCTCTGTCAAGGGGTCCATTGTGCAGCTGTACATCATTTCCTGTCTAGTATTGGTCAGCCTGACCTTTGTGAACAATCAGAACTGAGAGCACAGTGTGAGAACAGTACATTATGAATATGTACAATTTGTGCAAGGCAAAGATGAAATTATTCCAGGACAGCTGAGGAGTCGGGGCTTTCTATTTTAAAATTCAAGGACCTTATAAATTTAATTGTTTTCCACTTCAGAATGAAAGCACCAAAATGAGTGTGACATCAGTTTCCCATGTGCATATCAGAGAGCAAAAATGAGCTTTAAATGGCCACACAAGAAAACTTAGGGGTCAAAAAGCTTCCTCAGCACATGCACTATCTACATATTCATCTACATATTTAAGACATTAAAGACACCAAAGTCTGGGATTTGAGGTTTTCTGGCGGCAGCTTTAATGTATTCATGGAAATAATTTTTTAAAATGTTATTTTCAGACGGAACATGAGATCAAACTAAAAAGAATGGTTCGACTGTCATGTAATAAGTACATAAACAAAACCATTAAGGCTGCAAAATGAGCCTTATATTTGATTGTAAGCAAGAATTTTACAAAAAAACATCAGTACAGCTGTTGCTCAACTGAATCCTCATATTCTATTGGCAGCACAGCTATTATCATTTGTGCCAGTGTTTCCACTAACACCACTGAAGTTAGCGACCGACCATACCAAGAAAATTATTCCATCTCTGGGAAGAGAAAAATAACATGAATAAAAATGTTTGTAAATCAGTTTTCTCTAAAATATAAATATTTACATGGAGGCCAGTGGCCAATGGTTTTATCATAACAACAACAAAAAGAAACAGAAACATCTAACACATGTGGAAGCAGGCAATGCCTCATGCTGTGTATGCCTGATCACATACAAAGCCTTCAGCTACTTTTGGTTTCATCCAACAATACTATGGCTGCACAATGAAGTGAACAAGGCCGATGGACACTGTATGAAACCATTTAAGTTGTACTGGTCTGAGATGAGACATTGAAAGTCACTGATTTTCAATATAAGAAGCTGGACTGTTTTACTAAAAACACTTATTATTCTGTTGGTCTTATTGAAATACAAAAACAAATGGTTCACCTGTGATATTAAATGTTACATATTTTTTTTAGCCCACAGTGAGGTGAGTATAGACTGACTTCAAAATTTTATGTTAAGATCCAAAATCAAAATATAGCCTCCATAAAATGCCAAATGGGAAATGACTAATAATATATATTACTGTAATAATATGAATTTCACTATTTGGGCTGAAGAAGATAACAGGTCATTGCAAGTCAGAAAGTTAAATTAAAATTTACTGGTGACTCAAAGTTGAGATCCAAATCATCTGACGAGATCAGAAACCAAGTCATGTGAGTCCACACTTCTCTATTTGTGTATGTAGACATTTATACTGCAGGTACAGTACTGTAGTAGTGTGTGTACATCATGTCTTTGTTATGTTTTTTTCCTCAGACGGTATGACAGCATGTTGTTGTTCAAGGTTCTGCTGGTGGCCTAGAAAAGGCTATTGCTGCCATACATGTTGCAGCAACGTGACTTTTTCTTGGCAGTACAGTGAATGTCTGTATGATAGGGTCTGTGTTAATGGGGTTTTAGCTATTGATCAACACCTTTTCCTGCAGACAAGTAATCAAGCGGCCAGGAGAAAAACACACACACATACACTAAAGTCCTCAGTTATCCTGAATATGTTTGAGAGCTGGCAACAATGCATGCCAGTGTCATTTACTGTGTCTGGCTGGTTTTGTGTTGTGTTTGCACGTCTGTGCAGGATTTTCTCCTCAGCGGGGAAGGAGAAAAAAAACAGAGGGGAGGGAGAGATAGAGGGAGTGAATGATTGGGAACAGCACTACAACAGATAGAGGTTTATTGATGGATCAATTGATTGCTTGCCTGTCCAGACTGTCTTCTTGGCCCTGTCTTCCCATCAGTGGCTAATGCTAAGGTCAGCAGCTCTGTTCTGCAGTGTATGTGTGTGAGTGCTTTTACTTCTATCTTTGTGAGGGCCAGTTTGAGCATAATACGACAGGAGTGAGGACACTTTGACTAAATGAGGGTGTTTTGGTTGGTCCTCACTTTTTTACACCCCTGTTGAGGGCTAAGGCTTTATTTAAGGGGTAAGGTTAGGTTAAGGGGCTAGGAAATCTCCATTACCTCGCAAAGGTAGAAGTACAAATGTGTGTGTGTGTGTGTGTGTGTGTGTGTGTGTGTGTGTGTGTGTGTGTGTGTGTGGGATCAGGGGACACGTGTATGAGTGGCAGGGTAAAAGTAGGTGTGTGTGAAGGCTGGAGGATAAAAAAAAATTAATGTCAGAGAAAAAATGTGATGAATAAGAAAAAGCTGTCTCTTTCGTATGTGGCCTGTCTGAAAGGGAGACTGTCAATCAAAGTCACCTTTTGTTTTTCCTCATGCATAAACACATGTTCATACTTGTATGATGTCTTTTCAGAAAATCCCTTTAACCTTACCTTTGCTATATATACACTAACTACAGGCTTGAGAGACACATCAGACCAGTTAGATTTATTACTGTTTGCTGAAGTCCAGTCCATGAACCAGTGCCAAATGAAAAAAATTTGGCTGAGCTGTTCATGTTTTTTGATACTCAGTATGCAGTACAAAGCTGACATACACAGAAAAAAACTACCAGCATATTTCCTGAGAACATGCTGATGAAACAGATGTAGAATATAGTCAAATAATGATGGAAAGAATTCTTTTGTTTTGTTAAGTGTAGGATCACAAAACAAAAACAACAAAACCAAGATTTTTCATTTCAGCTTATCAAAAATGAATTTTATCTCCAAATTGCAGGTGTAGTGATATGGATTCCACTGGCTCCATGTTCTGCCTGTTTATATATATTAGTTTGTTTGAGTAAATGTTTGTATATAACCATGTAGAAAATGTAAACTAACCATAGTGTTGCCACTACAATGTTAATATGAACATATTGCATTATTGTATAATCAAACAGTTAAGTAATTTAATGTCTGATAAGAATCATGTTTGAGAAGTTTCACAAATTTGAAATTCATTACTGATGTGAAAGATGGATCCAGTTTTTGGGAGGATATGAGTTAGCATTTGTGTCTGTGCTTAGAAGGGAGAGGGAAGAAGATTGTATGTGAGCACCAAATCTTGGTGTGGGAATGACTGAGAAAAAGCAACAAATGAAAGTGACAGGCGGTGAAAGAAAATGTGAGAGGAAGAAAGACAGCCTTCAGTTTGTGTCTGACAGACAGAGCAAAATGTGCAAAGGAGAGGACAAACTGTCATCCAGTCCTGATTGTTTTTCCACATGCACCAGCACATGTTCATACCTGAGTGTTGTCTCGCAGAGTCTTATTTTTCAGACAAACCACCGTCATACAACAGTGCATCTTGTACGTTAGCAGCATCAGAGAGCAGCCAGTTGGATTTAGTACCTAAAGTTATTGCTGCGTCCACTCAGTGGTTCAGTGCCAAGATCTACAGTAACATTTTGCTGAGCTGTCCATGGGTTTCTTAGCTGGCATAAACAACTGATGGAAGATATTCACAACCAAGAAGCAGTCTGAAGCAGATATGCAGAAAAACAGAGATGGCACTCATATGTGTTTGCTTCTGTATATTGTGTATATGAGTAATATTATTTGCTCTTCTGTGAGTGAAAAAACCTCTCAGCAGGTGAATGATTGTTGCAAATTGATTTGGAAGAGGAATGAGAGGTGTTGTCCAAGATTGTTGTCCAAGATGCAATGAACAAAAACAATTAAGACTATTGTTTTGACTTTGTGTCAACATGCAGCTTGTGGCTCAGAGTTGCAAGTTGGCACCTCTAAGGACGACATGTCCTGCAGCTTGATATATAATACATGGAGCATTGGTTGATGTGTGTGTGTGTGTGTGTGTGTAGAGAGACAAAAAGTGAATCTGTGTGAGAGATATAGCCAGGAACCGCATGTGTGTGTGTAGTTGTCAGAAGGTCTGAAGCGTGACATGGTCGACTTCTGTTGCCCATTGCATGCTGTTGCCGTGGCAACCTGCGTCATTGCCAACCTGTGCTGCTCGAAATCATTCTCACTAGCTGAGTCTGGGAGAGGAGTGAGTCACTACCACCAGACACACACCAACATACACGTGGAGGCATGACGCGACACCTGGGACAGACTAAAATCAGCAGTCAGGACTGAAATGAGAGCAGAAAAAAAGACATCAAATCGTAAAAGCCTAGGTTTATTACTGCACCATGCTGCCTCAAGCTGAAAAATCTTTTTGCCCCATTTACAGCCTTTGTTTATCAAGTGAGTCAGAGGATGAAAAACATTTTTCACTCCTCCTACAAAGCGACCGACAATGATTGGCAGCCAGGCGTAACGCTGACATGGATTATTCAGGTTGGAATTGTAACTTTGAATCGTGGCTCTGTGCTGCATTGAGATACAATGCAACAAAAACCTGACACATCAAGTGCCAATATGTATTGTTTTTGAAATACTTAACAAGTCAAACAACAAGCAGGTCTAAACAGGTAAATATACCTCTGTATACAAACCATATATCTGAATGTTCAAGGTACAAAACAATCGGGCAATGATATAATATTCTGTAATTCTGTGCGCTGGGTCCACTATGTCCTTTTGAACATACAATAATAAAACTTTGCTGTGAGGTAAAATTGTTGACTCAGATTTTATTTGTGTATGTTTACAACCATCTCAGGCCAACTGCATAGGAGGTAGTGTTCCTATTTAAATAGAGACCACCAGCTTTAGAGGACAGAATTTAATTTGCTGATAAAGTCTAATAAGTTTAATAATTGTCAGATTCTTTGCAGATAGCGGCTGTTCAAAGTCTGCAACACACTGACATCACCAGACACATGTTATCATCTTGTTTGTTCCTGGAATATTTATAGCAGTGCAGTCTACAACTATAATTTGCTTGACTGATAAAGTTATTTGTACAATTGAGAAGTGGGATCTGAGCCAGTTCTGGTTTCACAAAATACATAAACTATCACATAAAAACCTTTGGTGATACAGATAAACCCTTCTAATGTTACATTCCTCTTCTGTGCCCTGGGACTGTTAATCCGTTAAATTCCACATCCAGTCACACATCTACTCAGCTGAATCATTGCATCTGAGACCCATAGGCACAAATTACAGCCTCAAAGGGGGTCTCTGGTGAATTGTTATTAGGTCACTGTCTGACACCAGTACAGCAGGGAATCTCAAGAAGTGCTCCTAAAGGAGGACACACTGTGGAGTTATTGTCTCTACAGTCATTGCCTCGTAGTAACAGCAGAAATTGGAAAGTGAGTATTAGTGATGAGTTTACTCTTGGTTTGCTGCCAGTCTGCAAATTTCTCTCAAATTTCCCCAAAACAGAAATGACAAACCCACCTTAAAGGGGAAAGCAGATTGTTGTTTTTGGCTCGCCTCACCATGTCCTTTATCATAAATTGTCAGCTGCCTGGAATGGTTTTCTCTTTCACATTCCCATCCTGACAGACATCTCAGCCAGCCTGCTCTGATTTTATTTCCACTGTGCAAGCTACCTAATTACACATATTTCTTTCTTAGACCTGAAGCACTATTGTTTTTGGATAGGATGCAACAAGTATGTTTGCAGTTACTGTATGATTAAACACAATCTGGATGTAGCCCTCACTGCTGCATGTTTATTCATTTGTGCAGATTTTCAGTTTCACTGAACAAACAGGGCTGATAATGGAGGATAAGTATCATCACTATACCAGACTGTGCTCACCGTGGCCCTCATTATTTTTGAGTTACACTAATTATTTCAGTCCAGTGTAAGGACTTTATCCCCAGGTTATGCAGAATTACATCCACGTTAGACAAGTCTGTCCTCTATTTACTTGGTGTTTATGTAGCGAGGCAGAACGAAAGGGAGTATATGTTGTTGTGATGGTGGTTTGGACATGGCTAAATTTTAGGCATTTGCATCCCTTCACAGATCTGCAGCTTCATTTTTTATTAATCACATATTCAGTCTTTTCCTTATCTAAATAATACCATTGTATTGCATGCATGCACAGATATGAAAAGTGAGAATTCTAAAAGCAGTGATAATGATAAATGTTGTCATGAGGGCTACAGCAAGTAAGACATTATTCATTAATCTGACAGCATTTCTCTACTAATTGGTCTATAAAATGTCAAAGAATATTGGAAAAAATATCAAATCCTATTTCCCCAGATCCCAGGGTGACATCTTCACATCTCATTTTTGTCCAAATATCTTAAACAAGATGTATCTAATTTAATTATAATTGGACATAATCTTTGGTTTTATAGAATCATTCTGATGGTAGGGTTAAATTCTCTATATCCTGTACTTCTGCTATTGTGCCACCCAAACACCGCTCATTCCTCTTCCAAAGTTAGTAGAAAATAAAATGATCAAATTTAAATAAGCAACACTCTGTTTAAACAGACAGTTTTGCAGAATTTTTTAAAAAGATTACGCCAAATACTGTCTGGACCAAAATTCTTCTGTGTTAGAAACAGAGTAACTGGGTCTATGGTTAAATAAATGTTAAAATCTCAATAGTGTGTGAGTTGGCATCTTCCTACTAAAACACAGCAACACAACCTGGAATCCAAGTGATCTGAAGCAATGCTGGGATTGTGCTATAGCTCGCCGTTTGTAGCACTGCAGCAGGAAATCAACAGAGATGTAAAAGAGACCCTGAAGACATAAAGTCTGTACATGAAATTAAATTGAACCCACTGCTGTGACACAACTGGAATCTGATTATTACATTTGAACCTTAATGCCACATCCAGCAGAGAGGTTTTACTTCTTTTGGCTGGTTCAGCCTCTGTCAAAAACTGACAGCTTGGTAATGTACACACAATCCTCCAACACAGATAGGGCTGTTTTGTTTGGCTGGCACTGACTCTCCCAGTTATACACCAGGTGTGTGTAATTTTACAAAGAACCATCCAGCTGATTATCTTGTATGAATTATATACGTATGTCTTTGTACACGCATACAGTGGGTACGGAAAGTATTCAGACCCCTTTAAAATTTTCACTCTTTGTGTCATTGCAGCCATTTGCCAAAATCAAAAAAGTTTATTTTATTTCTCATTAATGTACACTCAGCACCCCATCTTGACAGAAAAAAACAGAAATGTAGAAATTTTTGCAAATTTATTAAAAAAGAAAAACTGAAATATCACATGGTCATAAGTATTCAGACCCTTTGCAGTGACACTCATATTTAACTCACATGCTGTCCATTTCTTCTGATCCTCCTTGAGATGGTTCTGCGCCTTCATTGGAGTCCAGCTGTGTTTAATTACACTGATTGGACTTGATTAGGAAAGGCACACACCTGTCTATATAAGACCTTACAGCTCACAGTGCATGTCAGAGCAAATGAGAATCATGAGGTCGAAGGAACTGCCCAAGGAGCTCAGAGACAGAATTGTGGCAAGGCACAGATCTGGCCAAGGTTACAAAAGAATTTCTGCAGCACTCAAGGTTCCTAAGAGCACAGTGGCCTCCATAATCCTCAAATGGAAAAAGTTTGGGACGACCAGAACTCTTCCTAAACCTGGCCGTGCAGCCAAACTGAGCAATCGTGGGAGAAGAGCCTTGGTGAGAGAGGTAAAGAAGAACCCAAAGATCACTGTGGCTGAGCTCCAGAGATGCAGTAGGGAGATGGGAGAAAGTTCCACAAAGTCAACTATCACTGCAGCCCTCCACCAGTCGGGGCTTTATGGCAGAGTGGCCCGACGGAAGCCTCTCCTCAGTGGAAGACACATGAAAGCCCGCACAGAGTTTGCCAAAAAACACATGAAGGACTCCCAGACTATGAGAAATAAGATTCTCTGGTCTGATGAGACCAAGATTGAACTTTTTGGCGTTAATTCTAAGCGGTATGTGTGGAGAAAACCAGGCACTGCTCATCACCTGCCCAATACAATCCCTACAGTGAAACATGGTGGTGGGAGCATCATGTTGTGGGGGTGGTTTTCAGCTGCAGGGACAGGACGACTGGTTGCAATTGAAGTAAAGATGAATGCGGCCAAGTACAGAGATATCCTGGAATAAAACCTCTTCCAGAGTGCTCAGGACCTCAGACTGGGCCGAAGGTTCACCTTTCAACAGGACAATGACCCTAAGCACACAGCTAAAATAACAAAGGAGTGGCTTCGGAACAACTCTGTGACCGTTCTTGACTGGCCCAGCCAGAGCCCTGACCTAAACCCAATTGAGCATCTCTGGAGAGACCTGAAAATGGCTGTCCACCAACGTTCACCATCCAACCTGACAGAACTGGAGAGGATCTGCAAGGAAGAATGGCAGAGGATCCCCAAATCCAGGTGTGAAAAACTTGTTGCATCATTCCCAAGAAGACTCATGGCTGTACTAGCTCAAAAGGGTGCTTCTACTCAGTACTGAGCACAGGGTCTGAATACTTATGACCATGTGATATTTCAGTTTTTCTTTTTTAATAAATTTGCAAAAATTTCTACATTTCTGTTTTTTTCTGTCAAGATGAGGTGCTGAGTGTACATTAATGAGAAATAAAATGAACTTTTTTGATTTTGGCAAATGGCTGCAATGACACAAAGAGTGAAAAATTTAAAGGGGTCTGAATACTTTCCGTACCCACTGTATATGACAGAAAGTCAAAACAGCTGGTAATGTCAAACAGACCGTTGTGCGTCATGATATGAGGCAGAAATGAGTATGTATGAGTGTGTCCATTGATTGATTTGAAGGTTGAAGGCTATAAAGTGAAGTTCAAGTGTGTGTAGGATCAATGGGTTTATTGTTCATGTTTTGGTGAAAGGTCACTTCACCCCTACTGTGAGTAAATTGGTATGTTTTTTAAACAAATAAGCACTTTGCTGGGAAGCTGCTCTGCTATTGATCTGTATAAAATATCAGTGTGAATGTGACCTTTGTTGCATACCTGATAAATAAATATTCTGAGAATTATTGCAGGCAGATCGAGCGTGATAGTCAAGTGTGAGCGTTGCTTAGACTGAAATATTAAATAGATTGCCATTCGATTTTGTGCACATATTCATTCCCAGAAGATTAAGGTCCCATGAGGTTTCATCTAGTCCCACCAGCAGGTCACCATTGGACTTTGTCCAGTACTTTGACTTGGACCTGACAAAAGGTATTATGCTAGCACGCTAAGCATCAGCATGTTAGCGTAGTCTTTGTGAGTATGTTACAGTAGCTTGTTTACATTTGCATTTATTTCAAAGCGCTGCCGAGCCCAGTACACTCTCATAAAGCCACAAACAGGGCAATAAACCCATAGTCTTGTTTTTTATTGATTCATTAGTGATTTCTCATATTGCTGCCACTTGACTTGATTATTTAGTTAAGTCCATTGATTGAGGGGAGGTTTGGTGGGTTGTTGAGTGGCTGTTAGTTTCCTGCAATCTCTTGAGCAACCTGAATGTAGCTTTGTGAGTTCAGTTTTTGAAAAACATACACAAAAGGTGCACCAATTTATAATCCGTATATCTGTAGATATTGTATAGTCACGTTCCCTGTGGATGCAGTTCACTATGTCTCTGACCCACCATCACCACCGCCACGGCTTTTTAAACAGAAGTAATTAGTGGGCCTGATCGTGGGTTCATCAGGGTTATCCCTGTGCATATTTAGTGACAGCTTTTTAGTCTACATTTCTAGATATTATAAACACTATACTCTAGTTTCAGAAATGACCCTAAAAATTTGCTGCTTTGTTGTGAATAACATGAGGCTAATTTACTAAACCACTGTCCTCTAATACTACTGTAGATGCTTAAACTAGAAAATACTTTACTCACTTCAGGCATATAGGAAAATTCCTATTTCCTCCTTTTTCTCATTCTACTTTATTGTTATTATCATTATTCATTATTATTATTATTATTTTACCGTTGTTTTGTGTTATTGTTTATGTTTTTTGTGTTTCCCTTCAGGCTGTGTGTTGTGTCCCTGTGGAGGTGGTGTCACGCTAACGGAGATGGACACACAAGAGACTAAAAGAAAGAGAGAAAGATTCCTTGTGTGTCTCTGTGCGTGCGGATGCATGGGCGTGTGTGTGTGCGTGTGTATCTTTGTATGTGTGAAAGTCTGTTTGTGAGGGGGGGGGGGTGGCGTTTGAAGGAGAGAAAATGGGGAATGTGGGAAGATACAAGAGGGGCAGCTTCATATTCAGCCAATAAGACAGGAACAATGGACAAGAAAGGGAGAGGAGCCTGTAGGGGTTAACACCACTGTCCAAACACAAACACAGACAGTAGTCAGGTGAATGGCATCCATTATTAAGCTAGAAGAAGTAGGTGGAGCTCTGGGGAACAGCAGTCATCTCAGCCCATCACAGGAAGCCTTCAGAGACTCATAAAAAACCCCCAGTTGGATGGGTAATTCAAATGAGAGAGACAATGGCATCCACTAACCTACATCTTCCTCAAATACCTCCATACACACACTGTGGTCCTCTGTCCACACACACACACAGAATTAGGCACCTTGACTACTGATTTTGGATGTTACCATTCAATCCTGTAGTGCTGACATAGACCTGCTCACCCACGCTTCACACACACACACACTACACAATCCCTTCTTATGCTCTACACAACCCTAACATTGTAAGGGTTTAACTTCAGACCATCTTCCCTCTTTAGACTCTCTATTAGCCTCTATAATAATACCAAATCCCAGCACTGAGCCATTCAACCACACCACCAGCTCACAGGGATCCTGCTGAACTAAAAGAACAAAGCAGAATACTTTGAAAAAGTTGTGAGGCTCATTAAATTGAGTAACCAACACTGCTTTGTAGACTGGGGAAGAAAAAGTGGCTTTGAAAGAAAAAAAAAGAAGATTTAGTTTGAATTTGGCAGCAGCTTCCTGGTAGTATAGCCTGCACTGCTGCAAGTCACAGTTAGAGCAAGCAATAAAAGCGATCAGAGATATGGGAATGCATTTAAGAGTAAATGGTTTCACTTCCAATTACCTTGTTCTTGCGTGCATGCCATGTTAAAAAGGATAGCTATGTTATGAGTCGGGCAGGTTTCTGAAAGTCTTTATTACAGATTGTGACACAGCAGCCTATGCCTGACTGTTTGGGAAGCAATGTGCTCTCACACCACTGTGTAACCAGCAAATTAGTTTTGCAAGTATTCACCACACCTGTCAAAACATCCAGCACAGCCACCACAAAGCAGATTTCTATTCTTCCTCCTTCTCTGCAAACAGCTCTGTTATGTGTGGCTCTATAAATCAAAGGATGTCGGGTTTTGTGTGTGTGTGTGTGTGTGTGTGTGTGTGTTGGAGGGGGCAGCAGGATTTTGTGTTTTTACTGTGAAAGATGTTTAAGATGTTACATTCCTTGTCTGTAACTCCTGAGGGAACATACACCTTGTCAGTATCCGTAACAGACACAGGCAAGATCATAAATTGAAGTCTGTCTGTTAAATTAATCATCGGTTGCCTTCCGCCCACCTCTCTTCTCTGAAAGATGGATGCAGCATGCATGCACATCTGTCTATAATACTCCACATGTGCACACTGTCACACAGTTTAGAAAAGGATCTTGGAACATTTGTATTATATCATACCACAGTTTTTTTTTGGGCTGCGATTGATTTAATTTATTTTAATGCACTTTTACATGTCAAATACCTGACATATCCACTTATAGTATTTTTTACATTTTACAGACAAGTCGGTATATGGAGTGACTCTCTTGCTGTCACACACACACACACACACACACACACACACACACACACACACACACACAGGCAGGTATTTTACAGACAAAGGTGGTGCTGGCTGAGATTGAGGTCAGGGCAGATATATGGGGAATATTTTATTCAGAAGGTTAACAGGGTTAAAACTCAGATTCTTTCTCTGATGTGGGATAAGATTTTGAAGTCACTTGTGCAATCTCATTAATCTCAAACACCAGACAGTCAAACCAGTCAGCAAATTTAATATGAAAAAATAAAGAACACTGCGTTATGTTTTCAGGTGCTTTGAAATTCTCTCATTATCTTAGGAGTGTGCACTTAAGTGGCCTCTGCACCATTATTAAGAGAAGGGGGCTGTGCACTTTCACTGATATAAAAATTCATATTTTAAATGATGTTTATTGACCATATTATGTTGTATTATCTGTTAAACTGCACATTGCGTTCATGCTTCACATACTGTATACTTCAGCTTGTTTGTTTCTTTACAGTCGGATGGACTACTTCTACGATTCTACTGAATCGTTGGATTGGCTGAACTTTCACAGCCAGTTAGGTCTGGAGGTTTATTTCACTTGTGTTTTCATATGAAATGATTTATTTGCTCATAATTAGAAGAAACTCCTACAGTACTTTTACAATCCATTTGGGGCTTAGAAATAAGAAACAATCAATCTGCCAAAGTGCTAATTAGATGTCAGAAATCTAACTACATATAAACTGAGAGGACAGAACTAAAAAAAAAACTGCATAAAAGGTGCATAAAATGAATTGTAATCACCCCAGCGCAATTAATGGCAAAGGTTAAAGTAAACAGATGGGGAAGTTTGAAAAGTGTGGGTGTTCTGTTGTATGTCTGGTGTAACTGAGGTTTTGCTTGTGTATGTATCAGTGTGTGTGTGTGTGGATAAGAAAGAAAAATGTGGCACAACCAGTATTTAAATTGTACTGATGAAAACCAGACTAGATATTAAGAAGCATAAACACCAAATTTGTAGCAAAAGTTTGACATTTCTGAAAATCCACTCCAGTTTTTCAACAGATCAATCAGTGAGCTTTACAAGTACTGGCCGGTGGATCTTGATGCCATTCGACAGAGCCAGGTTAAGAGTTTCTCCCTCCTTCCAGTGTTTATGCTAAGATAAGCTAACAGTATTTCCCAAAATGTCAAACCAAAAACAGCCACGGACGACTTTCCACCAATGTTGGATTGGGATTGCATGCAGATACATTTGATTCATATTTTAAGCTACGTTTGGTGCAGTATTTTTTATATAACTTAATAAGCTGAATATTCCAGGCAACTTTAATTCTTCAGCGTGGGTTTGGATAACCAACGCTCCTCTGTCCAATTACAGTCCCTAATATAAACAAGATGTTAGGCTCATTAACTTCTTTAATGCTTTTGCACATAATTGTACATATGTGATATGTGTTAACATTGTAAAATGTATCCTTTAGCTTTTCTCTGACATGTTTTGAAGACATTATAACTAAATATTGAAAGAATGCTAACACTGGGAAATATGACAGGACAATATATTTGGTTTTGAACTGGAAGTGAATGTTATTTTACATTTTATCTTTATTTTATTTGTTGTTTATGTTACCTTTGTACATTCTGATACGCAAGATTATTGTTTTATAACTGGACTGTTATCAAGTGTCAACTGATTTTCCTTGTGGTTGTGACAGAAATTACCATACCTCATTTTTCATGCCAGCATCCCCTCTAACTACAGCACATTACCTAAAGCCTTGCCCTGCAGTTCAACAATTGCACAATGATGACCTTTTATACCTCTTCACTGCCAGGACACCAAACATTGTGTCACATCATGGGTCATGACAGCAGAGAGGCAAAGTTAAATGGAACCATAATATTTGAGTCACCATAGGACACTAAAGCTGCGTTCAAAGGCTATTCTGTATAATTGCTTAAAAAGCTCATTTAAAAAAAGATATTTCCTTCTTCAGAGGAAAGGCAGGGGCTTTTTCTTTCAATAAACGATAACAGTTATTGGTGTCCCTTGTGTGTGTGTCTTTTTCAACTGAAAGTGCAAGAGCTTTTAGGTGTCCGTCTGTGTGTCAGTGCTTATTTTGTACTGAGTGATCCTTTATTTATCAGTACAAAAGGCTTAGTCAGATGCAGTAAATGAAATTTAATTTATCTGTGGCAATTCTGGCTTTGAAATCAATGCCACATCTAAATCCTTTTGTTATTACACTCTTTTCTGTAAATCGTGTTTTCCTTTCCTGGCTCTTTGATTTAGTCCATCTCTAAACTGGGCAGGTCTCAGGTCAGCAGGGGTTTTCTCTTTTTATTGCACGACTTTAAGGATTTTTAACACTTTAAGGGTGTCACTGTCAGTGGCAAGCTCCCACTGTTCTAAATTACGCACTCCTTTCTTGCTTTATACTATGTAAATTAAGAGTTTTAATATACTGGTATCAGTAGGCTTCAACACTAAGTACTGATGTGATTCAATCAGTGATGGAAGAAGAAGTCAGGTCAGAGTAGCAATCCTGTACTGTGAAAACACCCCAGTGCTTGTACTGTAAATATCTTGTAATGGTAATGTCCAATAATAAGTTAAACCTATGCAAATGGCTTGAAGGGCTGACAGAAAATGTAACCTAAATTTAATCAGAAATAGTTTAAGGCCAAAATAAACAAACTTGGGTACAATAAATATAATAAAAGTCTGATTTTTACTTCTACCTAATAAAACCCTGATAATAATGACCCACTCAAAAGTGATCACCTTTGTTAAATCTTGATCTGTAAGTAAATGTTGTGGATGTAAAGTATATGTAGATAAGGTTAATATTACTGAGATGTATACAGAAACGGAAATACAACAACATAAAGTCCTTTTATTTTGATGACTGTCACTTCCTTTCGAACTCGGAGTATTTTAAGTAGGAGGCACTAGTCTTCCAGTGTGTCATATGAGAAGGTGAATGTGGGATGAATATTATAAATAGAAAAGATCAGACTGAGGGGGCTACTAGGAAGAGAGGAGGATGTGGGAAAAAAGATGACGAAAGAAAGCGAGGTGGTAGACTCATGCGTGGAGGTAAGAAAGGAGATATAGGACAGGAGACAGACACAGAGAGAGAGAGACTAAGAAGGGGAAAAATGTCTGTCTGTGCCAATGGCTGATACAGAGAGAAGGGGAACATGATATGTGTCTGCAATCGGCCAAAGAGGAGGAGGATTTTTGGCTTGTACATCCAGTTTCATATGGACATTTACCTAAATGCAGCGTTGAGGAAATTCAAGCCATCTACTGTATCCAACCTATAATTTTTCTGTCATCTTCTTTGGTCCATCTCTCTGTATGCGTGCTATATCTATTCCACTGCATTTCTTTAAAAAATGTCCTATGTTATTTTATATAACCTTTATATCTTTGACATCTTTCTTTCTTGAAAATCGTTCATTTTTGCTCATGGTAAGAAACATTTGAATCTCATAATTAAACACCATTTTAAAGCAATTTATTTTTATGATACGTATCTCCCTTTCCAGCTGATCCTTATCTGGGAAAACTTACAGACACACAATGAAATCTGTTATGTGATATACCCAAAACTTTCACAAAAAAATGGTCAAGAAAATATGTTTTCAGGGCATAAAAATCTAAACATCTTTCTTTGTTACCATCTTTAACTCCATTTATACTGCCACCTCAGTCTGCCCTTCTTTCCTTACAGTATGTTCTAAACTTTCTCTCTGCTCTGCAGTCTTTCTCCACTACATCCTCCATCCTTCTTCCTCCTGGATCGATAGATTACTTCCTGTGTTCAGAGGGGTGACAGCCCTGTTTAGAGACCGCAGGGTTCATGTTACCAGTGAGTGTGTGCGTGCATGTGTGTGTCCGGATGTTATGAAGGACTTAAGGGGTCACAGAGATCTTTGAGGTTAACAGCAGCAGCAGCCCTGTTTGTGCCTTGACAACTGAGCAACGGTTCCATTGACTGTTTTTTACTTAAAATCCAAAAGATTTAGAGTGTTCACAGGAAGGAATTTCTTGCCGTTGAAATTTCTTCAGTTATTTTTTGATCAGGGTACGAATGATTATTTTGAAGCCAAGCATATGTGCCTGTGAAACTGTGAAGAACATCACAAAAAGATGTTCCTGCTCGGGTCTGTAATATTTAGTCATCAGCTAGAGGAAAGATGGTGGCAGTAAATGTACCACATGGTGACCGAGACTACTTGCCTTATCAATCTGCCATTTTTACCAACTTGTACTCATTATCTAGATTGTCCATCATCACCTCTGACGTGTATCTGAACCCCAACCGATCTCACCTCAAACCTCACAGGACTGCTGCCGATAAAGTATCACAGATCATGAAATCTACTATTATCTGCTAACAACTGCTCTCGCTGTCCCTCTCTGAGCATAAGACAACCAAGCTGTTTTAACAGACTGACTGACAGGCCCTGATGTCGTTAAATCCCATAATAGCCTCTCAGCATCCATCGCCCAGAGCAACATGCAGCTGTAAATGGCTTCAGTTTGTCTGAGGTGTACCCAGAAAGGCTAAGACAGATCAATATAGTCACTCACAGTCATCGTTTTAACTCAGCTCCTGCCATAAACCTGCTACCATCCACTCCAGATCCCAAACCCTCAGGCTCCCACAACAACACTGCTGTCACAGCAGCAACTTACAGAGCTAAAGAACGGGCTGTCTATGCCGACATATTTATAGCTGTGTGACATTTTTCTTCACTGACAATATTTTTCTATCTGTACTATACCTCTACCATTTTTCCTCACAGTAACTAATAGCTGAATTACAGCTGAATGATTCAGGGGTGCATTTTAGCATAATTGCAGTTAATTTAATTATCAATTCTCTGTCTTGAGTATTTGCTGCACATCTCTTATAGAAGTTAGAATCACCATAGAAACAAAGCTGTTTTTATACCATATGGCACTTATGTCAGTTTTCCTGTCTAAATTCTAAAGTCTGTTTCTTGGTGACTACAAAGCACATTGAGAGCTGCTGTACCAACATACTTGACCAGTAAAGCTGATTCTGATGTTTTTTTTATGCCCTCAACATTCAAGAAGATTTTCCTACTTTGATGTACAGCTACTGTATGACGGTGAAAAATATCTGCTTAGCTTTATCAAGCATCCGATTTTCAGCACTCAACATAGAGTATACCTCTAATGTAAAAGTGTCATTATTTGTGGGCAGTACTCTGAGTGAATGGCAACACTGTCATGTCAGAAACAGCTATTCTTCAGACACAGATCCATTTGTAGTATTACACAAATCAAGAAATAGATGGATGACGTCCCACCTAGCAACAATCCTGAATGGCTCATTTAATTGGTCCGATCAGTGGTGGATTTTCCATAATAACAATAGTAAAGAACTCAGGGAATTTATGGCCATGTGCATTAAAGAGCCAGAGATGTTTTTTAATACAGTAAAAATGTGTACTTCTTTTGGCTCTAAATTGCTGAGAGCTGGGGACATGGCAGGGTTAGCACAATTTTAGAGGCAATGCAACTCAGACTATGCAAAGACACATGGGCTGAAATTCACCATTGTGTCCGCACATGTTGAAGATGTCTCAGCTACAGCAAAACATATGCACCTATCCCAAGGCTCTGTGACTCCAAATTATGAATGTACAGGCTCACAGCTGACATCTGCTTGTGTGGTGAATTAGTTGTGGGGGGAAAAAACAGGTTGCAAAGATTCCAGCTGCTGAATTTGCACAAAGGCCACATGTTGAAAATGTGTGTTCCATCTGAACACACTTGAAAAAAAGTTAAAAAAAAGGCACATTCTGTCAGACAATGAAACATGTTAGCAAAACGTATTTGGAAAACAAAAAAAGTCAAAGGCTAATGGTAAGATGATCACACAAATAAAATGGCTGCTAGCTGCTTCCTACTTTGGTAAATACTGTGTTATCTTCATCAATATTAATGGCTCAGATAAGACCCAGGTTGTAATAAACTGGAATTGCCCTTTAAATAATCATCTGTTGCTGCCTCACTTTGAATTAACTATCTTCAACTCACTAAACACACGTAGTCACAGCAGTGCTTTTATCTGACTTGAAAACAATAACATCTAGTACATACAGTTGATTTTAGGGCTCATCCTCCTGCCACCCACCTTTCAGTCACAACCCGAGTCAAACCAAGGAAATGTCATTGACTGTTAACCCTGATTTCTCCTGACCAGACTGCGAGGAGCTCCAGTCTCCACCAGTTTAAACAGCAGTTCCATGTCTATTAACAGTGTTGGGTTGTGACCTGACCCCACTTAGACCTTCACCTCTCATGTCCATCACTCTCTTTATCCTTCCACCTCTCACCTCGACATCTTTTCATCCCCTTTTTACCAAGTCATTCCCTATGGACCTCCTTTTCTCTCTATGTACATCTCTGTCTCTCTTCCTCACACACACACACACACACAGAGGCAGGTTCCTGTTGCCCCTCACTTTAACAGTATTTATAACGATCTGACCCTGGGACCTCTCTGTGTTAATGATCTTCAGCCCCTCCCAACATAAACACACACACACACTGACAGACAATATCCTGTACTGTTGTGTGCCTCAGGTTTTTTCTCTCTGCTTTTGTTACATTGAAGTAAAGTCAGAGTGAAAGTAATTAGACAACATGACCAGCACTAAACTTCATTTTTTTGACTGCACAATCTCTTATAAGAAGCAGCTCATTATTTAGGACTGTTGTGACAAAACAGTTAATAATCTTGGCAAAATTTCAACCTAATTTAAGGGGGAAATAATTGCTTACATGATGAGATTCAAAAGATAATCAGATACAGTAAATCATCCTTGGAGTTTTTAATGCATCCAGGGCTAAAATTTAATTATTGCCCTTCAGTTTTTCTCTATGGACGTTTTGAAATGATTGTAACAATAAGAGCTAAGAAACAATTTCTGTTCAGTCCAATACTTGTTTTATAGAATAGTTCAGTGGCTGTTTGCAGTTAATTCTATTTCTCTCTCTATTTGGTGAATTGTTGAGAAATAAAATTTCCTTTCTGAACAAAATTTCCCATTCTCTCTTCATTTAGATTTAAAGAATGATTAAAATATCTAGAAAATGACCTAGATTTTTCTTTGACATTCTTTTTCTTTTTATATTGCAGTATATGTCAAACAAAGAGCATTTAAAGTATACATTTTGAAGTAAAACAGAAAAGCGACAAAATACAAACATGCATCACTGTTTAGGCTGTTTTCTTATAAGCAGGACAAGTTGACAAGTTTTGGAGATGGGTTCACGTGTTTTTTCTAAGGCAGTGATAATGTGTAATGTGTGAAAAATAAGGCACTGTTGTAAGTTATATAACGTAAACTGCAAATAGCATTTGGTCCAAGAATATTTTTAACTGATTCCCAAAATCCATAAAACCATAAAAATCACTTGTGTGATATTTATCTTTGGCTTTCTTTTCATTTCTCTTTGGGTTCCATTTATGGAAAGTGACACAAACATGATACTGGACACAAACAGATGGTGCCAAAAGACATCACAGCTGACACACACACACGCATACATACACGCATATGCACATTTACACACCATATATAAGCCTTCACATCTTGGCACACAAAAACAAACTATTGTGCTTTCACTCCTATTATTTTTCTCTCTCAAGGCCTTTTCAATCGTCACTCACGAACACACACACACACATACACACACACACACACACACCAAGTGGTTTAGACTCTCAAACACACAAACAAACTCAGTTTCTTGCTCTCAATCATGCTCTGTCAGCAGCACCAGAGCCTGATAGGAGGCCAGGGACAGAGGAAATGAACGATGTCAACCAGTGTTATAACTCAGCACAACCAACCACTTGAGAGAGAATACATCTACTGTATTTTGTGCTCATGGGAAATCAATCTCAGCTCATAATACAATGTTTTGCAAGCTTATGCTTGTGTCTTGAGAAGGTCTAGAGAGGGACTGTGCTTCGTGCTCGCTGTGTGTGTGTGTGTGTGTGTGTGTGTGTGTTTATGTAATTCTGGATAATGCTTCACTGTTTATGAGGAGATCCGTGCTCAAACTTGTCTCTGGTGTTACTTTTCTTTAACTGACAGTGAAGCACTGATAAAAGACCAAGACTAGATGGAAGCATCCAATTATGCTCTTTAAGAGAGATTTTTACACCCACACACACACAAATGCACACATGCGTTTTCTTTCTTGCACCTCTCACTCAGAGAAGAATGCATAAATAAAGTGAAGAAAACAAACTCTTCTACAGTTTTATTATCTGCTGATAGTGCAGTTGAAATCACGGCAGAGCTAAAAGAAATACAGGCTTACAGTACATGTGGCTGATAATAGAAACAACAAAGAAATAAAGGGAATGAAAATGTTGCTGGAGTCATAACCCTGGATGCATTTAAACTTTGGCTCACTGTGGCTGTGAAAATGTCAGCACTTTGGCAGTTTTTTCTATTCTTTGTGGCCTTGTTAGTTTATTGGCTTATGGGCACACGATCACATACACTCACACTCTCATTAACACAAACACTTTTTTTTTTTTTTTTTTTATTTTCATTCAGAAACTAGTCCAGAACAGAAGAAAGTAATAAACACGTGTTCATGGTGGAGAAATACGACTTATATACATTTGACCTCCTAACATAGTAGGAAATTAACTCAGTATTAATCTAATTTAGAGATTAACAGAACAGTAAAACAGTGCAGAACAGTAAAATGCATAATATTTTTTAAGTCAATAAGGACTTGTCTTTGCTGTATATGTTGGTATAAATACATTGACACTGTAAATGTTTCTCTTATTCCTATTGGCCACAGGGAGATTGCTTGGAAAGTGCTTTCAATGTTTGCGATGGAGGACAAAATCTACAGCGAAAGAATGAGGATTGTGGATTTTGTCCCTGATCATTTGTATTAATTGTTGTAGTAAGGTATCTACATGGCCTGTTTCAACAGGAGAAAAAAATGAATGTGTCCAGTAATGAGATGAGTGTGTATGAGTGTGTGTGAGCGTGTGTGTGTGTGTGTGTGTGTGTGTGTGTGCTAAGCATTGATTCATGCCTGTATGCACTTGCAAATGTAACTGCTCTGTAGTGATACTGTCTGTGTGAGAAAAACAGATGATTGTTTGATTTGGCACTCAACGTAAGGATGGCATGAAGGTTTACTGCAACTGAGAAACTGAACATGTTTTCAGCTCCATGGACTGTTTTCCATCTTTTAATTAGAAACCAATAACACCTTTATTCTGTTACCAAAACAAACCTCTTCTATAAAAGGGTTGGGCTCAGTGTCTGACTCATGCTATCCCACCTCTCCTCTGTTTGCAGTGTCTTGTTTCATGTTGCTTCATCTTTGCTGTCAAAATCTATTGTATGAAACATGAATTTCCATATCCAGTGTTGTGTTATTGTTAAGAGCTTGTCCTCTGGAGGTATATATTATCCAGATATTACCAGTATAACTAATGAAAACAGAAAAATCTCCTTCTCTAGGGTTTTTATTTCATCAGGTTCCTAGATTACCAGTGTCTGTCTTTTTGATTAATTCCTCTTGTTACCCTCTGGCATTGTGGGATTACACTTTTCATCACTTCCTATCTTTCACTTCATCGTTAAATGTTGCAGAACATTAAGACATGAAAACAACCACTGTCACAAAGCACTAAAGCGTTTGTACTTGGCCCTCTAATGGGGCTCTTATGGGCTTAGTTGCTTATTTTCAACTTGTAGAAATTACCATTGGTTCTCATCTAAACAAAATGACCCAGCTCATCTCTGTGCTGTATGCTCTTCCTGTTTGTATTTGCTACAAACACAACCATTGTCAAGATGATCTGAATTCTCTTGTAACTTTTTACAATGCTGTTGGTCTTTAAGATGTGTGTGTTTGCCTTTGCAATGGGGCTCTGGTGGTCAGACCAACAATTTGCCTCCTGGCTAGAATCAAGGTCAGGTGGGTGACGACTGTAGTATTTCCTCTCCTTGAGCCTTTCTGTCATTTTATATGTCACTGAAAACTTAAGGAATGAGTAGTATTACCACAAAGAAACAGTACAGACACATTTGCAGTGATTGAGTGTAAGTACAAGTACTGTACCTACTTTAATTAAGTACAATTTTATGAATCTTTATACTTCTACTCTATTTCATCTCAGAAGCAAATTTCCTCCTTTTCACACCACTGTGCTTCTTTGATACTGTAGCTATTTGTTATTAGCCACTTTTCATTAACATTTATATGTTTTAGTTCTCTTCCTAATCCAAATCATCTCCAAATTTGGTGATTTTGAATATAAATTTAGCAAATTGAACTGCTACTTTTATTTAAACAAACCAAACACAAACCTCTTCCACCACAATACTGGAGTTTGTAAGATGCTGGAGGAAAAGTGGCTGTGCTGAGATTTCTAGTGAGGGCTCTGACTGAGTTATGTGAAATGCAAGTGACGTCTCTCTCTTCTCTCTTAAAGGTTTATTGTGATCAATAATACCAATGCAACCTCCCCACTTTATTATCTCATCTCCTCAACCTCTGCTAATAACAGCGTAACTACCTAATTAATTCTCTTGTGCCCTTATACTATGACTGGCTCTCTGTCACTGTAAAGATAAGATATACTAAACTCAGCACCTATTCTGATTCCTTCTGCTGCCTTAGGACCATCTTCAGTGATCAGTAATGATGATGACTCGGCCTCTCCGCTTCACCACGTATCCAATGGCAGCAACACTCCTTCCTCCTCAGAGATGGGCCCTGATGCAGTAATCATCGGCATGACCAAGATCCCAGTGATAGAAAACCCTCAGTACTTCAGGAGCACAAACAGCCTGCTCAAAACCGACACATGTAAGTAGAAAAACCTGGATTTTCTTAAACATATACCCAGATGAACAATACTAAAAAATATTTATCAATCAGTCATGAGCAGTTCCAACTGCACAACATGTACACACCACAGATTCAACAAAACAAGACAATAAAGCAAAGATAAAGCTTTCAAAGAAAGAAGACATAGAAGAAAAGAAATGGGAAGAGAGCAGACGAACTGAGAGCATACACAAATATTGACGTGGTCCATGCAACACGGCATTATGATTATTGGCAAGTAAGAAAAGCTTCTCCAAGCATTAGCCCTGGGTTGCAGTAAATTATGAAACTGTATGTGGCTCTTTTTTACTTCTTTCTTTTTTTGGTTGAAGAGATAACAGCAGGGGTTTGGGGGCTGACCTCGTCAGAACCGTGATACAACTAAAAGACAGACTGGGATTTACGGCCTAAAGACAAGAATGAAAGCACCGACGATCAATGAAAGTCAATAACAGACTATTGCTGTGTGTGTGTGTATGTGCCTGTCTGTGTCTTTTTAATATATTACACCCATTACAATTATTACAGTGTACATCTTTGACTCACAGACAGGCAGCATAAATAGTGAAACTACACTATATGACTGAAGATTTGGCATTCTGCCTTTCAGAGTCATACAATAACCTTTGATGGAGATACTTTGGCAAAGTGGTTGCATGCCAGGAAATGAACTCTTTTTAAACAGTGGCCTTACCAGCGTGTGGCCTGTAATCTTCAATGCAAGAATCAGTAGCACAGTAACACATTCCTACTTAAAAGATGGCACAGGCCTCTTCCTGGCAGCAATAAAGCAACAATTACTCTGCAGAAATGATGGAGCTGTGTGTAATTATGGGAGCTGTTAGCTGTGTTGCAAAGCTTCATTTGTGCAGCTTTTCTCTGAAGTGAACACCTCATTAACAATAATAACATCAGAGGAGTTTACAGCATTAGAAAGCATGTCACATACATTATAAAGGAGTTACAGTAAAACACACGAATTTGCATAAATGGCAACTATGTTCAGGTTTCCTTAAACCTTCATATAGATACATACTGGATTTTCTTGCATGTCAAGCAAGTGAAGCTGGACCATGGCCAGGATAATAGAAAGTCCAAGCCTCACACAAACCAAGAAACTTTTTATAATTATTTAGATTTTTTTAATGTTTTGTTTATCAGCTGAGTTAACTGTTCCATTTAAATGGACCACTTCTTTTTGGGTAATTAAAAATCAGCAAGTTCTTATAAACAGATTGGCTAAATGTAAAGGTGTTTATTATTTTATTGACCTTAAAGGAATAGATTGACAAAACCTATCTATCAGCACCCATTAAACTAAATAATTAATACCTTGCTACTAAAACCAAAGTGTAAAACACCACCTTTGTTTTAATACCAAGCATAGTAGAGAGAGAGAGAGAGAGAGAGAGAGAGTGTGAGAGACAGTGAGAGAGAAATATTTCAATGTAAGTGTTAAAGCAGAAATGATACTGTACAGTTTTTCCACCACTGGAACATGTTTTTCATAAGTCAACATGTGAATACATGTAGAATATTTGAAAACTCCCATTTAAATACACACGCACACGCACGCACACACACACGCACACACGCATGCACGTGCACGCACGCACGCACGCACACACACACGCACACACACAGAGTTTGATAAAATTTAGGTCACATTGAAAGGAGGTGGAGTGAAATGAAAAAAGGAAATATTTAAGTCATGACATTAAGTTTATGAGTGATTTAAAGTCTCTGGTGAGCGTCTTCTCAAAGCATTTGTCAAACACGATTTGTGTCACATCACACTGTGTGGTTCAAGCTTCAAAACACAAGCTTTCCAAGTAGGAATTTGAGAGAAAGAGAAGGGGAAGAAGAGACAGATGGCACATGGGGAATAATTATGTCCCGAGACGTTACTTTCTTTGGTTGTATATGAGATGCTGATTAGGGAGGATAGGTGTAAGAGGTGTCTCTATGGGGAAATGTGGAGAAATAAGATGACACAGGAAGATGACAGATGGGGAAAAAAACCTAAACAGGAGGTGGTTTATGGGAGATGTTATTTGTCTTGATGTTAACATTGTAAGCTCAGTAATAACAAGTGTCAAAAAAAAATGAGGGAGCAACAGAACAGGGGAAGAACATGTGTTTGGATGTTCATGCTTAGCGGATGTTGATTAAAAAGTGAAAGGTTTAGCAGCTGAGGGGAATGGCACTGGGAAACCAAGGGATGCTAAATAAGGAAAGTGAGAGTAAGGTAATGAGACTGGATGGAGGGATGCTAAATTAGGGGAAATGACTGAATACGGTAAGCAAGGAAAACATGTACTAATTAAGAAAAACATCAGCGAATAACAGTGGAAAGTTTGGTAAATGAGGAATAATATTTCTGTAGATCATAATTAAGGACACTGATTGAGTAGAAGAAGGCTGATATGTAGTACGCATATAGAGATATAGTGTAATAATGAACGCAGGGGTAAAGAAGGAGTGGAAAATTAGCAAAGGGAGACAGCTGGGAAGCAGAATTCATGAGTGTTATAAAGCCATAAAAAATAAAATAACTCAATTTTGAAAGTTCTTGATTGCTATGCATAATAATTATGTAAAATTCTTAAATATCTGAATGCAAAATTAATCGCAATGACACATTATAAATCCAACAATAAAGACATCAGGACATGCTGTGAGAACATCAAATCTTCCTGCCAAAGGGGGAAAAAGCAATAGGGGAAGCACTGGTCTGCACACATCAATTTATTTGCTATTTGAGGGTGTTAATTAAGGAGAAGTGGTGCGAGGCGTTTTTGTGGGTGAACGCTTATTACACAGCCGCAGTAGGAAATGGTGCAGTGAGGTAATTAGGTGGTTAAATGGAGGGTAGTTGTCTTATGGGGATCGTGGTTTAATGTGTGTTGCTGCTGCATGGGGAATAGTGGAGGATATGTGACCTACTGCTGCTGTTCTTGAACTGAAACCATACTGTAGTGTTGTGAGGAATAGATAACATAAATAAACGCAAATTTTTAGCCACAATGATAATTGTACATACTATTCAACTTATCTCCTTTAGACATATTTATATACATTACTATTTATTTCTAACAGCAGGCAGCACAAATTGTTTAGTGACAATACAATATATACGATTGCAATATAATATCCACTCACTGCACTTTTAGCAGAACAAATGCATTGCATTAGCAGTTGCCAAAACTTATTTGACAAAACAAAGTAGTCGTATGTAGACATCCACCAAGTTGCCACTGTACTTTGTATGTCCAGCTAATACTAATGCAGTCAAATAACAATAATAATCCTGCAATAAATCACAGTGTCATGGTTATAATTACTTTAACTAATTAAATAATATAAAAATGAATATAATTATTTTTCAGAGAAATTTTTCCCCTGTATGATCATTTTAGCATGTAGTGTGTGGTGCTGTTTACATAGAGTACATGTGCAAAGCTAACAGAGGCATATACAGGATGCAGATGCAGTGAAACCCATATTGCACATCGTGGGTATGTTATATGTCATATATGTCACAGAAAAATCTTACACTGAATATTAGATGCTTTAAAATATCTGATAGAGACTAGTGGTGTTTCTTATCTCTCTCTTCTCTCCCTGTCTCACTGTCTGTATAATATTGGGTTATGGTGGACCCCAGCAGCTTACAGTGTAGATCGATGCAGCTTGTGAGAGGCTTGCTGGGCTTTAATGTGATATTCTGAGTGGACAGTTTTTCTTCAAATGTGCCTCTTAATCACATCACAGATAAATCTCAGCTCTTGGTGTTCTCTGTATGTGTATAGGTGTGTGTGTGTGTTTAAGAAGTACACAACTGTACAGTGTGTATTTTAGGATAGTATGTGTTGTATGCATATAGGGAGAAAATAGATTTTGGTTACAGTAAGGCAACCAAGATGTTCATCAGCTGCAGAATTAAACCCATATCATCACCATAATGGTGAGATGCCAATTTGTTCCATAAATCAGCTGGCATGGAGTCATGAGTTATTTAGCAGCAGAGCGCAGGTGTGTCGACTCTGATCCAGCTGCGGGTGAGCAGAGGACAGGGAGAGATTATGTCTGAAAGAGACAGACGTGTTCTTTTTAAATTTTCATTAGCATAAAAACTGGATCTAATTAGTACTGTATAGGACAAACGTGGATCTGATTATGGACTGTAGCATGATGAATTTGATAGCCTAAAATATTTATGCAACAGAAAAAATACCTCAGGCATCAGATACATTACAGTGCAGTGTTTCATTTCTTTAAACCACTGCTTTTTGGGGCATCATATGAACTGTGTGGTGTTTCTAAACCAAAATGACCAAAATTAAAGCTTTTCGGGGCGATTTCTTGTTTTTTCTCTCCTTGGTGAACAGTCGTCCAACACATTAAGCGACACAACATCGTGCTGAAGAGAGAGCTGGGAGAAGGAGCCTTTGGAAAAGTCTTCCTAGCTGAGTGTTACAACCTCTCACCTGACCAGGAGAAGATACTGGTGGCTGTCAAGGTAATATGAAAGTTTAATGCTTTGTTTTTTATTTGTTAGGTTTTTTTTTTTCTTCACTTTTTTTCTGCAAGCTCATGAAAAACACAATTCAAAGGCAGAGAAAAGTTTTGAAGAGACTTTATACTGTGCAACTTTTCATTTTAGTTTTTGTTATTGTGAGATTACTGTGTAATTGACTGTGGGGTTTTGTGAAAACAGAAAAACATCTGTGACCGCTCAAATCAATCAGAAGCAGAAGGACAAACTGTCTTTGTAAAAAAAAAAAAAATATATGACCCCATGTGTTACAGAATGTATTTCAATTTATGAGGAGTCTCATTTCTAAACAAGACGTTATAAAAATCCCTGCTCCAACACACTGTTGGTGGCACACAAATAATATCTGTAATGTTATTATTGAAGGTGAACTTATTGCCTTGTCTACAATATTTTGCAAGGAGATCTGATATATCATATATTTCAACAGTATACAGTAGATTATCTTATGTTCCTGAAATGGGTACATGGTATTTTCACTGCTATTATTAGAGATTTATTCCTTTCAAGAGTTTTTGCTGTAAGCAAAAGGTAGAATTACACTCAAACCACTGACTTCCAGAGTCAAATTGAACGGTTTCATAGGGAACATCTATCCATCCTTCCATCTCTCCATTAAGGATGCTTTCTCTGCTGGTCGGTGAAACAGGATCTGATTGGTGAAGAACTTCTCATTAACAATACATGACCTGTGGGTGACCCCCACCCCCCAACACACACACAGTTTCTCTGTCTTCCACACATCACCTCTAACATCACCTGCATGAGTTTTTCTCTCTCCTCTTCTTCCTGACACTTTTCAAATCCTCCACTTTCTTTTCTCTTCCTTCACTTCCTATTTCCCTTCAGCTTAGCTCTAAACTGCTTTCTGGCTCGCTGATGTTTGCTGCCAGCTTACTTTCAGCTCAGTCTGTAAAATATGCACCTGAAAGTCCTGAGAATAAGACTTTTTGGTTGCAGAACAAGATGTGTTGGTGTTGATGCATGTCATATCTGACAAATTATTCAATAATTGCAGTTAGCTCATACTACAAATAAATAAAACTTGTTAAACCTTTAGGTGTAGTTGTATGTGGATGTTAGACTATGTGAATTAATCATTTAATCATTAGAGTCACTTCATTGATTTAACTCTCAGTTCATCAGATTTTTTTTTCAATTAGCTAATGCATGACCTGCTTACTGTAGTACACTCCTGCTCTTTTCATCCTTGTCTTACTGTCAAATGGCATGACTCACCATTTCTCTTCAGTCTTTTCTTCCTGCATCACCAAAGATGTGGATGTGATGAAGGGCGGGCGGAAACAAATTTATAAATAAATGAAGACATTACCTCCACTTTTTAATTGTCTAGAGAGTCAGTTCATTCAACTTGCAAAACAAACTAAGGGACTATTTCAAGATTTTACATCTGAATTATACTATTTTCCACAAACATCTGTAACTCAGAGCAGTTTCTCATTAAGCATTTCTTCATTCCCCATGCTAAAAAAAAAAAAATGAAGCATGTTGCTGGAGTTTACAATCCGAAACCAAAACTATTTGTTAAGATGCCACTGCTATGTTTTCTTGGTGATATGCTATACCTGTTTTGTGAAAGAGATCCTGGCAGTCTTTGGATTATGTACAGTAGTCCTGTTGAAAACTGCATTTTCTTTTGCTCACTTCCTGCTCGTTTTTATGCAACATTTTAACATAAATATATGAATAATGCAGCAGCTCCAAGGTTTGTCAGTGCATTTAATCATCATTACATCCCTTTCACTAGACATCTTGAGCAGTGCAACATTATAGAAAGAGCTAATCTAGTATTTTGAGGTATATCTTTAAGTTTAATTTAATTTAGTTTTCCCATGAGTACACTGTACATGCCACTTGGCACTCTGTCATGCATGCTACATTAGAGGAACATGTTTTCCCCTGTACACCACATTACAATAACCTACACACACTAATAAAGCTTAATGGTGCTGGAGTCAGGAATCAATCAGCCAGTCACAGTACTTTTGCTGTATATTATCGAGTTAATATATAGAGACACTTTAACAAGAGTCAATGTACATATGAATATGCAAATGCACATACACACACGTGCCTATACAAACACTTATATTCCTGCATGCCATCAATCATGGACACTTCCACGTTCAATAACATTGCCTTAAATGTAAATGTGAGTCACTGCATTCTCAAGCTAGAGGTTGTTAATTGCTTTTTTTTTATTCATCCAGGGACCTGAATGTGTGCAGGCTGGATGACAAATGCATGCAATATTACAGCTTACAGCTTTTGGCCTGGGAATTAATGCAACATTGAGTTCAGAGGCTCAGAGCGTGATAGTTCATATGCAGATGTTTCTGTCTCACAGGAAAGTCTCTGATGTAACTCTCCTGAATACAACACTAATATGTTTTGCTCAACACAATGATGTAGATTTGTTACAGTGGTCATGTGTTATGTTGAACAGTTCAGTTAGTTGATTGAGCCCAGTGGAGCAGTGCATGAGCTTATGAGTTGTGAATTCAGTGTGTTTCAGTACTTTTTTTTTTTTTTAAGTCTATGTAGCTGCTCTATGAAGCAGTTGATACACTTTTGATAAGATGGCCATTATAAAGGTTTATAAGTTGAATGACTGTAATAATAGCTCATAAATCATTTCAGCTCTACAGAGCGAAGCCTGGATTGGCTGTATGTGACTCATGTTTATTTTTCTCCCAAATGACAATTGCAGCATTTTAGCTCATCAAGAAGACTCAGCCAATTAATCATATGACGTGTATTCTGGACAAAGAGCTTTATCGAACATTTATTAACATTTCTCTTACTTTTAATGAAACCAAACAACACATTGGAATAAAAACATCTTATAAAGACAATCTCTCAGCCTGTACTTGTCAGCACAGCCAGCCAACCCAGATTTCCCATACATGTCCAATATCACATTTCAAACTGAGACTGGAGCGTAGGCTTTCATACACTATCTGTAGTGCAATAATCTGCCATTCCATGCAGTGTCACATAACAGTGACCAACCCTAAGTTGCCTGATACATGACTGGTTGAATATGGGGTGGGTGGAGTTACAGTCTATCTCAATTTCTGGCATCTCAGCATTTATGATTAAAGGTCACAGGTCACTTTCCTCTTCCTGAGTTTTCTTACTTACTTCTCCTTGTCCTTTAGACCTATATTTGTAATAAGAGCTTCCATCTGCATTTGTCAGACACACGATGACATACACACTCGCACACACACACTCGCACACACGCACACACACACACACACACACACACACACACACACACACACACACACACACACACGGTGGAAAACATATGTATATCTATGCGCTATACCGTAGGAAGGTAATCAATTATTCATAAAGGACAAGAAGAATTTTCTATATTTTTCTTCTTCAGATGTGAAATAAATATAAATCTGATATTACTTTCATTTCCTGCTGTCTGTCTCTTCACACATGAAGTTTCTGTCAGTCACAGATGCTTGTGTTACACAACTTCCCTGACATATTTCCTGATTCATGGAAGGAATACAAGGATTAATTTCACAGTAAACAAGGGAATATAATTATTGTTAGCACTGTTGTACCTTGTAATGGCTTACAGCAGAATGCAATGGCTCCCTTTTTTCATGCTCTGCCATTGTATCAGTTCTTGCTCAGTGCCAGAAATTTCACACTGTGTATGCCGAGTTGCTGTAACTCAGTTTTACAAGGCAAGACACTTAACATTTTTTATAGTGGACATCAGCCAAATAAATTGGAACAGACTTGGTTCACTGTGAAAATGACTAATTGGCAGCAGAGTACGTGGCAGAATGTGTGAGTTTTTCATTTGTCACTGTATTAAAATGTCACTTCTGTGTGTGTGCAGACACTTAAAGAGGCCAGTGAAAACGCCAGGAAGGATTTCCATCGTGAGGCTGAGCTATTGACCAACCTTCAGCATGAACACATTGTGACTTTCTATGGAGTCTGTGTGGAGAGCGACCCTCTCATCATGGTGTTTGAGTACATGAAACATGGAGACCTCAACAAGTTCCTCAGGCACAGCTCTTTTCTTGGTCACTTAAAAATACTGTCACAGTGGCAGCTGATATTTTGGGGGGGGAAAAAAGTATTTTTATAAAGTGTCATCATGAAAACAGATGGATCAATGGACAGAGTGGATTTTACAGTAGATGTTTCCTGCTCTATTTTTAAAAACCCAGCTAAGTCTCATTAGAAAGGCAGCTACTGATAAAAGACTGAGTGCTAGTGTCAGCACACAAGAAACAACATGATTCCAAAAAACAGTAATAAGGCTTGCTTGATAACTTTCCACCTGTCCCTTAACAGGGCTCATGGCCCAGATGCAGTTCTTATGGCAGATGGTCAGACCACCAGACCTGTGGAGCTAACCCAGTCTCAGATGCTGCACATCGCACAGCAGATAGCATCTGGCATGGTCTACCTGGCATCACAGCACTTTGTGCACCGTGACCTGGCTACCAGGTTAGTTACTTACTCTGTCACTACACTCGGCATGATTTTGTATGACTTAACGAATGCACAAGAAAAGAGAGGTTTTAGTAATCATCTATTTATTATTTCAGCCAGTTGTATTTTAATCCTAAAATTGTTATGGTATATGGAAATTCTGCAATGTGTTAATGCTGTAGAACATTTTAGGCACCTACACTTTTGTAAGGTAAAATAATACTATGTATCCTGCAGTATAACTCATGGTATGTAAAACGCTTTCGTTTAAACTCACTATGGGCCATATTTGTTGTCCAACAGGAACTGTCTAGTGGGTGAGAACCTGCTGGTAAAGATAGGAGACTTTGGCATGTCCAGAGATGTCTACAGCACTGACTACTACAGGGTAGGTGTATGTGTCGATATCTTTTCTGGCCCTTCTTTTAGCCTCTCTCCTCTCTGCATGGATCCTTCTCTGCTCGTCCCCTGCATGGTCGTGACTGACGAACTCCAGCTGAATTTTAGTGTGATGCTTCCTGTGGTGGGTCAACTAGACTGAGTGCTGTGAATATCAACATGCATGTAGCTATGCATAGCTCACTGTCATGCTACACTGTTTGTAAGTGAATAGACTGAAGGACAAGGGGGATAACTAACATTATTTTTGTGTCAGCCAAAGTCACATCATTATAAGGGGAAGTTTTTATACAAATGTTTTAACCTGATATAATCAGTATATATAAGGCAGAGTGCAGGACCCCACAACATGCAGTCCTGAGTAACATAGTGTGCTGTACACTAAATACATCTATATATATATACACATATATGTACGGAAAAGCAATTCAAATGCACTAAAAGGGTGGTATAAAGGGCTATTCTGCTTAAAGGAAAGAGAGCACAAATATGGCTTCACTTCTAAAACGTAGTGTGTGGTGTTTATATTGAATGTGTTTTTGTTGGTATGTTTGTATCTGTGTGTTGCAGGGACATTTAGCTGCTCCCCTCTGAGTCTCAAGATAACTCAGGAGTACAAGAGACAGCTGAGGGTGTTTTTTTTCCCCTTTAGAGCAATCTGTCACCTTTCCAGAGGCAGAAATCTAATAATTCGTGGTGATTGACTGATAGTGATTGTCCTTTTTTCCTGCCCTTTCTACACTTAGACAAACTGACATGAGTGACAGTGACAGAGAACTCAGGGGAAGGAGGGAGGAAGAAGAGAAAAGGGACAGGGCAGCCATTCAGTGACAAAGATCACCAACTTGGACAAATAATTATGTTAATAATTTAGAAAGATAACACTGCTTAAAGGTCATTTGATGGATGTATAATTGTGTATTGACACAGTGTCATGGTGGCATCCCAGTATTCGAGAATTCCAGGTATATATTTTTGTTCCTAATGATGAGAAATTAGCTGCAGTGGTTAATTCTCTTTGCTTTTTATATTTTGCTTAGTGTCCTTATTGTCATGAAACATTTGAAGATCTCAGATCTGAACTACAATATTAAAAAAGTCAAAATACAAAATCCAGATGGTTGCAATTAATCTGCATTCTTAACATATGGAAAACTGACTTCAGTCTTCTTTTGAACACTGGAAATTACATTTGGAAAAACTAGTTGCGTATGGCATCAAATTAAAAAGATTAAGGTCTCTCCTCTGTGGCTTTCCTTTTGTACTGTCTCTGATGATGACACACATCAAACTCCCTCCTCTTCCTCCTCCTCCTCTTCATCCGCCTTCCTTTCACCCCTTCTCAATAAAGCTAAGCGCTGAGGCTGTAGTCATGACAACGGGCAAAGGAGGTAGCGGTGAGCCCCAGAGTTGTAGCCAACATTTCTCAGGAAGAAAGTAATCAAAGAACTTCTGCTTAGTATGCTGAGGCTGTACAAGGAAAAGAGAAGGGGAGAGGGAGAGAGGTGGAAGTGTGGGAGACAGCGGCAAGAGGGCGGCAAAGAGATGAAAGGAAAGAATGAGCTCAGAAAAAAGAGAGATGGAGGGAGCAACACAAAAAGAGAAGGGTTGAAAAACAGTGTGAGGCCAGGGAGGACGAAAACAAGACAAATACTGTACACAAGAGGAGAAAAGGCAGTAGAATCATAAAGGGATATGCACATGCTGAGGTGGGAGAGGACAGGCCGAGAAGACATTGTACAGGATAGTCAGTAAGAAACAAGGGAGCTATAGCTTTATACAGCCAGAGGGAAGGATATCATAAACAGAGGGAAAACAGCAAGACATGACAAAAAACTGAATCAGAGAGGTAGACAGGCTGAGGTGAAGCACAGGATGGTGGGAGGTAAAACAGTGATCCACCTATGTTTCAGTATCCAGGAGAGGCAGAGAGGTGTGTGGTTGTGCGAGTATGTGAGTGGGGGTGTAGAATGTAGGTACCCAGTCATGGTGTTGCGTCAGACAGGAGCAAGGATGAGTCATAGAGGAATTGGAGCCCCCCCAGTGCTTATGAGTGTGCAGGAAAAATAGAAACAGAGGCGTAGGACTGAAAGGGCTGTGGTGACGTCACTGAATCCCGTGTTATACAAGGAACCTGACAGACAGGATGGCTCGATTCAAACTGAGCTTTTCCATGCAGACCTTTTTTGGTGCGTGTGTTTACGTGGGTGTGTGGGTGCTGCTTGCAGTTGTCGCTGGGCAGGATGAACGCATATACACAGCACTTTTTCTTCCCAAACTGATTTAAGGTGCAAACAAAAGGAAAATAAATGGAAGCTTGCTGTCGGTTTTAACATTTAAACCTGACACAGACTGTAGGAAAATACAATGAACAAAGCAAAGCTTAACAATCTCTCCAGAGCAATTTATTTTTAATAACACATCTCTGGATCCCGACCAACAGAGACGAACATCATCCTAATGGAGCACCTGGAGAAGTGGAGTAGTTATCTGTACAGGAGTAGAGAAAACACTGTTGTGTGTATGATAAAATACACATTAACAAAAAGATGATACTGTCAACACATAAAATCTACTCTATGGAGAATCATTTCTCTTTGCATGCAATTGTGGATGGAAATGGAAAATGGAAATGTAATGTCAGCAACAGAACGCCAACTGGCCGAATGCTGCAATTTCTCCACTATCCAGTGCCTTAAAAATGTCCACAGTGGAAAAGTGGTGTCCATAATTCCACCAACAATCCCACAATGCAAAGCTAGAGATTTTAATACTCAAAACCAATGTTGAGCAGCTCCACAGCTGTCAGTAATGACACACAATTATAATTACAATAACATAGGGAACAGAGAATCAGTGAGCTGTGGTGTGATTTCGGACACAGCCGATGTGAAATCGCAACTACATGATAATGTGCATTACTGTGCAAACATATTAGGTACTTCAGGATGGATGAGGATGCATTCAAAAATGAATATTTTGCAATTTTCTTCATGAACAGAAAAAAAAAAAAAAAAAAAACTACTTTTTGTCTTTAAGAGCAGCACCAAATCTCCTGGGAATGTTTGTGCACAATTTGTCAATGTACTTGGCAGGTAGATCATTCCAAGTATCTTGTCACAGTTCTGTGGATTTAGTCTGTCTCATTGTCTTCTGTCTTTTCACTTAATCCCACGTTGACTTCGTGATGTACAGATCAGTGCTCTGTGGGGGGGGTGCCATCTGTTTCAAGACTCTTCTCACTGAGGATACTTATTTATGACTCTGGCTGTAGGTTTTTGCTTGTTGTCATGCTGCAGGATGAATTTGAGACTGGTCAGATTGCTCCTTGATGGTACTGAATCTGAAGTGTACAGTTTTGCAGAGTTCTGTACTTTTTTTATTCTCTTTTTTCATGACATAAGTGATGAGCATGCTGCAGCTTTTCATCACTGTTGCTTTGGATGCTTCCTAAATTATGCTCACATATTACTAAATTGTTTTTCCACTTCCAGTTGGTGGCAAATTAATCACTGGCTGTTCCAGTGCAAGTTAAAATGTATGAGCTGGGGTTGGATGTCAGACTTCCACACCAGAGCCCGGGGCTCACATCAGCTTAGGTTTAGGGAACCAAGTCTCTGGAGTCGCTGGTGTCCTGAATAATGTCAACTAACAACATCACTGTTCTGGCAGAAAATGAATTCATTGCCAAAAAACATTTTGCTGATATGTTAAGTATCAATCTATTGTGACTTAACAATACATAAAGATTTTTACAGTATGTTAACAGGTCGCAATTATGTTTCCTTTGAAATATATTTACTGTTGCAAATTAGTTGCATATAAACCAAATTTATATAAAACCAGGGCTGAACAACAGTGTGTCATGAAAACCTATTTGTCAACCATTTCACTGTATCTGAGCTGACCAGAACAAGCTCTTTTCTCTGGGCTAAAAAATAAGACCAACACATACACACACAAAAACACACATTCTTGGAAAGAGTTTTTGTTTCCATAGCAACACGGAGAGCATTTCAGGTTGGGGGAGTGGGTGGAGTTAGTCACCTAAGCCCCTCCTACACCACATCAGATATTTTCTTTTAACTAGCCCATTTGCCATGGACGCCACAACCTCCGGGAGGTCACTATAGACTCAACAGCCCTCCTGTGCTTTTCTCCCTTGCCTTTATTTGAGGCTTTCCTGGAACACTCAGGCAGTGGTCTAGTTAAAATGATACATATTTATAAGACAGAGAGGTAGAGAGACAGACAGGCGGGCTTACAGATGGTGACGGAAGGTGAGAACGAGAGAGAGATTGAGGGAGAGAAAGAGAGAGAGAAGGGAAAAGCAAAGGAGACAAAGACTGATGGCGAAGCTACTGACAGCAAAGAGAAAATAAAGAACTGATGACAGATACACCATCAGTGAGAATCTGTGAAAACTTTTGGTCTTCAGACTGCTCTACTATAAACATGACTTTCTTAATATTTGATGCCCCCTCCCTCGCCAGTGACAAGAATCTCAGGCTTTTTCTTCCTGCTCCTTCATGTGTTTTCTCAGCCTTGTTAGATCCTTTGTGAAGGGAATACCCTTCAGTTTTCACCTCTCTCACGCACACATGCACACACACACTTTTAACACAGACATGTTTCTTTTCCTCCTCGCTTGAAACTTTACAGACTTACATTAACTTCCTGGACCTTACACTTAGTCCTAAACTAACCTCAGATGTAGTCAGAACAATAAACTCAGTGATTGGAAGTCAAGTCCCCACAGTGTGAGTAACAAAAGGCACACACCCAGACAGTTAACAAACATTAAAAAAAAATGTAGCCCAGCTGTTCAAGAGCCCAGTATTAATATTTCAGAGCATCTGGGGAAATGATCAGCCATAATGAATAAAACAAAAAGACTAATGGATATGAGCAGGTTCAGACACGTCAGTAAATACTGTCAGACATTATCTATAGAACAGAAGAAACAATGACTGTCAAAATCATGTTCATTTTTATGTTGACTTCCATATGAATTAAACAGCACCTTTAAAAATGTTTAATATAAACATGTGTCCCGCTAACAACCCCAGAATGCAATGCAACTCATTTTTATAGCTGTTAAAATTACAGCTGTCACATTAATTTAATGACTAAAAAAGATGATTGGTAAATTTGCGAAGTCTCAGGACTGACTGCACCAACTAGCATATTCATAAGCCCATCAGTGTGTGCACACACGTTCTTATAACTACCATCAAACCAGTAACTTACTGGGCCATCAAACATGTTTCATTGAAACTTTTGTTGTACCAACAAATCACAACCATTCACAGCACGAGCTGTAAAATGATTTCCATATCAATTTAAAAAATTTGATTACAATCAGCTGCTTATCCTTTCTTCTTATATCCACTGAACGATTTTTATTTTCAGCGTATCATATATTTAGAGAATGTTTGTATTTCTCAGAACATACAAATTTATGAGGAGAAAAAAAATGGTTATAGTAACTATATTTCTCCATTTGTTGTTGGCATAACATTTGTTGCTAATTCAAGATGTAATTCTTTTTTTCTGCTTTTTGAGTATTAGGTCAGATGTTTGATATCACATCCTACATTTTTTATTCTTCAGTCTGCTATATTAGTAAGCTAAGCGAACATTAGTGTTACACCACAGCTAAGTGAACTTAAAGGTAGGGTTGGTCCCTTTCAGAGGCTTTTTTTATGACAGTGAATAAAATAAATTCAATGGCAACATGAGGAAAAACAATTTGTCATCTGTGGCAGCACACTGTAATCTAGAAAGCTACAACTAAAAAGAAGTTGGATGCAAAATCGGAATTTGGTGATCTCCTATCCTACCTTGGAGAAGAACACCTGGTGCAAATGGCTCCTAGTCACAATGGAGTAAACTAATAAATATAGAGAAGTAAAGATGAGATCTCAGCCACAGAAAATGTGTTTTGAGATTGTCTTTTGAAAACTGTAGTTCTGATTATGGGCAATCAAAAATGAAGATGCAATAATGTATGCATGCTGGGACTTCATTATGGCCATGGAAATAAAGCACATTTGAATTTGACAGAGAGAGAGAGCAAAATGTAAATGAGAAACTGACAAGGAGGCAGACGTGGCGTTACGAGGAGAAAAGCGAGGACCTGGTTATGAAGAGTAAGAGCTACAGAGATGGAGGCAGATATGTTTCCCCAGACGTACCAGTAAACCTGATGGCTATCTATGTGACTGTGCACATTTTATTACTCCATTAAATAACCCACTGACTAACATAGAAACAAGCCAAGTGTGGGCACCAATCCATAAATAACAGGCATAAACCTCAGAAAATGGATTGTGCTATCTGTGTGGAGCAATGGAGCGCAGATCAGTTGGTAGATTCATGTTCACAGAAGAAGTAACAGGAAAGGAAGCATCAGTGCACTGTGTACATATGAACTTCTCTGGCCTTGTTCAAACCTATATAACTATTTTAAATTCTAGTGAAGATCACATAATGAACTACATGAGGTTGATAAGATCGTAATTATGGGGTTTGGATTTATGTGAATATTTCGCTCAGTGTAAACATCTTATAGATTTATTGACAGGAACAAGCTGATACAATATATTATGGGTCAATGTGTATTGAGTTAATGTTTCCAACTTTAAAGATATTTAAGGTAGGGGTGCTGTATGTCTGAGGGTTGAAACAAGGTTTGTTTTTGATATTGACAAATTATAGCCTTTATCCAAACTGGTCATGTTTTGTGTCTGGTGGAGCCAGAGCAAAAGTTTGTCATGCTCTGACTTCTGCATCGACCTCATTCAAGCCTACAGTCAGAGTTTGTGGGAGTCTAAAATAACATGCCAGTGTTTATGAAGAGTACAAAATCAAAGATCTAACACACACAGCAATTAAACAGGCTCCAGAAGCTCAGTTCCTGATTACAGCATAATAAAATGATCACATTTCTACATCTGCTTTATGAAAATCACTGCAGCTCATCGCACCGTTGGATGCTACAAGTAAATCTGACTCCCACTATAGTTTATACTGAATCAGATATTTTGCAAAAAAAAAAAAAAAAATCCCATGACTGCTAACATTTTGCTGACTTACACAAACTGGCTCATATATTTTATAGCTTACATTTACCTGATCCAGCAACTTTCTTTTGACCACTTGGCTGGCCACAGACTTTTATTTTACCATTTATTCTCTAATTAGAATCGATGGCCAGTTAATTAGTGCGCTGAGACTGTAATCGCATATGTTTGATAGAATGTAAAGCAACTCTTTCTCATCACTACACCCTCAGTTGAAGAAAATGACATGCTGATCAGGACAGAGGTCTGCTATAATCACAGAGACAAAGCAATCTATTGTGTCATACATTCAAATTTCGCTCTATTAAATGCCTTAGGCAGCTGCTTGCAGGAGTGAAATGTTTGTAGTGATGCTTTAAAATGTAATGAGAAAAGTAAAAAGTTGCATTCAAAATGCATGACGATGGAGAATAGAATAGAATATAGCAGTAAAGAAGATCAGACGATACTGAAGATGCTAAAAACTTCGCTAAATCTTCATTCTTTCTTCTTTTCACTATAAACAATATCCCTTCCTGTTTGTGTGTGTTCACAGGTTGGAGGTCACACCATGCTGCCAATCCGCTGGATGCCGCCTGAAAGCATCATGTATAGAAAGTTCACCACAGAAAGTGATGTTTGGAGTCTAGGAGTTGTTCTTTGGGAGATCTTCACCTATGGAAAACAGCCTTGGTACCAGCTATCTAATAATGAGGTAAAGATAACACTGTGGTCGTTTGTTCCATAAATGTGGCGGTTAATTCTTTCAGTAAACATGGCAGCAGACACAAAATCCAAGTAAGAATATCCTGTGAATAAGGCATCAAGCTAGTGAAGGTAAATAATCCATCACAACGGTCTAAACTGCACATAAAGGAGTATAGTCAAAAGTTTAATTTGAACTTTCTTTATGTAATTCTTACCTCGGAAGGACCTTCAGCTTAATAAGTAACGGCAAACAAGGTTTTGCAGCCCCAAGTTAGAAGAAAACAGCCTTTCAGTAAAAAGAAAACAACATATTTGATAGGTTGTGTGCACATTTCTCATAGGTATACATTCTGTGAGTACTTTGGCTTAGAAACTCAGTAAATTGTTTATTGGAAGCCATTAATAAGCAACGGCATACCTGTGAATTAGTCATAAAAGACTCATGCAAAGCAGCCAAACAACTTTAAACATAGATAGCCTTTAAGTTCCAGTGGAGATCCTAAAGTTAAGAAATACATGAGGGTAAACGTATAAAAAAAACATGCACAATGCTGTAATAAAAGTAGAATATTTACATTGAATACAAAGATTCTCACTGTTGAAAAATTCACTCAGAATAAACATCTAGCAAGGTTAAAGCAAGCTGAATACATGGGTATGTAATACTGTCAAAATGGAATAAGGTGTTTTTGATTATTTTAAAGATATAACATGGAACACAACAATGGCAAAACATTCACTTATTAATTACAGCTCTATTAAACACCATCTCAAACATCTGATTACTAACATAACGGGATACGTGCCCCCTCAGTCTTGCTATAAATCCAAAATGATAAGATAAAATGAAATCATCTGTATCAGCCAAAAAGTAAATCTATGAAAAGTAACATGATTTTTTCTTATGAATAATAAACGACTTATTCAATAATATTCCTCTTACTAGACTGAGGGCCTCGGCCTGGTTTCCTGAAAACACTGCTGTATCTGAGCCCTTAAACCCTTCAGCTCAACCTGAATGATATTATTACATCATGTCTCACTCTGGTTACATCCAATATTAACCTTTAGCCCCTTCCATCATCTTGTTTTCACATTTACATTGATTAAATCTCTGCTGATTCTCAGTTCACTCACCTCCTGACCCAAATCTAATGATCAGATATTGTCTACACAGGATATGGAGTTTTGTTCCAAAATGAGCTGTCAATTATAAATCTGCACCTCACAAACTGATTGCCATCTCAGAACGAGGAGGAGTTGGTAACGGCTTTATTTGCCAAAATGAGAAGATCAGATCCATAATAATTTAGAGACACTGAATGTTAATCTTCAGGTATTACTGGTTATCCACTTAAAAAACTGTGATTTGGAAGATGCTTAAAAGAAATCATTAATTGGTATTCATTACACACACGCACACACACACACCAGGGTGTATTTAATGTTTGAGGAAATTATAAAGAGCTTGATTATATTACAGGCTTATTACAGTATATTTTCTAAACTGCTGCCACAGAATGTTATATAGTGTTTGTGCTAAGGTGAGCTCTCTTTTGCATTGTCACTGTACTTATCGCCCTAAAGTAGATTTACAGCTGAATCTGATTTTTTAAATAAATATGACACAGTAAAGTACATGTAGGTACATTTCTTTAATTTTGCCTGGATGAAAACTACATTCTGGTACAACTTCAGTTTTTATTTTACTGCGACACGTTCACTGCAGTGAGGTGAAACAACTTTACCAAGCAGATGCTCCATGTTTAGCAAGATAGTTGTGGATTTCTGCTAAAATTGATTGGGTTGTTTCAGTTTTTCTGCTTTATTTGTGTTTTTAAACAGAGGGCCAAGACTACAACTAAACATATACTGGATCTCTCTTTCTCCCTCTATAGGTGATAGAGTGTATAACCCAGGGCAGGGTGCTGCAGCGCCCCAGGACCTGTCCTAAGGAAGTGTATGATGTGATGCTGGGTTGCTGGCAGAGAGAGCCACACATGAGACTCAACATCAAAGAAATCCACGGTCTGCTCCTCAATCTGGCCAAGGCCTCACCTGTATACCTGGACATACTCGGCTGAATAGAAGAGGCGGGCGGAGGAGAGTTTCTGAATGTGTGAGTGTGTGTGTGTTTTTGTGTCTAGGTGGGGGTGGTTACTGTAACTACGTGCATTTAAGGTTTCATGCATGTGTGTGTTTGTGATAGGGTGGACATGGCGACACCTCCGAGTGTGCAAGGCTCATGCAAGTGTGTGCATACAAGGCACCCCTGTACAGGATGTGAAGTTATTATCAAACTCTTAAAGGCAATCAAAAAAAAAAATTCTTCAACTCTTCCCCAGTCTCCCTTTTCCTCCCTGGCAATTTCCTCTCCTTTGTGCACCTCTACTCCTTCCCTCCTTCCTTCCTGAAGAGACATTTATTAAGCGTAATTTAACTTTGGAGGTAAAAAGCTTCTCACTTCTTTTGAAATGCTTTAAAGTGATTGGGGCTAAACTGATGAAACCTGATTACCAGAACTTAAAATTTAGTGACTCATTCCTCGCTGCCTGTTGGACAACAAGACTCATTTCAAGAAGGCACGGCGCTGGGAAGGTTTTCCAGAAGCTTTGGTCCTTTGCGTGTAAATACGAGACTATGTGACGCCGAGACATTTCAGAGGACATGGCTCTGTGAGATGCTGAGCCATAAAAACACTGTGTTTTCTTCCCCTTCTCACACTGTTTCTCTAAACTGTACACCAGTATTAATGTCAGTATTCATTTAACACAGCCTGCAAATATGATTACAAAGGTTATGATTAACTTTATGGTACACACAGGAGATTGACTTTGACAGAATTTTTTAAAAAGTTAATCAGATACAATCAAAATTAGTTATAGAGGCTTAAGTGAGTCGCTGGTGAAAAAAAAAAAAAACAATTTATGAAGAAATGTAAAAAGCTTAATTTACTGTATCTGGCACTGATCTAAAATATCTCCTCATGCAACAGACTGGTTATTTTATGGATTTATGCACTCATATCTGTACACTGCATTTTACCTTTATTTTTACTTTGCTTAGGCCTGGCCTGCAATGTCATACAGCACAGGGTAACATGAAGACTACTTTCTTTTCCCCCTCAAAGCGACAGATGCTCCACTTGTGATGTCAAGCGCTCATGTCGAAGGTCAATTGATTAATTTGTCCGCAGCTGTCTGATAGTCGTGAGGTCTTGGTGTTTTGGGGTGGGTGGGGGGTGGGGGGTGGGGGTGTAAATTTTGCTAAAGAAGCCTGGGTTGTGAGTAGTCACATGTGTGGGTGGCAGAGCTGGAGAAGGTGTGGTTCATCTGGTCAACCCATATTAAATCATCAATGCTCTCAGCACTTAGACATCCTTGAAAACCACATCTGTGCTAGAGGAGATGCACACAAAAACACTGTATGCTTTATCCTGTCATCCATTCACACACACACACACACACACACACACACACACACACACTCTCTCTGAAAGACACTCAAAACGGGCCAAGAAGGAAATTGAATTGTGCATGTTTTATTATTTGAGCGGTGCAGTGCTTTAGCCAGGCCCTGTCCTCTGTAATGGTGTAATGTATATTTCATTACAGCCTAATGGGCTCCATTAGCACAGTCTCCTCACAGACATTCAAGACTTATTGTTTTATGGCTGAGAAGGAAGGATGGAGAAATGGAGAGAAGTAGTGAAGGAGGAGAAAACAGAAAGAGGGATGAGGAGCAATGGAGAGGAGAAATAAGGAGAAGTAATAATGCATATTGCAAGGAAATGGAGAGCAAGGGAGAGAGTTCAGGACAGAAGCAATGGGGTAGAAAGGAGAAGACGAGTGGAGTGTGAGGCCAGGAATGGTTCAGGTAGAGAACGATGAAGAAGGAGAAGATAGCAGAGTCAAAAAAGGGGAGGAGAGAGAGAGAGGTGTGAATGTCCTCAGGGAGAGAGTGAGAGTGAACATCAATCATTACTGTGGCCTGGAGTTGTTCTATAAGCCACAACTTCAACTTCATGCTCCCATCCCATTCCTGTGGCTGGCCTGAACCACACACACACACGCGCGCACACACACGCGCGCGCGCACACGCGCGCACACACACACACACCTTACTGGCAGTCCACCAACAGCTTACACTGAAATAAACTCAATAATTCACCACACTTTCCCATTATTGAGAACCACTTCACTCACTTACAGTTCAGCTCACATATCTGGTCAAATGCTTACAGACACACTGTATATAACCACAATAGTTCACATGCATGCAAGGAAACACATTTCAATGTTTATTTATTTCTTTTTTTACATTTTACTGGGGCATCTTTTACTCTTTGCAGATGTATTAAGTGTCATTAACACTGCAGCTTCAGCCATGTTGATAAGATGTAAAACAGCCATTATTTGTTTATTAACAGCACTTGACGGTATTGATGTTTGTGAATTTGGAAAAATTAATTTTATTGATTTATAGTATTATTTATAAATTAAGAAGCATTTTGTACATTTCTTTCTATATCTAACGTTGCCTTTTGCAACACTAAGCTGAAATTGAACACTGATATGATAACACTGATTATGTCTTTGCATATGTAAAAGAATCTTGAGTGCATATGTATTTTTACATCAGGCTCCATCTTAACAGCTGCCTAGCCTGCCCTCATATACAGTGTATTCCACAACAGGGATGGATGTTTCACCAGTCTATCGCTTTTGAAGATTTTGTTTGACTGTTGCAAGATTATTGCCAACTGCCAGAGCATGAATGCAAGGATTAACGCCTGTAGCATTGACCGCGCAGGCTAAAAAGGTCCTCAAAATCCATCCCTGCCATATAATAGTCAAGTAGAGTTTGTACTGAGTTAGCACACTCATCACAATACAACAAAAACCTGCCACACAATACGGGCAGGGTGTGAGCTGGAACAAAAAAACAAAAAAAAACTGTGAGAAACAAACAGTGCATAAAAACACCTCCAGTGTCAAGAGTATGTTGAAGCAACATCTCAGCTGGCTGCACTGTGTGAGTGTGTGTGAGTGTGTGTGAGTGTATGTGTGTGTATGCGTGTGTGTGTACCGTATGTGTGCATGCGTGAACCTGCAGTGTTTCTTTCTTTTTTTTTAAAAAAAAAAAATAATAATAATGAACTGTGTCAAAGTTAGACAGCAGTGATGTTTTGACAGTTATAGGAAGAGGCTGTGAGAGGGATGTTTGTTGTGATGAAGACTCGTCAGCACAATCCAGGAGCGTTCTGTGAAACTTTAACTCAGCTCTGTCTTCACATCGATGCCTCAGAGCAAAGGTATTGGTCAAATGAAGAAAAAAAAAAAAAAAAAGAAGAAGAGGAGAAAAAACAACAACTACATCTCTCCAACTGCTGTATGAACGGACCCCTCAGAAAAGGAGAGACTGACAATCACAGACTTCGCTCTTTCTCTCTCTTTATTCAAGTGACCTACTGTAAAATAGACTATTCAACCAACTTTCCTCTTCTATGCTGCCTATACTGTACGTGATAGTCTTAAACTTTGGTCTCTAGAAGTGCTACTTTTTTTTTTTTTTTTTGTAAGATTAAATAACAGCAAGGAATGAACAAAAATACATGTACAAATGTGAATAAGCTGCTAAAAGAACTAAGCGTTGCTAATTACTGTCGGAGACTGTGTCAATATCTAGATTGTACCATATTCTTTTTTTGCTTTTTTTTTTTGTTTGTTTTTAGAAATGGAGGGCAGAGAAATGGGAGGTATTTGTGGGACTCACAAATACGCTAAATGACATACAGAAGTGCCTGGGAAGCCGAGCATTTTCCTGGCACCATGTTTTTGTGCGTTTATGTCTGTGTGTGGAGAAGGCTGATTGATGCCAGAGTCAGTCAGGAGGGATCCATAGGCCACGTTCACACTTTACCCAAATCCTAGTTCAAATGCAATGAGATTCAACAAATTGAATTGTTGGTGCTCTTCACCAATTCATGATAAACGACTTTACCCAGTTGTGTAGGACTGAGGTTGGTATTATGGCAGCTAAGATTTATGGAATCTCTCAATTGCTTTATTTTTGACTCCAAAATCAGCATTTCTCTCTACACACCTTACTAAAGCCTGGGTTTGACAGAGGTATATCAGCAATATTAACAAGCATTTTCCTTTGCCTGTTGCCTCCCTTTAACATAAAAATTGAGCTGAGTTTGGGCTAAACCGAAGCATATTCCACATACAGTACAGATATGGATCACTACTTTGGGAGTGTTATGATCCAAATCATATTTAATCCCCCCCTCTGTCTCTCACAACCCTAATCTAATAAAGCAGAAATATAAAGGTCATCTTTAAGATTACCTTTGTGCTTGGATGCTTCTGAAGCCCCTACCTCCTGAAGATTGTAATACTTGTAATGCTTCTCCGGAGAAAAAAAAAAAAAGATTTTGCTATATGCAGCACTTTTCAGTATCTGATTTTTTTTTTCTTTTCTGTGCTGTTTGTCTCTGTGTTGAGGGTTTCACTGCTGCCACTGTGGTAGACAAAAACTGGATTTTGGCTGTGTGTCAGATGCTTGGATTGTACGAGACCTAAAACCCAAGGGCAAAACCCTGTAAGGTTCTATTATCAAAGATGTTAAAATTTCCTTTCTATGCCTCTCTTCAAAATGTAAGAAACATCTGTATTGCAAAGCACACAAGGCAATTAAAAGCTGAAAATATTCTGATCGATGCAGCTAAAGTTTGTCTTTTCGAGCATGTTGTTATTTGGCAAACGTTTTGATGTCACTCATCTCTGTTCTGCTGGGGAACTCACAGAAACACACCGCAGAAGTAACTTGTACCGTCATGTAGTTGCACAGTAGAAGTGATCATACTGAGTCATGATGCTAATGATGATGATGATGATGATGATATGATTTCTCTCTGAACATGGACCAGTCTGTCGTGATGCAATGTAATTAATAAAAAAAAAAGTGTTATGTCACGTCATTGTTCCTGTAAGTGAATGTACTGAGCAGTGTGTGTGTGTGTGTGTGTGTGTGTGTGTGTGTGTGTTAGAAAGAGACCCAAGTAAGCCAAGAGGGAAATGGCAAAGAAAGCGAGGGGGCTTTGCAAGTAACAGAAGGATTCAGGCATGCTCAGGGTGCTGTGAGAGGAACAGGAAAACATGCTAAATTTAATTGTGTGGTAGAGCTGGAGTGTTTGAGTGATGCTACATCTCTCCCACTCCATTAATCCCACTACAAATCCAGTGTGTTTTAACAAAAAAAAAAAAAAAAAAAAGAAAGAACGCACTCGGTTTCCAGATTAGGAACGGGTTGAGAGCTTTTGCAGGGAATTGCGCTAACAAATTGTACAACAGAGTATGTTTAAATCCCTAATGCAATTAAGCACCGGCTGAATTAATATGTTCTTCTTACACAGACCTCTTTCTACAAGTTATTCTTTAATAAAAACAACGCTGGAAAGGAAATGAGAAATGCACAAGACAGCACAAAATTCACCTTGGTGTAAGAGTGAGTGTGTTTGTGTGGGAGGCTGTGGAGGAAGGGAAAGTACCTAACTCAGCATACTGTATGTGTGTGTGTGTGAGAGTGTAAAGAAACTACGCGCTAGTAGTGCTGTTGTTGGTATACAGTAGAGAATGCCTGCACTCAGCACTTCAAACTCATAAATAACACTTTTAATCAACACACACACACACACACACACACACCCACACCACCACCACCTTGTAAGGATGAGAGGGGCCGTAAAAGCTGGTGTACTCTATGTCTTGGTACAGTAAGACGAACACAGATTAACTGCTGCCACTCTCAGGCTCAGGTGCATCTTGGTGGTTTATTTTCCTAAGTTTTAAATCCAGCTAAACAGCTTTGTCAACACCCCCTTAATTTCTGCTTCAAGACAGTATTATTACACCTTTGATCTCAATTAATACACGTTTAACCTCAATAATTGCAATCTAAAACCTTTTTTTTTCCTGAGGAAGAAAAAAGTACTGCAGGGAAGACCAGAGGGGTCTACAAGAATATGTAAGTAATTTGCTTTGGCAAGTTTAATTAATTAAAGCTGATTTGCTTTGACTAAGTATTTAAGTAATACTAATCTGCTTTTTGGCAGGTTCTTTAAAGAAGCCTGAAGAGAGTGAAGTTTAGGATTCAGAGAGTTTGACATTAAATACAACTGCAGATCCCCTCCAGATCAAACACACACACACACACACACAAAAACTAATTTGCATCAAAATATAAATTCATGAAGGAAATGGCAACCAGATTATATTTTCTGTTAACATAATGAGACGTTAGCGGATCAGTAAAATATTCACAGACAAGGTTGTTGTTCCTGCAGTACAAGGACCAGCTTAAACTCGTAGGTACTCGCTTGGCACTTGGTTAAACCTAAGAAAAGATTGTTATCTGGCTTAATATAGAAAACATTATGAACACAGTGAATTCAGAGACAGTGTTTTCATTAACATTTAACCAAAACCAGAATCTTTCTTTAACCTGAACCAAAGTGTGTTTGTTGCCTAAACATAACAGATGGGACTGAGCTTGCAAAGCTTCTGGTGCAACATTCCTGTGTTTGATATCTCTGCCACCTGAACCATCTTCTGGCAACGTTGGTGCTACATAAATGTGGCACTTCATCTATTTATAGCATCTGTTAGGACGTCACTTCACACTCAATTATTACATCAAAAGCCTGTACAATGAAAACATGCCCAGCAAATAATAAATGAAAGCCCCAGATTAAGTTAACTGAGTGAACTTAGTGAAATAAGTGAACTTGTGTTTATGAAATCTTATCGTGGAAAAGGTAATAGGGTGCAATGCCATAGGAGGAAAGCAAAATCATCCACCACAAGGGATGCTGACTGTGCACAATCTCCCATGATGATATGATACAATATAAATGTACTGTTGAATTTTAATGGTGACTCAATGCAATAAGCTAAAGTAAACAAAACACAAAGCATTCTGTGTGATTCAGTGCAGACAGTTAAATCCTGTAGTGCCCACAGGCATTATACATAATTAAGTAATGATGAGAATACACACAACTTCTTGACCTTCTCATGATTTAATTAAAAAAAAATGGGGGAGATTTTCTATTTTAATCTTTAGAAATAATAGTAATAGTTGTTTCAGTGGATCCAGTATTTAACAACAGTAAAGTTTCCCATGTACCTGGGTGCATTCAAGGACTTCAAAGCCTGACAAAGCCTTTTAAATGAGGGTTGAAATACATGGAAAGGTGATATATGACCTCAACTGTGCAACCGAAACGCTACAAAGATAATATCTCACCACCTTTGAACACCTTTCAGCCAAAGCTGCCAAACCAAGGCTTTAGAGCCTTTATCAAGCATGCTGTACATCAAAGCCTCTGTAATGTTGTTAGTAACTACAGGCTGCCTCTGCCTTAATACTATACTATTAGCTGTAGCCCCATCTTAGAAAATCTAAAAGTAGTGGGGAAGATCAACTGTTCGTCAGAGGAAATCTGTCATTATTACTGAAACAAAGGCTTAGAGAGAAAACACAACAGGACAAGTGTTCGGGAGGAGACAAAAGCGAGAGAGCCAAAGCGGTTTCATCATGACGTGGACCAGTTAAAGATTTTTAAGACGATGACAGGCAGTCATTAGTGGTTAAGCCCTCACTGCTGCACCTGCGTGGTGACATCATTGCCCTGACAGGGAAGGAGCGTTCATGTGGACGCGTTCCCCTATGAATGTGAGCATCTGTTTGTTTGTGGTTTTATGGTGCACATATAATGATGCTTTGTTCCTCCTGAAAAGTATTATTTTCTTAATAGTACATGAAAAATTACTTCACTTTTTTTCTAATGCCAAAATATAAAGACAGAGCCAAATAAAGAAACATTAATGAGCAATTCTGCAAAACACACAATGCAATTTAGGTGTTTTTGACTCACAGAAACAAAAGTAGCTTCATTTTCAATGTGGTTTCTGTTTTGATACTTGCATCCTCTCCTCTTCAAAAGCACACAAGAGCTTTCTGTTGCTAACTGGATTAATGTCTTTTGCACAAGAGTTAGAACACAATGAGACTTACACTACACTGCTACTTACACTAATAAACTGCTTTACATTGTTCACATATTCAGGCCCTCCTGCCTTTCGCCTCTTAATTAACTCTGACAACTTCTGATAAGCCACAAATTCATTGAGGAAAGTTTTTATCCCAATCAGCTCAGCAACAATGAAACTGTCCTCCCAGGAAACGCCCATCAACAAGGAGAGAGGCATGAAGATGTAGGAGCCAGAAAGAAATATGACAGTGTGGGTCAATATTTAAAAATATTTAAATTAAGTATATATTGGAAAATATGGTGTTTGTGTGTGTGTGTGAGTTTTTGGAACTTTTGTAGCAAAAACTGTTAAAAACTGTCGGCCTGTGATACTGTGCAACTCAGTGGTAACTTAAAAGACTAATTCCAGCACTTATCAAAAATCACATTATTTCCTTAACATAAATTAAAAATTGTCTTTGTTAAACCATCTTAAAATAAATAAGGCTGCAGTACAAAACATAAAGCATCTTTTACTAGAGAATGTTGCGGCAAATGTTCTTCTGCAGAAACCTACTACTTTTAATTTTGAGGTGATCAGTTTATGTTCCACCTAATAGAAAGTCATTTTCTTTTGCACAGCTTTTTCTGTGGAATAGTTAACTTATTAGAGGTAAATGCATGAGGTGGTTGAAAAGAACTAGTAGTAATGGCCCACTTGAAAAAAACGAATTAGATACAAGTATTAAGGTAGCGGAACAAATGGACATATTGTTGCACGCCAAACCTTTGCAGCTCCCCCCTCTAAGTTCTATTGAAAAAGGCATTCACAATACACAGAAACACTCTCTCCTAGAGGACAACATCAAAATGGAAAACACAGAAAAACAGAACAACCGTGTGATCGAGAGCCATTCCTCATCTTTTGTCTCCTGCTTCCCCTGCAAGAGTTTCCTATTCCACCAAAACGGAACAGCCAGTGGCTTTATCAAGATTTATGAGCTAAATCAACATGGGAAATATAAGACACTTGTAGAGGCACAGCATGGGAAAGGAGGGGGAGCAAGTGGAGAGAGAGAGAGAGAGAGAAAGAGAGATGGTGCTGACTGGTGAAGACAGGGACAAAGGAGAAAGAGAAGATGGAGTGAGAGACAGAGACAGCAGAAATGAAGAAAGAAAGACAAATAGAGGCAGATAGCGGGACAGATTTCAAGACTTGATCCAAAAAAAACAAACAAAAAAAAAAAACAATCTTCAGTTCTATCTGATACGTCCCTGCTGTTTTCCTCTGTAAATGTGCCGACATCCAATTTGAAGCTGTTATCAAGAGAAACACTCTAAAAACAAGCAGAAATGGAGCAATGATAAAGAGCAGAATGGACTGGAGACAAGAAGAGGTGAATTTCAGAATCCATCAGCCACAACTGTTTAAGTGCAAAACCCCTAGTGATGTTGCACTTCAGATTCTTTCTTAAGCAAAAGTAACACATACTGTATGAAAATCAGAAGACTGAGAAAGAAACAGCACAGTCACTCAGGCATCAAACCATGTTGCTTTGGGATCACAAGAGGATCTAGTTCAAACAATGTGAGGCAGAGACAGCTTTTCTAATGTAGAGCAAGACATACTGTAAGTTAGATCTCCAACATCAGGCAGTACTTCAACATTTTGCTCTTTTTCCATTTAAGTGAGCTTCCATCCACTAGTTTTCATATACATTTTCATTTTGCACATATATACCTGGCACCAGGAAAAAAAATGAAATATTGCAAAAATATTTCCATGCTTGGCTGAGGTAGAAAAGTTGCTGTATCAATAAAAGCTAAATGCCACAAGATGCATTGAAACACATTTGGTAAATAAATGACATGCATTAAATACTTAACTTAAATGTTCACTATAAAGACAGAAAAATAGCAAGTGACCAGCAAACCAGAACAGATCTGTGTGGGGTGATGAACAAGTCTTACTTTGAGTTGAGGCGGACAAACCAGGCTGGAGACAAAACCAAACTAAGGCCAAAAACCTGCAGGTAATCCACAACAGGAGACGTCCAGAAAGCAAAAGTCCAAAAAGCAAGTCAGAGTCCAAAAACAGGTAAGAAATCCAAAACACAAGGAAAATGAGCCAATCACTGAAAGATGTGGCTAAAACATTTTGGCTACAAACAACATACAAGACATTTTGGAAAAGAGCTAGGAGACACAGGCAGGTGTAATTAGCCTAATGAGGAGAGTAGTGGAGACAGGTGAGGAAGTGAGTCAGTCAGGTGATTGGGAACAGAGGGCATGTGATCAAGCCAGGGACACCTAGAGGCCAAATGAGAAAATACACCCGGAAAACCACACTCAGGGCTGAGACAGGACCTGTGAGGTTTTACTCAATCTGTTAATTAAGTTGTGTCAAGTGTTTCAGGCCATGGTGGTGCAGGGCTGCTGTTGCATTATGGCAGTAACTGTTAGCAGCAATAAGAAATGACCTGAAGGTGATGGAAAGTATTTAAATCGACAGTTAAGGTGAACAGTTATAGGTACCAGGCACTAAAGGTGACCATCAACCAAACAGCAGCAGTGAGTCTCACCACAATCTGCACACAGCAGGTATCCACAAGCTGCAGGAGTCTACAGGAGCAATACACACCTACAGCATCGCACAAAAAAATTGGACCTTCCATTCTCTAGCATAAATAAGGATTGTAGAGGCTGGCTGCACTCAAACACAAAACACAAATGCCCAGTCTTTAGAGGAAAATCTTTAGCTGTTATTTATTACAAAGTTTAAAAGCTCAGTTTACTTGTGGTCTGTAATTGTGGAGCAAGAAACTCAACTTTCTGGGTTCACTACAGGTTTTTATCCTCTTACCAGACTCCAATACACTTTTTATATCTGAGAATTTTTGCATTTTCTTTTGCTTCAGTGCTTAAAAGGAAATTAGCATATTGTATTATGCATTATGTGCCCAGTACCCTAACCAAACTAGGTTTTTTTTCTAATTTGTCAAGTCTATACCTTTGTTAGGCTCAGTATTGTCTGTTTTCTGATTAAAACGAAATTAGTTCTGCAGGAATCTGCTGAATATTAAGTTGTGAAAAAGAACACAACTCTCATCAAAATTCTAACGTGAAAGACATGATAAATGCCAGTCCCCATTATTTTGCAGCCTTTGTCACCTTTAATGAGCGAGGAGTCTGTCCACTGAACAATACCACGCTCCACAAAACGACTGCAGATCTGTGTGTTTCTGCAAATTGAATCAAGTGTGTCTGCAACTGCCTGATTTCCATATGATTGACTAATGAATTGCTGTAAGTGACACAAACTAAACTAAATCAGCTCCATTTGCCCCTGCTGAGATATCTTCTTGTATTTTTCCTCGTGTCTACAGAGTTGCTGGATTTCAGAGGTGGTGCAGTAGTGGTGGCGACAATGTCAGAAACTATGTGAAGAGAAGGAAAGACAAGGTAGAGACTGAGGAACCAGGAGAAATGGTGGAAATAAATGAATCACAGATGAAGAAAGGATAGAGCCACAGTGAGTGATATCAAAAAAGAGAAAACAACCAGTTAAATAAGAGACAAATAGCAAAGCAAAAATAATAAGCAATGAGACTCGATTCAAACCAGGCACAGACAGCTAATCAACCATCAGGAGCCAACAACAGAAAACGCTGGGGAGCCTGGTGCAGAGTGAGCAATAGAGCAAACAGTAGAAGTGAGCCAGCAAGCGAGGGATGGGCTTTTGATGGAGTCTCATCTAGAGTGTTTATGACGAGGGAGCGCCAGCAACGTAATGAGTTGACTGATCAATCTTTCCTCCCTGCTTCGCTGGATCAATAGCACTGTTTTGACATCCTACATTAAGCTCTAACTAATTGCCAGATTGCTAAATGCTTTTAAGAAGGAAGAAAAAAACATATCCAGGGCAATCAATAGTGCAATCACACCAGTGACTCTCTGGTACTGCCAAGGGAGCAGGGATGTGCTGATGTGTGTTTGTTTGTTTGTATGGATGCATGTGTGAGTTTGGCGAGTGTTAAGGGCCAAGCAGTTACCTGCATCATAAACTGCAGGAGCTGCGGATGTGTCTTATTTGTGTGAGTGTGAGTGGTGCTGGGGCAACTGGGAGTTGCGGTCGGGGCAGGAGAGCAGAGCAGCGGTGTATTTGGGGTTTGAACGTCGGCGGCCTCGGTGGGACAGTTAACTGACTTGGCTCACAGCTTCGTGGCTAAACCACCAAGACTTTAAAACAGCCCTCACTGACAGGGGATTTGATCCTTAAAAGCTTCGTTTAATCATAGCTCTGTGTGCAGATGTTTAAAAACATGGTTGCTTTGTCCGTAGTCTTAGTCATCATTCCTGTTGGTTAGAGCAACATTATTGTGGACAACAAAGATACTGTTGTTGCCTTTCTTATAAAATAGCAAGTCTTCTAATTTAAACAATCAATTAAATTGCATATGTTTGTAATTGCCCTGGGAGTCAGGGATGCACAGGCTGACAACACTGGATGACCATGGACACTCTCTCCTCTTCTCTTGTTCTCCACCTCAGTGGGGGATAAAAATCCTTTTTCATGAATTTTTTAGACAAGTGTTTTTTTCTTGGACTGAAGACCCTCTCCCGTACAGTCGGCTCATGCATTTTTAACAAGTAGAAACGCGTCGGACAAAATGCCACGAATTTAAAGTCCAAGTATAAGGGTAGCTGACCTGGTGTCTTACTATTTTCACATTTCACACAATCCTTTTCACACAGTGTGATTCAGGTGCCATGAGAGGAATTTCAATGGCGGCCCAAAGGACGAGCATGGAGGACAAGGCAGAGGCGTCATTTATTCAGTGTCAACATAAACAATCAAACTAACGGAGCCTATTGCTTCTGTTCAAATTTCACTGGATATGACCAGTGTCTCTAATGATTTCTGTGAGCTCTCAGACTTGAACTTTGAAGCCATGTTGACATTAATTTCAGGGGTGCTGATTGTAGAATACTGAAGGAGATGTTAATTGCGTGCAGATGATATCATGATGACAGTGTGATTAGGCACCATGACTCTAATTGCTAAACAACTTAGTTTTTTTTTATATCACTAATGAAGCTAAACCAGACTTGTATGCCAAAATGTGTGCAGCATTGATGTATTCTGAGCTGAAATGATTAGTTGATTAATCAATTAGCTAAGTGAAATTGTATTGTGATGACTGATTTATAATTTAAGGAAAATTTCTTAAATAGTAATTTACTGCTTCTTGACTTACTATTTTTAGGTTTTTGATGTTTGGTCGGACAAACCAAGTGACTTGTACGTGGGAACATCCGTGCAAGAAGGAAAGAGGATTTTTTTCTCCTTCTCTCAAGAGTTTTTCAGGGACTTATTTCTATATCTGTGGTTTTATTAGCATTTACCTCTTTCTTTCCTTTATCTTTTCACTTCTGTCTTTATTTTCTTCCTGTTTTCATGACATCTTCTCCATTGTCCCTTTTCTCCTCTTCCTCCTCCTCCAACTACACCCGCTGTCCCTGACTTCTACTGTTTCCACATCTCTGCTATTAAAACACCTAAATTATTAAACCTATAGTGATAATCAATCAATAACACTCTTTCTTCGAAGGATAGATCACTTAATAATTGACTAATCCTGAGGGAACCTCTGCCCCCAGTGAGTAAATGAGTGCATGTGTTTTGCGTGTGAGTGCGCACGTGTTCACCCCCTAGGAAGGGCTCATCCATTTGCATCTGTGTGCACCTGCATGTCATATTGTTCCCTTTGATTGGGGCGACTGAGGTAGACTGGCTATGATGAGGGTCATGGAGGACTAATTAAACTCTTAACATTCAGTTCTAGAGAAGCAGGAGAAGGGAACCATCAATGGATGTAATTAGAATGACTAAGCCACAGGTGCAAAAGGGTAAACAAACACATTGCAGGCTACGTCATACATCTTCAGTGGGAAACTTTCAATCCCTCATTCCACAAATGTGTATGATAAAAAAAAAAAAAAGAAACTCTGCAGGGATGTTTTTTTTGTCCAGGCTTTTCCTGTTCTCTCCCTCTGTCTCTTCAGCTAAATATCTCTCCTTATCCCAGCTTTGTCCTCATTTCAACTGCTAGTGTGGAAAAAGAAAAGTGACCTACTTACAAAACACTGTACTAGCTGCATGAAGCCAAACTTTCTAGATTCTGTCAAACAAAGGAAGGAGGTATCATTAAATATTTTCATTTTACAGTCAATACTTTTATATTATTTATATTTTATTTATATGTTGTATCAGTTGAGTTAATCTGCTATTGCATTCAAATTATGACGTGCAGGTGGCTTTAGAGGATGTTTGTCATTTACTGGTGAGCTCTACAGTGCAGCCACTAATAGGGTACTGCTGTAATCAATACTTTTATATTAATCATGAAAACTGGCTGCATGAACAGTAATGTAGCAGCCGCCTTTATTTAAACTTCTCTATACTTGCTTGTAACACTTGACCCTGGTCAAGATAAAAAGGCCAGAGCTCCACCTGCTGAGGAGACTAAGGTGGTTTGGTGTGCTGGGGACATTCCCTAGGACCTCTTTTGACACAATGGTGCCATCAGCCATCTTTTGTGGAGCGGTTCGCTGGAGCAGCAACATTTCCACCACAGACAGGAAGAGAGTGAACAAACTAAAAAGCTCTGTACAGGGATGCCCCCTGGATCCAGGTCAGGTGGTGGGAGACAGGAGGATGTTAGGCAAGCTAGCATCCCTGCTGGAGAATGACTCCCACCTGATAAATATAACTCTGACAGCACTGGACAGCTCAGTCAGTGACAGTCTGCTTCACCCTAAGTGCATGACAAAGCGATACAACTGGTCCTTTTTTCCTGCTGCTGTCAAACTGGAGACACAACCCCCCTGGTATTTATTATTCCAAAGTACAATACTTTCTAACCTTGTATCCTTATTATATTATATTTTTATTGTAAATACTTACTGGGTACCTCTGTACTTTTATTATCCTTATCTTGTGTCGTACCCTTGCTGCTGTAACACTGAGAATTTCCCCATAGTAAGGAAATAAAGGTTCACCTTATCTTATCTTATCTAATCTTATCTTACCATATGTACTTATTGAGAGTCAAGTAGGTTTGGGCCTGGCTGGTACTCAGATGGGTGAATGCCTCGGAATACCAGGTACTGCAAGCTATGTTTGGGTGCTGGTCTGACAACTCACCCCTTTAAAAAAACTCAATGACTAATTGAAACAGAAACAATCAGCATTTCTTCTGGCGAGACCTCGTTACCCAACGTGCTCACCAGCACAGCCTTTAGCTCATAAATGTGGCAGAGAGCCACTAGTGGGGACCGTGATCACGACTTGTTTCTGTTGTCCTAAAGTATCGTTACATTTAAGTGACATTTGAACATTTTAAGTTTCTTGTTTTTCTTTGAAAGAATGAAAAGAAGCATTTAAGTGTTAGATATTAAACTATTCCTTTAACAGGCAACCAAACTTGTGTTCATTATATATATCCATGTTCATTTCATTATTTGATAAATAATAGTACACGCAAAAGTTGCAACCAGAAATGCACCCAAGATTAGAGCAGATCCAGCTCTGCAGATATTGTTGTATTTAAAGTTCAGTGGGAATTGCTGTGTTGCACACACTCTGGGGTGTTTTGGCTCTTGTTGGTCTTTGCTCTTAACATTCCAATGAGCAATGAAGCTTTTTCAGTCAGGAATTCGCCCCTCATCCCATCTCTGCCTTCTGCATCAATAACAGCTCTCCTGTCAATTGTGACAGCCAAGTACCAGCAGCCCGCCTCCATCCTTAAATTACCTCCTAAATCTTGGAAGAGGGTCATACACATGTTTATTGTTGATGGGATTGGAAGCTACCTATTAACTTGACACATGGCTCAACAGTCACTCAGTCAAGCCTTTGGGGTCACACAGGAGGTCAGGTATTTTTGCTTTTGGTGGATTTGAGATGTTTCAGGAGGAAACATTAGTAGAAATGATCTCATGTTATACTCACTGTTATAAACACTGCCATATTAAATCTGCATTCCCAATAACAACATCCTTATAGCTACTGATGATCTGTTTAAGATTCTTTCATCATCTGTCTATGCTTTAACAATTACCTCTGTTATTAAGACAGCGGGTACATTTACATGCACACAAAGGATTGGGTAAAAATTGAATTTTTAATGATTTTTATTGCTTCAACTATTAGATTAACAATTTTGATGCATATACACATTAAGCTACAGTGGCCCTGAGAGCTCCTCACACTGCAAAACACACACAGAGAGACCAAACACAAGTAAAGGAGGAAAATACCAGGATTGTCTCATTCACTGTGTGGGGACACAATCTGGCAGTTACCCAGACATACATTTACCAAACTAACCAGTTAGTCCTCAGCCTTAAAGTCCTTTGTCTTTTAAAGTGAAAAATACAGTTTAAAAACACTACTGACATGTTCTTTATGGCCTGATGCACCAAAATACACCAAAGCATATTCCAAACCTGGACATGTCACACAAGGTGAGATTTATGATTTCCTCAATGTGTAAATTGTATCTTTCAGTTTTCAAAAGAAAAAGCTTCAGGGATGAAGGGTGACAAGTTTGACAAATGCACTACTGGGTAAGCACCCTACATCATCTAAAGAGCAGTGTGCAGCCAATACTAAAGTAGCTAACTAGTGCTAATGTCATCAGTAAATTTGGATGTGTTTTCTTCAGCTGCCTTGCACTGAGCTGTCAGGGTCACTGTGGTAAAAACGTTAAGTAGGCTATGTGTGATTAGAGAGCAGACCGCTACACTTATATCTGTAGCAGACGTACTTTAACTTCCATATTAATTACACTCCTGAAAAAGTGTGTGTGCCGGTCTGTCTGTGTGTCTCTGGTTCTATCATCATCACTCAAACTCTGTTTGACTGTCTTCATTACCACGTGTACTCGTCTGTCTCTGCTTTAACACCTCATACTTTATGCTTTATGTGTGTCTATGTGTTTTATGCATCTGCATAGTAAGTCCCTGTTTTAACCTAAGGATTATAGCTGTTGACCTTGCTGACGTCCATCCATTGACATCTTCAAATCCCTTTGGTCCTGGGTCTTATTGTTCGCTGACACAGGCCTATAAGAGCTCACTGTCTCTTTGTGTTTTTTTTTTTGTTTTTTTTTGTCTTCACTCTCCGTCTATGACAGAAAGCTGACACTAGAGAGCTGTCCCTTCCTTTCTTCTTTCAACCTCGGCATCTTTATTTTCCTGTTGTTTTCCTCTGTCCAAGCATCTGAATCTTTCATTTTATTCTTCATCTTTGCTTTATTTCGTCTTTCCTCTCTACATTCACACCTTAATTTCTCTTCAATTTACAACCATTTATGTTCTCAGTCCTGCTGTATTTTCTGCCGCCTGCCATTAATTAAATCCTCAACACATTTCGCCCTGTGTGTTAATCAGATGCATGTCAGCCGGTTGTTGTCAGAGAAACCTGCAGTTGAAATCAATGCCTCTAAAATCCTGCATGTGTACAACTCGAGAGTTGTGCTGGAGGTTGATGTGTGTTTGACTGTTGTTGACTGTATATTCATGTATATTATTTTCACTCTGAATCACTGAAAAAGCTTTGCAAGTGGATCCTGAATGACCCTAGATTTGATATATATTCCCATGCTGTACAAAACAATTACTCTGATTGCAGAAATCAAAAGGCTCACAAAGTTATAGCATTTCATTAAATCCTGTGTTTATTTACCTAAATGATATGCTGCACTGGAACTTTTACATACTTTTGCTCTTTGCAGAGAGTCATTTATGCTATACAACACCAGGATACTCGATGTGGAGGTGCATGTGTGTACAGTATGAGTGTGTGTGTGTGTGTGTTTGTCTATCTAGTATCTCCTGAGTTCTGTCTACGGAGCAATACACTTCCGTTTTCCTGCTTTGTCGGCCAATGATAACCTGATACACCCTGGGGAGAGCCGTGGGGGCGGCGATGGGGGGAAGTGGAGGAAAAGAGGGACCAGAGGAGATCGGAAAGACGTGGAAAGAGATGGGCTGATTTAGCAATACTGCATTTGGGTTTGAAACATACAAAAGAGTCAGTCTATACAAATGAAATCATCTAATCAGTCTCTACTGTGCTGATGAAACAAGCAGATAAATCAACGAGAAAAGAAACGCTTTCTGATTTCCACACCGTCTGCTTCTCAGAGGTAAATTGCACAGACATCGTAGCCTCTTAGATGTTGTGTCAGTGGGTCTGAGCCACTTTCTCTCTGTCCAACCTCTCAGGACACAATGCTGTTCATTATTCAACTCTTTCAATCGGTTTCAAGTCTGCCACATTTGCATATGCATGCTAAGAGGGCATCTTATTGGAGGAGAGGTGGGAATGGAAATGGAATGAAAAGCCCCCACAGAGGGAGAGTGGTGTATAAAGAAAGGCTAAAAGGAGGAATGAATGAACAAACAAGTGAATAACAGACGGGATGTGAGTAAGTGCTTCTAGAAAAATCAGTCTCTGGTTTCCACGGCAACGAGAGGTGCAAGTTGGCTGTGCTCCCTACGTAACCAATTATGTCTGTGTGTGTGTGTGTGTGTGTGCAAGCGTGGATCTACTCTCTAGGGCTATTGATATGCAAAAGAGAGAGCGGGTCCAAGTGAGCTTCTGTGAAAATGTTTGCAGGGCATTTGATTTGAACGTGGTATGTTTGCATCTGTGATCTGTGTCAAGCTGTCTTCTGTCAGTTTATCACCAGCAAAAATGTATGTCCTTTACATACATACACACACAGAGACACACACGCACGCACACACGTGCGTACAAAGCCCAACATGTAGCCTAAACACTGTTGTGTTTGTAGACTGTTTACAAAAAACTGTACACACGGGCTCTAACTGTGCAAGAACACAATCACAAGTGGCTCCCCCTAGTGAGAAATTCAATTCATGGCACAGTGTTTGGTCGGTGTAGGGCTTTTAGATTCTGGTTTTCTTTCTTGTTTTTCAGTGGCAATTTCTGCTTTCATTGCCAGGACTTCAGCTTTGGTCACTCTGCCAACAACAGAAAACTGATTTAATGAGAGTCACTGTTAGAAATTAGCGTGTGCGGACACTGTGAAGTAGTTGCACAAGTAAAAAGTGTATGCCAAAGAGGCATCAAAATCCATAATAATTCAGCACGTTTTATTGCTGCAAACATCCATTTAACATTAGTTAAAAAAATACTGTTTAGGGATAAGGAACTTCCCAGAACATTTAGATGGTTTGCAACTATAGATTGTTGTGAGAGAGATTGTTACACACATTAAATGTCTCCCTCAGTAATGGTGTTGTTTTTATCACTTTAGTTGATCCATAATTTCTCATCCAGTGCCAACATTAGCTCGGAATTGCAATATTTTGGGGTGTGATGTAATTTCTCATTATTCCCATTAGTCCCAGTTGTGCAATTTATCAGAGGACATCATTGTGAGAATGTTGCCCTGCTGACATTAGCATATGTGCCAACATGCAGCTTCACAGAGTGGCTGGACTGGCTGTAGGTGCTTAGTCTTAATACTTTATTTTTATAGCTTTGGAAACCCACACTTGTTTTTATATCTTAACTGCCTAATATTGCCTTCTTCTCTGCTAGTGTGACACTTATATTAGCCTGTTTTTAAACTGTTGGTTCATGCTGCCCTTTTAGTCAGGTATCTTGATGAGACTTTTACGTGATATCAGGAAGAACAGATCTATCCTGTGGAAATAGATGAGATAAATTCCTGTTCTTGGTGTCAGTTTAAAACACTAAATATGCTGGCATCACTTTTAACCATTCAACCATCTTGAAAGCACTATTACCTATCACAGTGTGTAACTGCTTCTGCTGCTTACCTCTTTATCAATGGCTTCTGATGTTGAATTACATCAGAAATCAAACATACACACAGTTATTTCAGTCGTGCGTGGTGCTGTAACATGCAGCCTGTACACACACATCTTTGTCAGGCCGTCTTTGTGGACTTGTACCTATTCAGATGAGCCAATCTGTCCCTCAGCAGGACCACCAGTGAGTTAGAGGAGCAGCCAAGTTGGACTCTGGCACTAATTGGCTACGCTGTTAGAGGCTCACAGAGCCACACTTTGGCTACAGAAATGTGAGGATGCAGGCTGGGCACAATGCCTGTGTGAATGCGTGAGACAGAGGGAAAGAGATTTCTAATTAGAGGTCTCTGATGAACATGAGAAACCTACAGACACAGTTCAAAACCCTCCACCCTACAGAACACACATACACACACTTCCCATCCTGTCACCAGAGCAGCTAATTGGTTGGTTGCTGCTGGTGTTTCTGGTGCTGCTTGGAGGGTGTGTCTATGTGGGGTGGTCTTTTATCTGATGCACTTCAGCTGCTCTGATTGACAGCTGGGACAGGAAGTGAGGGCGTGGGGCTTAGAGAGGAAAAGAGCTTTTCTTTCTATGCTGCCTTCCTCAGATTACCATTCTCCTCCACCTCTCCAAATTCCTCTCATCCTCCTCTCAGCTTTTCTAATGCTTTCACTCTCTTCTCTCTGCCATCTCTTGCTTTCCTCCTCCTCTGCATCATTCTGTCCATTTATATGTCTTTTGGTCTGTTTATGTCCAAATATGTCCATTTATATCCATTCAGCATCACAGAATATTTCTTTTGAAGACACTTGTGCCAACTTTTTGTTACCCCATTCTTGCCGTGTTCATTTCCTCAGAAGAAAAAGATTAGGTTACTTGGGGCACTTAAGCAGCGGAGGTACATTGCTAAACAAATGCTTATACAACTGTGCTACTGACATGAAGTGATTGAGTATCTACTTATGCTCTATTAGCCCAGAAATAAATCAACTCAAACCAAACCCAGGCAGTGCTTTGTAGATTCGACCAGGTAGTAGTCCCCATACCAGGTATGTTAAGTGTCTCATACAGCAGGTTAACTGTCATGTTCATGTACCAGTCTGGATACACAAAGATAGTTATATCAACTAACAGCTTCAGTGAAAAAAATACATTGATTTTTTTTTTTTCCCTTCAAGACTGAATTGAGAGCTGCTGTTCTCCAAGAGGTTGATTGAGGACAAAGCATTACATCATCATATTCTTGAAGCCCCGTCTTTCTATATTTAACTGTAGCAGTTATCTGCATAAGAACAAAAAAACTTTAAAATCTGACAGACAGATAGTTTTATCACTCATACAGTATCTATCTATCATTTGTATCATTTGTTGTCATCTACCACTGATCTTTCATAGTTGCTAGGAGTGGATTATCTATATATAGGCTTTTCTCACATATATAGCATTTAAATGATTTAAACAGTGCAGAAAGTTTTTTACAGAATTTGTTCACAACAAAAATGTTAATATTACAAGAATTATGTTTAATATTGATCTAAGATTTAAAGGTTCAAAAGCTACTTCAGTAAAAGATGTACATTTGTTTCATGCATTTCTACCATGTGTTTGTAGGCCATCACTGAAGCTGCGCCCGCAAGAAAAATAAAATGAAATGCCATAACTCGGAAGAATCGATATTGATCTAGGAGTATAAAGTTGAAAAGCAAGCAATAAAGTTGCTGACCTTGAAACAGAGCTCGTCAGAGCACACCCAAACCAAATGTATTTGTAAATTATTATTTTCATAGCTCATTCCTCACAGTTGTAACATTTTCTCACCAGCTGGAAACAAGCCTAACATGTATGAGAGATACGTTTATTATACAACCAGTTTAATGACATAATTTAGACAAAGTTCTGGGAGTAAAAACTAAGGTGAGGGTTAAAACTTGTGACTGTAAGGAAAACTGCAACACCCCCCCCAAGAATGCAAAGTTAAAGAAAAAGTTCACCATGAGGATAAATGTGTGAATTTTACGTTCAAAAACAAAACAAAACAAATAAAATACAGCTCACAATGCCTCACATTCACATTTTATTTGCAGTGTCTTCCCTCATAGCTTCAACTTTCTGTGTTACAATGAACTTAAAACGGTGCTATTTCTGCTTATTCAAACGGACAAAAGTAGACCAGAACAAAACAAACAGGTAAGACGCCACACACAACTATTGTATGGTACCAACATTATTTCACATACATCGCACATCAAACATCCTTTGCACACACATGCACTCAGAATAGTGACCTATCTGGGTTTATAGGAGAGAATGACAGAGGAAAAAAGGAATGGAAGCAGTTTAGAAGAAAGAAGTGAGAGAAAATGATTGTGGAGAGTGAAGGAGAGTGAGAGGGGTAATCAAATTGAAAGAAGAAACAGTCAGTAAGAGCATTAGCTGAGCTGAATAATGGAATAACTTAAAGCTCTGTGAAGTCACACGCAGGCGCACGCACACACGATATACCTCATGTACATACGGGTTGCATCCCAGAATTAAATTACAAAATAAAAACACACAGAAAATAGCCATGCTCTAGCCGTACAAATGCAAAAGAAAAAAAAATTAAACTGTTGACCTGAGCACCATCTGTTTTTATGCACAAGTTTCTCCCCAACAAACACAAAATGTACACATGGACTGAAATAAAGGAAATATTCCAGTATAGTTTTTAAAACGTCACAGCAATCGGACCATCAGCTTTGGCCTGGACTTTGAGAACTTAAAAATGAATGAGGTGACTGAAATTGAAGACTGTGATATGTTGTAAAGTGGTGTTTTGCTTGTTTCTGTCGCTGTTTTGTATGTATAGTGTGCATTCAAAAACAGTTTACGTCTCATGCGTCTTGCTCACTACTACTTTGTCTGACATTATAATACTGTCTATTATTAAAAACAATGAAAACATCAACAGTGCACGTGAATATTTTACATTCCATCACCAGGAAAATCAAACCAAGCCTGTGAGCTAGTTTGTGGTACATCTTTATCTATCTGCTTTCATATAAGGTTTGTCTTGATACTGACATGGACATTCTACACAGAGTAATATAAATTGTTACAGTTTTGGATAAGCAAGGCAAACACCGTATGGGAGATTGCAACATATGCATTGTAAATAAAGAGAGCAGGTGTATTTATACCAGAGTAGGTTCCCCTACGTGAGACATTACTGACATTAACCTGCAGCTAAGATATTGTAAGATATAGAGCTGTCTGCTTATGCCTGCATCCCATTTAGACACCAATATCACATAAAGCAAGTAAGCAAAGACAGGAGGAAGACCCAAACCAAAGTAAGGACTACAAAGTTAAAGTGCAGGATAAGACTGAAAAAGAGAAGAAAAGAAAATATGAAGGCAGGTTGTTTGGATCTCTAAACTGGTCAGTGTGGGAGATCCACTTCCTCTCTATCACCAGGAGGTGTGTTCTTATCAAACACAGTGTCACAGGTGAGAGGGGTTTCAAAAACAGTACTTACAGAAGCTGGTGGCTCTATTACACTACCAGAGCCTTGTCAGGTAGCTTCTCTGTAAGGTCGGCTTTAAAAAATGAGCAAAAAAGTGAACCGGGTTCAAGTTAAGGATTGGCGGTGCCTATTGTTGCTGCTCTGGTTATCTATGTGTGAATCTCAGAGGCTATATGGTGTCTGAGGTCAAGGGTTACAAGTTCATGAGCTTTAGTTGGTGGGGAAAGGTGAAAACATTCACTGAAATCCAACCTGATTCTTACTGAGGACATCTATTAGCCTATGTGAAGTGAAAGGCAGGTGGAGTACGCAGCGTCAGGAGCAATACCGTTGCCTCCAGTACGCCAACAAAGTCACTCCACAAGTGGTGCAAATGTAGTTCACATATCAACCTAAAGTGTCTCTATAAAGAAACAGATGTAAATCTAAGCTATTTACTCGTCAGTGAAAGTGTGGGTTCTTAATATTTAACCTGCGATTTTTGAAATTTGAGATCAGCAAACAATCCAAGCATTGGTCAGTTATAGGCTCATACTGCCCAGCATAGAGGAGATAAACACCTCAGTGTTAGTTTCTGTGATTTGTCTCAGAGTCCGACAACTGATCGAGGTGATCGGGGATCTCGTGGACTTCACTGCCATGCTCGTGTTCAGGCTCAGCATCTTCATCGTTACTCTCTGCGCTGTAGTCTATTGCCTCCAGACAGGATGGCTCATCCTCTTCCATCACATAGGTTGTAGGGCAGCTGCTGGATAACAATAAAAAATCATTAACACAGGTGCCACTGGAAGTTAATGATGTGAATAAGTAGTCACAGATAAAACTCTGCATCTGCATCAGGTCAACTTTTCATGACTTTAGAAAAGAAAGATGATGCCTGCAAATATCTTAAACGTGGTATGAGGCATTAATAAATCAATTACCACAACTGTAATATACATAGTGTACATATACATATTATTATATTTATTCAAATATATTATATTTTAAAATCATACAAACAAAAGCTCCAAACAAACGGTGCTTGTGTGCTCTGACTGGTGAGGTTGTTGTTTCCTAAGGGCTTTAATGGTTAAATGGTTACTGGTTCTTTGAGGTTTTAGTGGCTTTAGTGGGTTTTTAATGGTGTTAATGGTCTGAAATGTGATCCCAGTGAGACAGTCGATCAGGGGGCTCAAACAATGAGCTCCCACCAAGCTCACCAGTGTGTGAGTGCAAGAGAGGGAGAGAAGAAGAGTCAGAAATTGTGCATCAGCATATGTACAGTAAATGCATGTGATAATGTTTATATGTGTGTGTGAGTGTGATGTGGATGGACAGTATGTTGCAACAAACCGATAATGAGAGTTCTGAGTCAACCATTACATGCCATTATTGAAACACCAAACCCGATCTCCTCTTTCTTTGGGTAACATTTTCTGTATCAACTGCAGTCATCTCCAAACACAGCCTGTCTCAATATACAGACTCAACGTATGTACAGTAAAACTTCAATTACAACCCTTCACATACAGATAAAACTCCATCTCCTCATCATATCTCTTTCTGTCTTACACTGAGACAGAAACACACCCATGCCAGTATCCACCCTCTCACACACTCCGAGTCTCCCAGTTATTTGCAGACGTCTCCCAGTGGCCAAGACATCATTGTTGTGATGACCTATTAAATGGTAAGTGGTACCATACTAAGCCCCACGCATAAAACCATAAAGCCAGGATGAGAGCAACCAATCCCAAAGGATACTCACGCAAATATACACACACAGACACACAGACACACACACAGACACACACACAGACACACACACAGACACACACACAGACACACACACACACACACACACACACAAGCACCAGAACACTTTTGGAGTCCCTTAATGATCAGAAACATAAATGATGGATGAATATTTCAATATGAGAGTAGAGTATGTTACTAAGAGAGAGACTGGGGGTCAGAGAGAAAGAGATGTGTGCATTAAGTGGTTTTGAGTATAAAGCCACTCTTCCAAAACAACTACTTTAACAAACCTTTGTCTTTAAGAAAAAATGAGATAAGCTTGGTGGCCACATCGTGGGTTTGGCCAAGTGTAATAATTTATTTGTGGTGCTACAGTGAAATACAATCATCTGTTTAAACCTTATTTTTGATCAGGGAATTTAAATAGAGGTGATTAGATGGTCATTTTTCAGGATGAAAAATAGTAGCACTGTTTCATTGTTTAACGTAATTTCTTCAAATATAAACTATCACCAAACTACCATTTTAGAATGAGTCTGTTTTCAGGTTTGGATCATGATTTTTCATATTTACCTCTTACTTTCTGTTTGGGGTCTTCTTAGGCCCCATTGTTATCTTCAAATTATTATTTTTATGTTTAATTATAAATACAACATTTTTTTCAGCACTAATTTGATTGAAAATAGCTGATTGATTTAGAAAATTTTCTTTTAATTTCTAAACTTGCAGCACTTGGGTTTGTGTGACCACAAAAAAGAATATACAACTTGAGTTTGACAGAAATCATTGCTGATATTACTGTACAAATAAAATATATATTATGAAGAATTATGAAGACTTTGGAGATACAGTACTGATTTGACTAGTGAGATTATTGTTCGTATAACTATGAACACATTTTCAATGTTGACATCCACTGAATGCACTGACACTTAATTGGATGAGGACATGCTCTGACATTGATCACGTTTCTACATTACATTCCTACATTGTGCCAGTGCATTTCAGCTGTAGTCGACTGTTTAGGTAGACCTTTCCTAAGTGAATTTAATCCACACGGTGCCACGACTGCTCACTGTGGCCCTGGAAAAACCCAAAATAGAGGTGCAAATTATTTTATCAGGAAAAAAGAAAAATCTGGTGGCAGTTTCGTGCTTTAGCTTAAAAAATAAATTACTAACAATTTTTTATGGAACTCTCTATCACTCATTATATTCTATCATTGAAGAATTTCCATGATGCTGCCATCATTCATTTATATGCTTCAGAGAAGAGTTGAAGTGACGGTCACACTGTGCTACAGGGAACGGGGTCTGGCAATAGTTAGAGTGTTTTTTTAAAAAAGGAAATCAGCCTGGAACCATTTTGAAATTTTCAGGTTAAATTTGTAGCAGAAACAATTTTTAGAACTTTTTGGAAAAGTTACATGAGGTCAGCAACACTGCAGTCACAGTGCTGAGAAGTAAGAAAGTTATGAAATCTGTGAAAAAAAAAAAAAAAAATGGTTTATGACAACTGTAGTTTTATTTTGACTTCTTGTTTCTGGGATCACAGGCTATTCCCTTTAACTGTGTATTTGTGAACTTTCTGTCTCTCTGTATGTAAATAGTGCATAACATCTGTTTACACCTAAATGAACAGTATGTTATTGTGTTATATGTGTGCCTTTACAGCATGCTCCAATTTACTTACTTGACCACTTTTGTCTGTGTCCCAATGATATCGCTCTCCAGATCCAGCAGGTGCTGGTGGTTGCGGAGCCCCGTCAGCCTCTTTAGCCTCAGCAAGGCCACACAGAAATGAGCTCCCATCTCCTCCAGCTCTCTGGTACCAATATGAAGACCCTGCAACGAACATACATATAAAAGACATTTAAAATCCTAATATGTTCACCAGAAGAGACGGTCTCACACACAAACACTGAAACCACAGAAACATCCAATACACACATCTTTTTACAAAAAAAATAATAATTTCATCCGGAAATTTCCTAACAGAAATCAGCTTTAGCTGATGTGTTTTTTTTATTGCTGCACTGGAGATTGGGGATCGAGCCATTGTCCATCTTCAAACACCCGAATTCTGGGAAGCCCTTGCTGAGGAAACATGATAGTATATTTTATTTGCAGGAGGCGAACATTTAAAACGCAAATGAAGTGCAACTCTAACAAAATCTGCACAGCAGTATTCAATCATATAAGTAAATGAACACTCATGCAAGGGCACGCACACGCACATGAACACACACACAGAGCTAACCCCCAACTCAACCAAAAAACTTTCATGTTCCTTTTCCCAGAGCAGTAGCTAAAGAATCTCCAAACTGCGGCCTGACCACAAAGATATGCAGCCACAGTTCAGCAGACATTAGTTCCTGCACATCTGGACAAATACTTTCATAGAAACCAGTGGGGGTGGTAATCAGAGCCAAAATGGCATCCCAAGACTGCCTCAAGACACAGTATGTTAGATGTTGACATTGGCAGAATTCAGTAGGAAGGAAATCAGCTGGGACAGAGAGAGAATAGTAAAGGGGACAAGAGAAAAGATGAGAAAAGATACAAAGTGAAGAGTGAGAAAAAGGACTGCAGCACCACCTGCTGGACTTAAAAACAGTAAAAAGACATGGAATAAAAACTCCTGTAATAAAATAATAAAAGTAAACACATCAGCCTTTAATATTACTGTAATATAATATATTTCTCTTTTCTAAACTGTGGCTCATTAATTAGAATAAAAGGAAACTTCCTTGACACAATCTTCACAGAACGATAAGCCCTACAAGTGTAGCATTTAATTGCAGGGATTATTGTATTTAACTGCATTTCAAAACTTTACAAAATAAAATATATTCTTACCTTATATTTGCCTTGGTCACACCCACAGAGCGTGCTTTCCATGGTATAGCTGCGTTGTACGCCTATCTCTCTCCATACAACAACACGAGCAGTTGACTCTTTGGAGCGCTCCACAACAAAGCTACAGCTCGCGATGCTGAAGGCTGGGGCAATCTGAGAAAGGATCTTAGGAAGTGCCTGAAAAAGCCATGAAAAGTTTGAGATGTCAAACATTTGTGTAGATATGTGTGTGCATCAGATAGCAGATGTGTATTTTACAGTGGGGACTGTTAGAGAAATTAAAATGTTTATCCTCAAGTGACCTAATCCACCTTACTTTAGTAAAACTGAAACACTTCTGAATAGGGCCTACTGTGTATTGTGGAAATATAATTTTCACTCTCAGTGAGAAGATTTTTTGCTAACCTTGACTATTTGAATGGCCCAGATGTCTTTCTGTGGGAAATCATCTCCCTTTTGTGTTACCATAAAAACTGATGTGTTGGGCTGCAAGCAGCCAGTGAACCTCACGCTGTACTAAGGTGCTGTGTGACTGTTACGCCTTGCAAGTAAAACTTCTATATAATCTTACCGAAGTTCGTCCTCTGGGTCTATTTGTTAAAAAGAATTTACCTAACGGACAAATAACTGTGTACAACAAAGACTGACTTATGTACAACGCAGTTGCTTGAGAAAGAAGCATTACTGACTGCTACAATCCAACATGTTTGCTGTGGACTGCCTACAAGGAAATTGAGTATTGAACTGACTTATTTGTTAGCATTCCGCTCAGTGCCAAGTATATGTTTTGCATTCCCAAATGCAGAAAGGAACAACAAACTGATCTTGACATGACCAACTTCACTGGTGAATGGAAAGAAAACAATCCTTCCCAACTGCAGAGTAAGGACCTAGGTGGATTACTAAAAGTAAAAGAAATGTGAGCAGAGATAATCAAGTCTCTTAATGCCTATTAAAAAAAAGAGCCTACAAATATTGATATCACTGCATATTTAGGAATAAGGGGATTTTTAGCAAAGACACAGATGAAAATAAAAAGAAGCAGGGAACAGCACATATTACGATATGAGATGAGATGTGAAGAGATGAGATAAACTTTATTAATCCCCAAAGTGAAATTCAGGAAAATATGTTAGGAGATTTGCAATTAGAGAGCAAGTAATATACAATTACTATCAGTTTTTAAGGACTAAAAGATCCAAGTGTAAAATGCTGCTAGAATCTGTTAAGTGGGGACACGAGCTGGATTTCAATTCATACACTATACAAGACAAGTGCTAATGTAAACATAAGCAGTCTCTGATCAGATTATTCAGAGACTGTGCTCAGTGCTACTAATATTCAGAGAAAAGAGCATGCATGTATGTGCATGTGTGTGTTTTTACCCTGTATCCAAGATCTTCCTGAAGATCGCTGGATGTAGCGCTGATATTGGATTGCCAGACAGTCTCCTTTATGCTGCAGCCGTACATGAACACGTTCTTCTTTCTGGAATGACCATGGTAGTCGCAGAACACCTGTGAATTCATGTACAGAGTCACACATTGACACAGATGCATACATACTGAGTTTAGAACATACAGTATATTGCAATATTTTTACAAAATAAAAGTCTCCCTTCGTTCCTTTTCTAAAATTGTTTATTAAAATAGTTAAAATAAACAATAAAAATGATCTTTTAAAAATAAATAACAAAGAGGGATTGGAGGGTCATATAAATATCTCTATTATTATCAAAAAGTGTTAATAATTGCAGTAAAAAAATGACACAGTGGTAGGATGAGTGGTTGACATTTTGTTTTAGTAAACCTTAGGTTCATTTGAAGACAAAGAATAGCAGCCTCACTGCCCATGCATCCCCCTTCTGTACTGTAAACAAATCAGCCATAAAAGGAATATCCCATTATATCTAATTGGGTGATGCAGTGTAGCAGAGAGGCCAGTAGAGGCTGTTGTTTACGGTAGGTGCATTATTGCCTTAAAACTAATGTGATGATTTACTGATGTGAAATTGTGTGTACATGCAGCCAAACAAAATGTGCAGCTGAAAAAGTGAAATGGCATCGCCAATAACAAGCAGACAGAAGATTTTCTTTAGACTTCATAAATGAAATATGATGCAGCAACTTCAAAATGCCACAGAGTAATTTAGGTCCAGTTTATTAGAAGTCATACCAGTGGTGCCCTTTGTATGTGTGCAAGGTACTGCAGCAGGCTCTTAGTGTGGAAGATGGTGGGGTGGAGCTCAGGATTGGGGCTCTGCCACTGGCGATTCAAATCCTCACCACTCAGAGAACAACGATGACTACAGCAAAAAGGTGACAGAGCGGAGGAGAATAGAGCAACAGCTAGATAATCTTTCATGAGAAGAATCTGTGTGTTAATATACATACATACAATTATGATCATCTTGCAGGCCTCGGGTTGGCAGATGTGTATTCATCTTTAGTGTGTATACTTAAAAGCTGTAAAGATATGTCAATTATTTTTTTACTTTTCTACTTACTTTCCATTTACAACTCCATCAGGGTTGAGCATGGGGACTATCTTGAAGATGTAGGCCTCTCTCAGGCTGGCTGCAAGCGGGCTTGTACCCATCAGGAACTCCAGCGTGCCCTTCATTACCCAGCTGGCGTTGGTCTCGCCGGGATGCACTCGAGCCGACAGGAAGATCAATGGACGATTCCCTGAAGAGAGACAAAAATGGAAAGAATAGCACACACAAGCAGTGGAAAATGGAAAGGGAAAAAAGATGATTCAATTTAAAGTTTGTCTCAGCTGGGGAAAGGCATCAGTGAAGTACAGCGCACTATGAATGTATTTGGTAAGTACTGGCATGGCCTGATACCCCTGGGCTGTTTTCATGTAATAATACTCACCCTAATGTTCTGGCATGTATTTGTAAGAAAGGAAAATTTCTGCCTTTTGTTGGTGAATTCCTTAAATAGCAGTTTAGGGCACTATACAAGAGCTAAACACATGGAAATCACAACTTACAAATGCCTAAACACAATAATGTAGTGTAACAATCTAATGATAACTATTTGGCCTGAAAGAGCTCCATTATACAATGTGGTTGAAACTTTAGAAAAACTAGTAAGTGGGACCTTTAAGCTTGGATAGTTTTGTTAAAGACTCTTAAAAAAAAGTCAAGAATGAAGTCTGAGAGGTCAGACAAAAATTATGGTGAGCAAATTAAAAAAAAAAGCAGTCACACAGGTCCGGACTGCTTTACTCACTAAATTGACAGATATGATCATTGGAGTGGGACTCTGGCATGGCAGTGATAGTTAGAAGAGGGCAGCTGTTTCCACCCAGGGTTTCACACAGGACATCTTGTCTCAAGTAGATCTGAGGAGTCCTTAAAGCCTCAAGCTTGGACAGGTGCATCTGAGGATATAACGACAGAATGGCAAATTACAGTTTTCATACTTGTATTAACATTACTACCTACACCTTCAATTTAAATCAATCATATACACCGCTAAACTCAAATGTTCTCTAGATCTAGTACTACCTTAAGCGTGGAGTATGTATAAGGATAGTGATAGGCAAAGTAGCAGACGTCATCCTTATGGCTGAAGCTTGTGCTGAAGGTCATTGTGTAATAGGACTTTCCTTTCTGACCACCAGCTGCAATGGAACTCCTTGCAAAATGATTCCTATGGAGGAGGAGGAGGAATATTTAAGTAAAGGTTCGATCCCTGGCTTCTCTAGTCCATATGTCAACATGTCCTTGGGAAAGACACCCCAAAAAGAAAGTGCTATATAGTTGTGTAAATATTTTTAGTACAACACAGCATGATATATGCAGTATGGAAAAATTGGTATGCAGCATAAAAACAGCCTTTTTCCCATGTAATTTTAACATTTACTAAAAGGTGTTGTTTTGCATTTCCCCTCAATATTTTCCCAGATCCACTGTATTTTGAGTATACCTACTTGTAGTAACAGATGTCTGCTCCTGTTCGGACCCAGCGAGGCCTGCCACTGATCGCCTCCTGCACAGAGTACATCAGCACCTGCATGCCTACACACACGCACATGTGCGCACAGACAAGCAAAACACTGTGTAAGCTTAAAGCATTTTATGTGTCAACTGACTTGTATTCTATAGATTAACTTTAGGTCAAAAGGTTTTTTAAATTCAAAACAACTTAACTGTTATACTTCTAAAAATAAATACATTTTGTTTTATCAAGGCAGTGTTGTGCATCTCACCATAGTTGAACTGGCTGTTTGACTTCTCACAGTTGATGATGTTAAGGCGGTAGGTAGTTCCAACACGCATGCCGCTCACCTCAAAATAGAACCACTGGTGATAGTGATTGCTGTTGATGTCTGAATTCAATACAAGGTCATACTCATATCTGTAGAAATAGCACAAGATAAATTGTAAATATGGACCCAAATGTCGCCAACCATACATAATACTGACCCAACATATTTTTGGTTTATAATCTCATTAATGTAACACTGAGATAAAATGTAGGTTAAATACTGTAATTTAAACAGATTTTGATTATTAATGAGCAAATATTATAAAAAATATGAATTACCTTTTATTGAAAACTGAATCATCTCAATGTGGAACTCTTACTCATCCATGTGTAACTGATATGACAAGATATACTTACTTCCTAATCTGAACTGCCTTCCTGAGATTACCAGACTCAAACTGAGAGTTGAACCTTAACGATTCACCATCATCTTCAATCACGGGGCCGCTGAAACACGTAAAAAGACAATATTTAGGAAGAAATAAACAAAAAGTCATTGCCCTTCTCAATATACAGATGATAAATTGAGCTTATCTGCTTTGTGAATGTCACCGCTCTCAACATTAGTAGAAAAAGGACAAACTGCAGCATTTGTCACAAAGATAGTACTTTAACACAAATGTCAAAGCACTAGGTAATAATTTTGGCTCCATTTACGATAACTGATGTTTCGTTTACCAAACTCAGCAAAAAGAACTCACCTAGGAATGTCGAGGTCATAAACTACTTTATCCAAAATATCATTAGGATGAATCAACCTCTCAATGTCTTGGAATATCTTGGACCTGCAGCAATAAGACCCAAAAACAAAGTCATAGTTAACCTAATGGATGGTCAAATATTTTTCTATTAAAAATATTGTTTATTAATAACAGAAAATGCAATAAGCTATAAAAGATACCTTTTCCCACCACCATACCCTTCCATACACAGTAAAGATAAGACTATAAACTGCAGCTCGCACACTATGACAAGGCCTGTGGGCTGAAAGGCCAATTTGGATTACATGATAACTACATGATTACATCTAACTTCTTCCCAACTGTGCCTGGAAATGTGAATCACAGCTTGTCCTTGGAAAAGCCTTTACTGTTACTGTGGCCCACAAGTCAGGCTTTAATTTGTGAATTTGAGATTTAGAAAAAAATTCAAAATATTCTAAATACAATGTTTTTGAACAATGGAGTGAAAAACACTGAAATGCATGCATGTTTCAGCTATTCTATATTTTTAATTACATGGGTTCTGATGTACCAATTCTACCCACTGGTTTCATGAAAATATCAAATACCTTTGTACACCATAAACTCTCTCCAGCAGGGGTTCCCTAAATGTTGGGGCTACATGGCCAAAGTAATCTGGGTAAGCCACTTCAGCATACTGTGGTACAGAGTGAGTTCCCTCCACCATCTCCACATAAAGGTCAGGGTCATGCAGTGGAAGGAGGAGGGCTGTGTCTGGTACCTCCAGAACAGCTCCTTCCCCTCCCTCATCCTCAGCACCCTCTGAGCCACAATCTGAGCCCCAGTTACTGCCTCCTCCTCCCACACGACGTGAAGCGATACCTCCTAAGAGCAAAGGAGACTGTATGTGTCTTGTGGCACTGACTGGAGATTCTTCTTGTTTGACTCCCCGTATTCTTTCTTCTGTATTCAGAGCCCCCTCCTCTTCTAGAGCAACACACTCTAACACATGCGCTAGTTCCTGTTCTATCCTCTGCCCTTGAGAAGAAGGCCTGCTGAGGGAGGACAAGGTTGTATGTCCATCTGGGGAAGGAATGTAGGCTTTCTCTTTTCTGTCTTGGTCCTTGGTGAGGTGGATGGCATCCAGTTCAAGTGGTGTTAGAGGAGCAGGGGGAGGAGTGGGAACAGGGGGAGACAACTGAGTGTGTTGTCCTTCAGTAGTGTTGCACTCCTCTGGGGAATGCGGTACAGGGGCATGCTTTGGGGACAGGGCTTGAGCTGTGGGCACTATGATTGGCCGAGTGGATCGAGATGAGGCTGATGATGAGGAGAAGGATGAAGATGTGGTAGAAGCACTCTTTGAACATTCAAAGTTGTACCCCTGTAGGAACAAAAGAGAACAGTATTTTTATGAATATCCAACCTGCAGGAAATGTACAGTCTACCGAAAATTCATTCATTTTGACTATGAGCCAACAGGACATTAAGTGCATATTTTACATATTTAAAACTATACCAACATAAGTAAAGCCATCACACCAGTACACAACTCAAATACTGTCAATACACGAACAGACTAACACATATACTATTAACAAACCAAATAACCAACCAAATACTCCAAATACAAACCAAATACTCAGCCTGAGTTCATCTCGGATTAAGTGTTTGATTTGGTTAATTTATGCTGTTAAAATGTGTCACCGTGGGCAGAAAAGACTGACCTGAAAGTCTTCAGATAGCTCCACAAAGAACCTCTCATAGGCCCTCAACTCCTCAAATGGGCGGCTAGGACTTTTCTTGGGATGTAGTTTGTTTAGGTCTGTCTCTATATCATCATTCTGAGTGACAGGACACAAAGAGAGCAAAGCATGTGCTTGTTATAAGGTCTGCATCTCCTTTATAATTAAGAGATGGAAAAACTAAGTAACACAAGAACTACAATTAATGAGAAAATAAAAGTGTGAATCGTGTATTTTTTCTGTAACTAACTTACTTTGTTGTGTGACTTGAAATAAACACTGGTGTTTCTCTTACTCTATTAGAGCGCATCAATGTTTGGATTAAATTAGTAACCTGTAATTACATTTCAGAAATCTTTGATGTGTTTAACTCAATAACAGTATTTGGCACTGGGTGGTGAATTGTTGTTGGTGAGCCATGACTGCCCTCTGCTGAAAGTGTAAACAAGTGCACCTGGTCTGTATTGGTATCAGCTCCCTGTTACACACTTGACACCTAACATTAAAATTCTATCCTCAGATGAAATCATTTGTAGAGACTTTAAATTATTTGATGAAAAAGCCCCATATCAATGATGGTGTGTGAGTCATATAAATGTAAAAATATGTAGTAATTCCTTGTAATAACTGCTGGGGCTTTAATCAATGACTGGTTTCTGATTTAAAACCTTTTGGTCAGTAAGGGAAAATTATATCATACATTACATACTTTTGTGACATTTAATTATATAAATAACTCAGGCCTACTCCCTGCATTGTGTCTAAAAAAACTAACATACTTAACATTATGACCAGTAACATAAGTGAAATATGGCAGTATGTGTGTCGGTATTACTGCAGTGCGATGATCCTTCTCATCCTCTTCATTCTCAGTATCGTTCTCCGTATCTGCCTCTGTCTCCTCGTTATCATCACTTTCATCCACCACATCATCCACTGGGTATAACACACACATTCACAGAAGTTATTACGTGACTGTCCTTTAAATTGATGCATACCAAGCTGGGAGCTGATTATTTGACAAAATCTGTGTAGGTCTGGCACATAACCAGACTAGCAGAACTCAGATTATTTTGGTTACTGAATCTCATTAATTTGAGATTAATAAAACAATGATAACAAAAAGATATGAGAAGCCATGATCAAGAGATGAGTGAGAGATTTTGGAAGACAGAAGAAATCTGATACTTTTTAAAATACAGTAAGCTGGTCATGTCACTGACAATGTGAAAGCAGTAGCTTACAGTTTTACACTGTACTCCATTGCTTGGTTAGTCAGCATCACTGACAGTTTTGGGAATATAGATGAACCAACCACAAGCTTGCATGAAGGCTGAGATAACTGTAGTGCTGCTGCCAATTAAAGCCAAAGTTATGGCACCTATCACTGATAGCGAAACTCATTTTTGAGTCTGCACTTTGCAAAACATAAGGGAGGGAAATTTTATTCTAGACTCTCTACATGAAAAAGAAGACATTCCTTATTTTAGATTGGATAGGTCTGGTAGAAGAAGAAACGGGGTCGGACATTTTACCAGACGGCCTGTAAACACAACGTAGGAAGCAAATCAGTCGAGTACAGTGTAAGCATTTAAGCCTACCTCTGAGCAAGCAAGCACTATGCAATATCTTCATCACTAACACGTTATGTGTTAGTTTAGTGAAGTTAAGAATATGACATGAGGTGGATGAAAAAGCAATAGTGGGTGTGTGTAATCTGAGGATAAGGTTGTGTCTTACGTACGTCTTACCCTTCTTTAAGAGCTTGCTGCTGAGCTGATGACTTGTTCTTCCTGTAAGGCACACTGTGTGCAGCAGTGTCAAGAGTGTTGCCATTAACCATTTAGCTGATCCAGGGATATAAGCATTTTTTCAGTGTGTGTCTGTGTGGGATGAAGTATTTAATCTAGAACCAATGGCTGCAATAAAAAATTGTACTGTCCATGTGTGTGTCTGTACTGCATAGTCATCAATGAAAGGTGTGTACATAAACTGTGATAAGATGGGGAAAATGTGTGTGTGTGTATGCTGGATGTTCTCACCCCCAGGAGGCTGGCTGTACAGCTGTGCCACAGGCCCTACAGCAGGTATATGCGGCAACTGGTAGCAGAAAGCTGATTTGATAGTGGGCAGAGGTAGACGGTTCTTAGGAAAACACTTTCTCATGATTAGACTTGAAGTGTTGACCAGAGGATCCAGAGTCCGAACTGGGAGACATTCCTAGAAATCAAACCACGCAAAAAGTAGAGAGGGGCTGAGACCCACGGTGTGTGTGTGCAGTACTTACGTGTTGCATGCCATGGCATGTTACTTGCCATTCCCATACCATATTACTCACAGTGGATGTGTTGTAAAGAACTCTCATGCCATCAGCCTCTATGAATGCTTTCCTGCCAAGTTTGATGTTGGTGATGTTCCTGAGGCAGACCAGCAGCCCTTTACGAATCAGCATATGGCGATGCCGTGTGTCATTGCGATGCCAATCTAAGTACACAGCAAGTAAGATAGGCACATGTCCACCGTCCACTGCACGACGGGCATTTGTTTCTGTACAAGAAAGTGGAAGAAGAAGGATGGAAGGAGTTAAGAACAGAGGTAAAGATGCTCGGGGAAAAAAAAAAGGAAGGATGCTTTACACACTAATTCAAGAAGACTAATTAAGAGTCAAATGCTGCAAAGCAAATTACTCACTGGATTTGAGCAGTGCTCCCAGTGCATCCAGAGCTACCCTGTTGATTTAGGAAGAAGATAAATGGGTAACATAGTCTGTCAAACAAACATCAACGACAGATGGTAAGAAACTGTCTGAAAGAGGTCAAGGAGCCGTAGACTGTGACATCAACACTGGTGATGCCTAATTAACATAGACTCACTTGAGCAGGCTGGTGTTCTTCTTGCTGTATGGTGCTACAATCTTGAACATGAGTTCCACCACTGCATTCTTACCCAAATAAATAGCATTCACCGCTTTGCAGACACATAAATGAGGAAATATCAGGGAAAAGCAGAAATCATCAAATGGGACTGAGTAGTTAACGTCGTTTTTTTTTTAACGTTGAGTTTGTTTTAACAGTTTATTGTCTGAGATTCGGAAAAGTGTATATCAGAGTGTAAAGGTACTTACAGTTGGTAGAGTAAACCCTGAGAACCTGCAGGCAGGGCAGAAGCAGTTTAGTATTCTGTAAGTTCTGTTTCATTAGGTTGACTGTGACGTTCAGAGCTCCACTCAAACGCGCCTTCACTCCAAACTTTCTGTCTGAACACAGAGGCGTCAACATGTCATGTCATGTCAACATGGACAACAGTAATCAGTTTTTTTTTTTTGTTTTGTTTTTTTCATGGTGGAATTTTTGAGTGAGTGCCCCTTGCATTGAGAAATGAAACGTAATGTTTATCTTTTTACAAGGAAACTCCACAAAGCACCTTTAACAGCACAGATGAGACTAAATTTAAGTGACATGACATTAAACATGTTAAGTAAGGAGAACAGCATGTCTACAAAACAAACATTAGTTGGTACTCCAGTGTATATGTCAACGTTTGTTGGTGCTAAACTGTTACACGGAGCATACCTTTAGAGCCGACCTTAGCTAGTAGTGAGTGAAGCTGTAGCATGAGCTCTTCACTGGGAGGCATCTCTTTACTGGCAGTGATCAGAAGCTGGAATAATATTCCTGTTCCTCCTTTGGACACAAAGACTCCCACCCTGCGTCCTCTGCCTAAACGGAAAAAATAAATAAAGAAATAAAAGGTAGGAAGTAAAAATCCAGGAATTTGCAGCCTTAAAAAAACGAAAACCTTAAAATATTCATATTTACTACAATTAAGCCATTTATTACATGTGAGAAATGAATTGTCTATGCCTGTACAATACTAATTCTTGCAGGAATGAAAAAGTAACCAATTTGCAGTTGTCCACAAATACAGTGGGTACGGAAAGTATTCAGACCCCTTTAAATTTTTCACTCTGTGTCATTGCAGCCATTTGCCAAAATCAAAAAAGTTCATTTTATTTCTCATTAATGTACACTCAGCACCCCATCTTGACAGAAAAAAACAGAAATGTAGAAATTTTTGCAAATTTATTAAAAAAGAAAAACTGAAATATCACATGGTCATAAGTATTCAGACCCTTTGCAGTGACACTCATATTTAACTCACATGCTGTCCATTTCTTCTGATCCTCCTTGAGATGGTTCTGCTCCTTCATTGGAGTCCAGCTGTGTTTAATTAAACTGATTGGACTTGATTAGGAAAGGCACACACCTGTCTATATAAGACCTTACAGCTCACAGTGCATGTCAGAGCAAATGAGAATCATGAGGTCGAAGGAACTGTCCAAGGAGCTCAGAGACAGAATTGTGGCAAGGCACAGATCTGGCCAAAGTTACAAAAGAATTTCTGCAGCACTCAAGGTTCCTAAGAGCACAGTGGCCTCCATAATCCTCAATGGAAAAAGTTTGGGACGACCAGAACTCTTCCTAGACCTGGCCGTCCAGCCAAACTGAGCAATCGTGGGAGAAGAGCCTTGGTGAGAGAGGTAAAGAAGAACCCAAAGATCACTGTGGCTGAGCTCCAGAGATGCTGTAGGGAGATGGGAGAAAGTTCCACAAAGTCAACTATCACTGCAGCCCTCCACCAGTCGGGGCATTATGGCAGAGTGGCCCGACGGAAGCCTCTCCTCAGTGCAAGACACGTGAAAACCTGAATAGAGTTTGCCAAAAAACACATGAAGGACTCCCAGACTATGAGAAATAAGATTCTCTGGTCTGATGAGACCAAGATTGAACTTTTTGGCGTTAATTCTAAGCGGTATGTGTGGAGAAAACCAGGCACTGCTCATCACCTGCCCAATACAATCCCTACAGTGAAACATGGTGGTGGGAGCATCATGTTGTGGGGGTGTTTTTCAGCGGCAGGGACAGGACGACTGGTTGCAATTGAAGGAAAGATGAATGCGGCCAAGTACAGAGATATCCTGGAAGAAAACCTCTTCCAGAGTGCTCAGGACCTCAGACTGGGCCAAAGGTTCACCTTTCAACAGGACAATGACCCTAAGCACACAGCTAAAATAACAAAGGAGTGGCTTCAGAGCAACTCTGTGACCGTTCTTGACTGGCCCAGCCAGAGCCCTGACCTAAACCCAATTGAGCATCTCTGGAGAGACCTGAAAATGGCTGTCCACCAACGTTCACCATCCAACCTGACAGAACTGGAGAGGATCTGCAAGGAAGAATGGCAGAGGATCCCCAAATCCAGGTGTGAAAAACTTGTTGCATCATTCCCAAGAAGACTCATGGCTGTACTAGCTCAAAATGGTGCTTCTACTCAATACTGAGCACAGGGTCTGAATACTTATGACCATGTGATATTTCAGTTTTTCTTTTTTAATAAATTTGCAAAAATTTCTACATTTCTGGTTTTTTCTGTCAAGATGGGGTGCTGAGTGTACATTAATGAGAAATAAAATGAACTTTTTTGATTTTGGCAAATGGCTGCAATGATACAAAGAGTGAAAAATTTAAGAGGGGTCTGAATACTTTCCGTACCCACTGTAAATGTACGCAAGGGGAATAAATCTTGTTATTCATTTTCAAAATCAGGGCATGAACTGCTCATCAATTTAGGAAAACAGGAAAACTCAGCTCACCTACAGTCAGCAGCTCACTGAGAATGCACAGGATGTTCAGAGTGGTCTGGACATCCCGGATGTTCTGTCAAAGCCACAAAATAAAAAAATAAAATGATTAAAATTCAATTAAAATAATGAAATCAGTACAGAACTGTAAACTGCCTAATTTTGTGCAGTTGTTTCTTTGCCTCCAGACAGATAAATGGTACTCCACGTTATTCATCCCAGGTATGCAGGATGGATGACAGATTAAACACATAGATTAATATGACACAAGATGTAAACCTTCCTGCAGATTCTATATTGATGGGTGACAACCTTCACTGAATTAATGACCCCATCCATTAAGACTAGATGAAAATGATCAACTCAAACTCTGGAGAGAAAAGAGCAGAAGTAGTCTTTCACAAAGCAATGTGTGAGATTACTACTGAGCTCAAAAGACTGATGGATACTGGATGAATAGGAAGGTCATCACAGTGTTTCAGTCCGCATATCATCCTCAACAAGCCTCATTTGGGATTTGATTGACATAGTTAATACTGAGTTTGCTTGGTTTTACACCTTCATGTACTAAGCTATGATGTCATGATGTACTAATGTCTGTTCTGACCTCCAGGGAAGCCAGGATGACCTCCATCCCACTGGAGCCTTTGGACATCACCTCTTTCCCGCTCTTCTCTGTAACATACAATAAAAAGCAACACTCAGAAGTACTATGGAAATAAGCATTATAGTATTTCTGCAAAACAACTGAGGTACCAAGTACAACATGCAGTCCTATATATATGTGGCCCGTAAAAGACAACTCTCAGAACAGAGAACTACCTTATACTGTGCATGTGAAGCCTACTGTCTTGGGTTACGTGTACAGTAGTTAGAAATAACCATGCTGCAATTCACAATAAACATATCAACTACTTAAAGCGCACTGATAGACTGTGGGGCACATTAGCTTTTACATATATGAGCTTTACCATTTTGAAACTGTCCTACTCATCGAAACATGAAATAGGTTAAGAGGTCCTGTTACAGCTCCTACTGCTTTTTCTTTTTTTCTTCTCCACCTCCCTACCTCTCTGCTTGTCATGTAATTTAAGAACTGACACATTCCTGACCTCTTTACAGAGGCCACTGTGACTGGTCCTGTGTTTTCCTGAAACCCACTTTCATATTACTATTATTAACAATGATTGATAATGATGGAACTGAGTGAGAACACTGAGTGTGAAACAGGTTTCAAACCCCATAATCTGAGTAATACATGGTTCGCACACATACAAACGCATTTTCCACATTTGCACAGCTAAAGGCATATCTGAGTGTTTGAACACAGATGCACACGCTTCAGGAAGCAGTTGGAGATTGACAACCACTTAAACATTGCTGTCATGCCAGGCTTTTTAAAACAACTGAAAAATAGCAATTCATAACTCAAAAACAAATCCACAAAGGGTTTTCATAGGCAAATCACAGAAACATGTAACGTGTTTATTGCAAAAATGTACATCCTTTAAGGGACTTTTAAGAGCCTGAAGTTAAATATAACTTAACTCAACTTGTTAAAAATGCCTGAAATATTCTTGCAGTATGTTTTCATCATTGTGGGCCCTACCTGGTGCGTCTGGGGAAACCACAGATTGACAGTATCTCCTGGTGTAGCAGTACTCCATTTCATGAAAGTGCTCAAATTCACCAAAGCTTCCGCTAAAAGATGTCGTATTTTTCAAAATCCCAGGTTCACTGCCACTGGAGTTCTAAAAATGCACAGCTGTTATGAATCCAAATGTCTAAGAATCTGATACCCCACAGTATAGGATGCAAAAAGGCAATCACTTTTATACCATATCCCTCAGAGGTTAGAAGTTAACTATTCAACTGGTCAATCCCCCTACTGTCCAACTGTGAGCCAACACACAGATCTTAGTGGCAGGACACTAGGAATCTGCACCTCCCCTTGCATATAGAAAGAAAACTAAACCACAAATGAGTTAGAAAACTGATAGATGTAGAGGATATTTTTCCTTACAGATCCTCTCCTCTTTCTTTTGCCTCTTGGCCTTTTATTCTGCACTTACAACATGATCCATGATGTGACTTTTTTAATGTATACCCTACATGTATTTTTCCAACAGAGAAATCATGGCTGTCACACGTGCAACTCCTCTGACTTTCTATTAATCTCCCAAGACCCTGAACATGAGACAAGAGTACGGCAAAGTCTGTCCTGGGGTGTACAGTTACTGTGAACAGGGTCACATAGTCCAACTGCCCCTAACCCCCATCACACTCACACATTTCAAGATGACGCTGCAGGCAGGTTGTGACAGACAGCCAAGCAGCAGATGAGAGAGGAACAGCTGATATATTATGACTGACAGGGTCAGACTCATGCCTTTCCACTGAGCCTATCAGTCTTGATGGGTTAACTACAAGTTTACTCAGAAGGAGGAGGATGCTACAAATAATAGGAGGAGGAATGACAAAATGTAAGAGTGAGAAGGAAACAATTCAAAGTAACCGAGCAGGCTTAAAATATTACGGCATGATTCAGCAGGACTCAAGTGATTACAAGGTTTCCTCAATCAGAAAATACACACATTAAGATAAAACATCTAACTCCAGAGCAAGATTGATACAAAATGTGGCGTTTACAGGTTAGCATCCACATGGGGATTGTAAACATATGGTTTAAGTCACAAATAGGACCATCATTTTGTTTTTACTATTTTCGTTGCCCTGAGAGTACTTGCTTTGTCCAACATTTCAAAATACAAAGATATCAAAATTTAAACTAAGTGAAACTGAGAAAGTGGCAGTAAGTAGAGTATATCGGTTGATAAATGATAAAATTATTAAAAGTTATTCTTGCCAGTTTGACAAATGCATGAATAAACAAAATGTAAAAGCAGTAGAGCTATGATGCTTGCATCAGAGATTTCTATTCATTCCAACAGAGAGGCTCCATACTAACAGACAGACTTGTATTTCATTCCGTTCCACATGGTGGTGTGGCACAATGCCTTCCTCTATTGTCACATCTCCTTCTCTGCTCTTCTTTTAAAAGTTAATCAGAAAACCAGATCAGGAGACACAGTATCAGTCTACACACAGTTTGGCTACCGATGCATTAAGACACCTCTGTTTACAGAGCAACAGCACTACACACATTTTTAAATTAATTAATCAACTCAGCCTGGCTAGGTGACACTGTTCAGCAAGTTATTTTACACATAAAGGTTTATAGATCTGGGGGCACTAAAAAATGTATAAAGTATTTTATGGCTCCAGTGGGAGCTGCATGAGGTCTCATAAACCATACAGACAATCAAAGAGACTCAATTCAAAAGTAAAGAAAATCTGGATCTGTGCACTTAAATAGAAATGAGCTTCTAGATCTCTGTAACCTGTTTCTCACACGGCTTGAGACCACAGGCCATGCAGTGATATAATAAATCAGTGGAGAATTCTAAAATCAACATCTGCTATCTGTCCTCTTAATTCTTGGTGGATTAGCCAGGATTATTACATCATACTTACTGTAGTGTAAACTGATGTGACCAGAAACACTCTTTGTAATGTATGAATATTAAGAGGGTGTGAGGCCCTGCCAACAACGCAATTTCAAGCTTGTGGCGTACTCCATTACATCAGCAAATAACAAGAGGACTGCTCATTGTGACAATATAACTAAATATGTTGTCTTTATACAGATGCCATTTCTCAGAACAAATGAATGTTATGTATTGACAAGATTAATAATATGTATTATATTATGTGTGTTTCTGTTCTCACCCTGTGTCTGTATGAGATGAAGTATCTTTGCAGTGATCTGCCTTGCCATATCGGCATCCTTCACCATGGCCTCTCCATTCATCCTTTCCAGCTGGCCCAGGAGCATCAGTACCCTGGAGTTACTGGGGACACTAGATAACAAACACACACACAAACACAAACACAAATGCACACATATATAACAGCATAACTTAATGTGAAATGCATTCCTGGATAAAAATTTGGAGAAATAGGAAATGCAGGAAAAAAAAACTTCCATATTCAGGCCCTTGTGGAAAGATCAGCAATTAACAAAAGCAATATGCACAGTGTATTGTGTCATGACACTGCATTTACAATAGGTGGATGCTATAATACATGAGCAGCTACTGAAATCCTGCCCCTTGTATTGGATTATACAGTAAAAGATGCATAGCTCTTACTTTAATAAGTCTGTCAAAGTAGCTAGTATCTATCTACCTGTCTATGTATCTTTTAAATACAGCTTCAGTCTGCCTTATAAACACTGTTCAAATTCTTTTAATAAAGCTGACTGTTGAGGCTCTTTCCTAGTGCTTCGGTATTTCTCAAAAACAGAGTCATCAACTTCTTATAATCTTAGCTCAGTGGCAGTCAGCTGGAAACACAAGGTTAGAGGTCTGTTGTTGGTACAGCAATGGAAAACATGGGAAAGAAAATCAAAACTCTGATTGTACTCAGTGGAGCAGAGTTTCTCATATGTCCTTATAAAGAAAGAGAAAGAGAGAGAGATAGAGAGAGAGAGAGACAGACAGACATGGACAGACATGGACAGACAGTTTATTCAAGAGAAAAAACTGAAACTGAAAAAGTGAGAATAGACAAAGGAAAACATATCAAGGAATGTATGGACTAAATAAACAAGTATAAATAATCAAACTTGTTATGAATAAATATAGCAAAAATGCTTTTCTAAGTGTATTGGCTTTGGATTAATAAAAAGTGCTGTTATTTTTAGTTGTGACATACATATGGCTGGTTTATATGGCTGGTTTGAGCGAAGCCAACTAATTATCTAAGACAACAAACAACAGGGACAGAAACTGGTATACAGGGAGTTAAAGGTGAAGTAGGACAGGAGCAGAATCAAATCAGAGAGGGTAACTGTAAATAGTGTACAAGTAAGTTAACAGATGGCTGTGACAGAAGATTTCACAAACCCATACACATAAAAATCTGTGTGTGTGTCTGTCTGTCTGTTTATGCACATGAAACTGTACTTTCTTGTCTTGGAATAGCAAAGCCACTCACCCTTTCTCTGTAGCCATTTTGGGTTTGTTCATTTTTACCAAATCAACATTTTATATCATCTGCAAGAGAAAGAAAGACTCCATTAGCAAAAACACAGGCATAAACATTCTGTATATAATAAAAACAAGTGTAACCATCATTTGTTCCATGTACCAATATATATCGCATTTAACTGTCTTTGTAGTTATAGCAGGCTGTAATCAGAACCAAATGGTAAGTGTAAACTTCACCTAACTGGGAAAATGTTACCAGTGCAGGTAGTGTACCTGGTTAGCAGTGAGTGTTGGAACAACCTGCAGCTGCAGATGTCTCATATTGACTGCACTAGGCATAATTTCTATCAGATAAACAGTACCACCTTATTGAATTTACACAAAACAAAGGGCCTGGCCTACACGCTGAAGATCTCAGATGTCTAGTGACAAAAGGGCTGTATAGCATGTAATTAGAACGCAAGGTTTGGAAAAAAAGAGGACTCTAGTTCAGCTGCTTTTTATCTTAACAAGAGGGAAAAGCTTACTGCAATAAAACTACTGCAACACAAAAAGCAAAAAGTGTACCATCTTATTACGGCAACCATTTAGTGTATTGTATTCTTCCAAGAGCTTAACATTAGCTCAGTCACGAATACAGTCATTTATGGACTGAGATGCGTCATAAACAGCACTTTAAATTTTAATATTAATGTATTAAAAGTTAAAAAAAAAAAGCTAAACAGTACCAAGCAACAGAAATACGCTGATAATCTTTTTTTCGGCTTCATTTTCAAAAAGTATGAGCAATAACAGTTTCACCCTCACACCTTTTTACTACAAAGAAATGAGCAGGTGACTGCAACAGTAAAGGTCACGCTGAGAAAGAGCACAGATGTGTAGTTAGAGAAACCATAACCAGCCTTTCTGTTTGCTATCGTGTAATATATCCTGCAAAGCAATTTAAAACTGATATTGTATGGGTGGCAATTAGCGCAGGACAGGGGGTATCCTGGCCACAGTAGCCCTATAACGAGAGTACTAGCTACCTAACACTACTCCCCAAACGAGGATCAAAAACTTCATTTAAAAGCACGATAAGGTCCTGTCATAACACCAGTCGGCAGGGCTGTTACTGTCTTAAAGCTACTGTCAGCAACAATCAGCCAGACACGGCTGTTTTACCAGCTAAGTTAGATAACCTAGCTGAGGCTGGGGGCCACTGCACCTGCCGGTGCACCGGACTAACTAGTCACTCATTAACGGCCGCCTAGCTAACGTTAACACGCTAACGATAATGTTGAAAAACATCACACGGCAACGTTAGCTGAAAAAATAGCCATGCATAATACTAACATGAATGAGCATTTTACAGACCTGAATGAAAAGAAAGTGCTGTGTTATTCAGGGTGGACCAATTCCAAGATAAGGGGGGTGCTAGTTACTCTGAAACGCCCTGGTGATGTTATGATGAGAGCAACTCCAACTGACAGAGGGGGTCGGTGAATAACGCGAGAGTACGATGATACGATGACGCTGATGAAGCTGCAGAATTAGCCAAGTGCAACACAAATGCCCCTAAAATATAACTTTAAAATGAGTTTAACCACGGACTGGTTCGATTTGCAATTATGAAGCGTTCATTTGAGGCTTACACTCGAGGACTGACATTTAAGGACTACATTTCCCAGGTGAACAGCGGTCTTTGACGTTAACTTTATGCGTCAATCTTTAGCCTTCGAGGAGATTTCTATTAGCTTGCTACATGGTTAATACAAAATATTAGGGTAAGTGCTAATTTACAACAGAAATATGGTTTTGTGACATCAGTATTCGTGTTTCCTATACCTGAACTAATTGGTTAATCCGCTAAATTGACGTTATTCAAGCTTTGTTTACAGGAAACCTCTACTGTGGGCATCATTATCTTGTTAGCAGACGCTATTAGAAGCTAATGTGATGGTGTGACAGCTAGTTAGCTAACATCTCATCATTGGCCACTTACGTCTTTTAATGCTTTGCATGAGCACATTCATCTGAGCCGATCCTGTTGGTTTGGTAACGAATGACGTTTTTCTACGCTATTTTGAACAGCATAGTTTCAGGTTAAGCGTTAAATTGGTGTTGGTTGGGGTTCCACACAGCTGAAAACGAAAATAGACCAGTACTCCCATGTTCTCCTTTCCTTTCCCACTAACACACATATCAGTGCCAGCCTGAAAGACATGTATCAGTTTCGTCAACATGTAATTATTTACCGTCATGCTATCAGGTACAATCAATTTAAATATGTGTTTTGTAGAGATGCTATGAATATTATAAATATACCTTCACAATTTAGTTGATATAGTAGACAATGGAGTGATTTATTTATTTATTTATTTTTTCCACACTGAAGTCATTTTTTTGGCTGAGACTTAGCAGTGCAATGAGGCATGTAATTTATACCTTTTTAGGTTTAAACCTAACCACTCAAGTCTGCTGTCTCCCTAGACCACAATATGCTGACTTTCCTCTCTTCAGGGAGTTGGTGTTTTGTAACATACTTTGTCTTTAATAGTCACCATGGTGATGAAGTCAGCAGTTGAAGATGATGATGCTGGCTGGGGCCTGGGAATACCAGAAAAAATGAAGAACAATGCCAACTGGGTTGATATTACACACGAATTTAAGAGCGCATGCAAAGGTAACAGTGCAAATAATAAAAAGTGTGTGAGTCATACAGTACATGTGCAGTTACAGGAGGGACTGATCCTCTCGTTCCTTTTCCTCATCCTTTATTCATGCAGAGTTGAACCTTGGAGAGTTGCTTCATGACAAGTTGTGAGTATGACAAAATATTTTTTATAGGTGGTAATAGTGTAACACCAACCCTTGTAGTTTTTGGCATAAAACCTAAATCAAACTGATATCTGAATCAGAATCATCTTTATTGGCAAAGTTTGTGTACACACATGCACACAAACAACTATTGCATCAATCCAATAATGTCAGTGCCGGTGTCAGTCGTTAAAACCCAAGATTCTTTGGGCCCTTGTAAACACACTCATAAAAAACAGACACTAAACTTACTGCTGTGGTGGCAGGTTTGGCTTGTTTGAGGCCATGTCAGCCATAGAGATGATGGATCCCAAGATGGATGCAGGAATGATTGGAAACCAGGTCAACAGAAAAGTGCTCAACTTTGAACAAGCTATCAAGGTATAGTACTGCTGTACAATGCGAAGAACAAGTTGTCTTACATTAATATACAAAGCCTTTTTTTAAATAATGCACAGTTTAACTTGACTTTCTGCAGGAAGTTATTTATTTATTTATTTATTTAATATCTTAGCAGTAAATTCAACCACCCAGTTGTATTGTTTTTGTATCTTCAATATAGGAAGGTGCCATCAAAGTGAAAGACCTTAGTCTTCCTGAACTCATTGGGATCATAGACACATGTTTCTGTTGTTTGGTGAGTCTCATTTTTTTGAACACTGAAGCTCCTATTTCATCTAATATTTTAGGAATGGTTAGAGCATTCTTTGACTATGAAGTGAGAAATTAGTGTTAGAGTTGATCCCCAAACATACATGTTTCTATCCCTTTAAATGTATGTCTAGATCACATGGCTGGAGGGCCACTCTTTGGCGCAGACTGTGTTCACCTGTCTGTACGTTCATAACCCCGACTTGATTGAGGAGCCAGCTCTTAAAGCCTTTGCTCTGGGCATCTTGAAGGTATGTGACATTGCCCGGGAGAAGGTCAACAAGGCTGCTGTGTTCGAGGAGGTAAGCAACTTTTTACAGCCTGTCAGTGTTTGTGTTCATCCGCGATACTGCACTGTTCAAATCTAGAGGCATTAAGATTGCTGGAAAGTGTATATCGGAGTATTTTAATAATAATAATAATACATTTTATTTCATGGTGCCTTTCAAAGTTTCAAGGTCACCTTACAGAGAAAAAAAAAGAAAGCATAGAGCATACAGCATGAAATACATAGAGTGCATTAAAACAATAACAGCAAGACATAAACAGAGGGCCAAAATGTAAAGGCAAAGGTGTAGAGTATCTAAGAAGTGAATGATGTACAGTAAAAGTAGATTGAAATACAGAAACCCAGAGGACAGAGCAACAATATGAAACAAGCAGAGGGTAGTAAAACATCACAGGCTGCTTTTTGAGCAGGTGTGTATGCATGGGTTAGTTTGTTTTTTTTTATTTGATGGAAAGCCTTAACATTCACTCTGCTCAATATTTATACATACATTTAGTTCATGAAATATTTACATTACATTAAAATCATGAAAATTGCAGTTGTCCATTGTTGGTGTCAGATTTATATGTCTGAAATATGACATACCTCATATTTGCTCTTTAGGAGGATTTCCAGGCCATGACCTATGGCTTCAAAATGGCCAATAATGTCACAGACCTGCGAGTAACAGGTACAAGTATATACTGTGGACAACTGAAGCAATTACAGATTCATACTGATGGTGTAGAGGAGCACAGTTAGTTGATGTCATCTCTCTCGCACAGGTATGCTGAAAGATGTGGAGGATGAGTTACAGAGGAAAGTTAAGAGCACACGTAGTCGTCAGGGTGAGCAGCGAGACCCAGAGGTTGAGCTGGAGGTAAGTCAGATCTTTCTTCCTTATTTTTGCTGCAGATAGTTTTCCCTTAGATGTTTTTTGGAATGGAATTTAGATCATCTAAAAATTAACCACAAGTTGTTTCAGATTTGTATCGTTGCAGTTTTCACCTACGATACATAAGACTAGAAGTAGTAAATCAGTATGTGTGGCTGCTGTTTATTAATTAAGCCTAATATCCCAAAATTTCAGTCACAAATGAAACCTTAACCCCACCTTCCCACTCTCTGCCTTTTATCATTTGTTTTCCATCTACAGTCTACAAGAGTGTGGGACTGAAATGACCTTTTCCTTTTCCAACTCTGGAATTTCCAGCTGTTTAATTATAGTAATATAAGGAAGAAAAAATCAGACCCAAAAATGGATTTACAGAATTTCAGACACTGGGTAGTTAATGCGTGTATTGGTAGATTTACATGTACCCGTGTGCCTTTTTAATTTTCCTCTATTAATTTTGTCTGCCTGTTTTTTAGCATCAGCAGTGTTTGGCACTTTTCAACAGAATCAAGTTCACACGCCTTCTACTGACTGCACTGATCGCCTTTACCAAAAAAGAGGTAAATACACAAACCCACATGTCTGAAAATGACACTTAAATTGTTTCTTACTTACATACACTTACATATTAAATTGGGAATTTTTTGCCTGTGTGTTTTGTTTCCATTTTCATCAGACCAGCTCTGTGGGTGAAGCACAGAAGCTTGTGGCTCAGGCAGCTGATCTCTTAGCAGCTATTCATTCCAGCATCCAGTATGGTATCCAGTCACAGAATGACACCACTAAAGGAGGTAACTCTAACCCATGTTTACACACCTTTCAGCCACGGAGGTAAATATGTAGTTTGGCTTTGTATGAGGCTATAAGATAAGAGGACTCTACACACTCACCCAATCACATTCACACATACATGATATTACACACAAATTATCTACATTATTGCTCTTCAGTCATCCAGTTAAATGGTTGTCATGGTGACCTAGACAGATACAATATAGTGCACATTTAATGTACATCCCTATCTTAACAAAAGATTAAAAATTCATTTTATCGTGCTCCATTCAGCTACATTTAGATGAGACAGTTTAGGGAAGATTCTAATTACAAAATGTGCCCTGTTTTTCTTCCCCCTGTGCTGTAGACCATCCCATCATGATGGGCTTTGAGCCTCTTGTTAACCAGAGACTACTGCCACCTACCTTTCCTCGCTACGCCAAGATCATTAAGCGGGAGGACATGGTGGTCTATTTCAGCAAACTAATAGAACGCATCAAGACCGTCTGCGACGTGATCAACACAACCAACCTGCACGGCATACTGGTAAATTATTAGAAACGCAGACATACCCGTGCAACAGTATTTCTTATCCTTCAGCATATAAAGTGTTGAGGTACCCTGAATATTGTTTTGTGGTTTTTGTCAGGACTTCTTCTGTGAGTTCAGTGAGCGGTCCCCTTGTGTCCTCTCCAGATCCCTTCTTCAAGTGAGTTGGTGGTTGTCACTGAAACATGTGTATGCAAAAATTTATAAAACTATTTTAACAGTTTAGATAAGTGTTTCAACCAGTACTGAACAACCAGATAACAAATCTGTATATAATAAAACCCAATATATGAAAACTAAACAGATCTTTTCTTCAAATTCAGACAACGTTCCTGATAGATAATAAAAAAGTGTTTGGCACCCACCTGATGCAGGACATGATTAAAGATGCTCTCAGATACTTTGTCAGTCCACCCGTCCTTTCCTACAAGTAAGTCTGTATTGGTAAATAATTAAAGTTCATTAAAGTTGGTGGTTAACACTGATTTAGTGTTGAGTGAGCATATTGTGTTTTGAACCTATTGTGTGTCTGCATGTGTGTTTGCACTTCTAGGTGTTGTCTGTTCAACAACCACCAGGCCAAGGACTACATTGACTCTTTTGTTACACATTGCTCCAGGGTATGTTAACCTTCACTGTTTAGTCTGTACACCTAGTGAATTCTAATGCCTATTTTGTGGTGTCTTTATGTGCATTATGTCAATTCTCTCTACAGCCATTCTGCAGTCTAATTCAGATCCACGGACACAACCGAGCTCGGCAAAGAGACAAACTGGGTCATATTCTTGAAGAGTTTGCCACGTTGCAGGATGAGGTGACCTACACTTGTTCCATCAGATTTTTCTCCTTTCTTATTAAAAAAAAACATTTTATGCCACAAAGGTTAGGCAGCAACTCCAGTAGGAAAGTTTCAGCTACATATAAATGGACCCATTGCAACTTATCTGTGTCTTTGGTGTGGTTTTCTGTCAACCATTCTGAGGACAGGTGTGTTTTAATAATTTATAAATCAATTTTTGTGCTCTCCAGGCAGAGAAGGTGGATGCAGCACTGCACAGCCTGCTGATGAAACTTGAGCCTCAGCGACAGCATCTAGCCTGTCTTGGCACTTGGATCCTCTATCATAACCTGAGGATCATGATCCAGTACCTGCTCAGTGGCTTTGAACTAGAGCTTTATAGCATGCATGAGTACTACTACATCTACTGGTAAGAGCATACGTGTGTGAGTGTTGCTGGCTCTAACTCAGGCACAAACTCAGTCAAGGCACGACAAAATCGAATCTCTGCAGCATGAACATGTACGCTTTCATTAATCTGTGAAGTAAATGTTTGTTTTTGGCTGTAGGTACCTGTCAGAGTTCCTTTATGCGTGGCTGATGTCCACTCTAAGCAGAGCCGACTCCTCTCAGATGGCAGAGGAACGGATTCTAGAGGAGCAGCTCAAAGGACGTAGCAGCAAAAAGACCAAGAAGAAGAAGAAAGGTAAACCTGTTGCATTGCTTCCCTCTGCACTGGATTGAGTCTGCTCCCATTCTGTGTGTAAGTGTTATCTTCCTTTAGGTGTAAGAACATATACTAATGTTATCTTGGGGATTGCTTTGCAGTTCGCCCTCTTAGCAAGGAGATTACTATGAGTCAAGCGTACCAGAACATGTGCGCCGGCATGTACAAGGTGAGCGTACATCAGTTGATACAAACGCAAAGTAACACCAGTTTTCAACACAATGAGGTGTAATCTGCCCTTTTCTTTGCCGCTCTCTCTCTTCAGACTATGGTAGCTTTGGATATGGACGGGAAGGTGCGTAAGCCTCAGTTTGAGCTGGACAGCGAGCAGGTTCGCTATGAGCATCGCTTTGCTCCCTTCAACAGTGTGGTCACCCCTCCGCCCGTGCATTACATCCAGTTCAAGGTACTGTTCATCTGTTGGTATCATTCATCTAGTAGGCCCTTTCCATTCCCCTTCCATTTACTCCATTATTCTTCAGCTCTCTCCTCTGCACTCTAACTTAATTTGTTTTCTTCTTTCCCACTCCAGGAGATGTCCGACCTGAAAAAGTACAATCCTCCACCAGGCTCTGCTGACCTCTACCTAGCAGCTAGCAAACACTTTCAGCAGGCCAAGCTTATTCTAGAAAATGTGTCCAGCCCTGACCCAGAGGTGAACCGTATACTGAAGGTTGCCAAGCCTAACATTGTAGTTATGAAGCTCCTGGCTGGTGGGCATAAAAAGGAGACCAAGGTAACACAATAAACCAAATTCCTTTGAATTTGTGAATATCTTTAATCAAAATTAGCAACTCATGCACACTTCTACATGTGAATGTTATAAAAACTGTTTTAAGCTACCAGCAAAAGAAAATGGAATTACAATTCTGACATGGTTTGTATTTCAGAAAATACTGTTTAATCGCCACACCTTGTGATAGTAACGTTTTTTTTTTTTTATAACAGCTTCTTCTTTTCCTTTCGGCTGCTCACTTCAGGGGTCGCCAGAGCAAATCATCTGCCTCCATTTAACCCTATCCTCTGTATCCTCCTCACCCACACCAACTATTCTCATGTCCTCCTTCACTACATCCAAGAACCTCCTCTTGGGTCTTCCTCTAGGCCTCCTTCCTGGCAGCTATAACCTCAGCATCCTTTTACCAATGTATTCACTGTCCCTCTTCTGAACATGTCCAAACCATCTCAATCTGGCTTCCCTGGCTTTTTCTCCAAAACATCTAACATGAGCTGTCCCTTTGATGTACTAGTGAAATTGGTGTGGGGGTAAAATATCATATTTCTTTATCCCCAGGTTCTCCCAGAGTTTGATTTCTCAGCTCATAAATACTTCCCCGTCGTCAAGATCATCTGATTCAGTGCTACACCACAGGCGACCACAGTCCACGTGCAACACCAGAACAGGTGTGCAGCAGCCCTGATCCAGTCCATGTCTGTGTACAATGTGCGATGCACTGTACACCTTTTTTTCATTTGAATAAGAGATGAGACACAGGGAGACAGAACTCACAACTGGATTCTTTTGACAGCATCCCCACATGCATCTGTAAAAGTCTGTGTGCAAGTCAGACCCAAGTAGAAGTGGTTTTGTGCAAAGAACCAGGCAATAAACATTTTTATAAGCCGCCTCATGACCAGTCTTGTGAAGGCTTGAAAAGAATACTGTAATCATAAGGGGTGCATATCATTAAATCATATGAAACCTTTTGATTCATTTGTGCCTATCTGTTAGCCTCTACTAGTTTCTTATGGCTGCTGGCTCTGCATTGTGAAACCTCGTGATTTTCCAGAATAGGATCAACACAGACAATGTTCATGTTCTTGCAAATGCATAGTTGAATGCACGTTATATTAAAATGGGTCAATGCACATACAATATCGATATGAAAAAACTGCAGTTTTGTTTTCACAAATCACCATGACCAAAAGCAGTGAAGATATTTTCCAAGCCAATTTAACTATCCCCTCTGCCTCTTCAAACCATTACTTTCTGAAAAGGTACACCCCTCACACATCCTGAGAACTATAATACATGTGTTTATTGTGGTATTAATAGTCTGACTTGAGTTGCTTTATAAAAAAAAATTGTTTTCAGTGCATTATCACAAAATCAATTCAATAAACACTAGTTTTTCATTTTGGTAATAAAAAGTTTTATTTCATCATCAATAAAGTCTAATTATTTAAACCTTTTACAAAAACTCTTCAGCAGTTCAGAAATAAAGTTAAAATTAAAAACAAAAACAAAAAAAGCAAAACCCAATTCTTAAAAACCATATTTCTCTCTAGGTACACTGATTAGTTCAGAAAATGGAACTTTTTACATTTGTAGACAGACAGCTTTCTGACAAAGCAGTTGACCAAGCTTTGCATGACAGAGACAACACAGTAAATAAAATCATATTAACAAAAACATCTCTGGAACTGTATTTCCCCTGCAAGAGCAACCAAAATAGAGACAAAGGAAAACGAAAAGGCTCATGTTCATTTAATTCTGTTGTGACTTGCCCATTAATCCTTCATTAGCACTCCCATTCTGTACTTCTACGGTTAGGTTGACGCCCAGATTTAAAAAATTAATAATATTAACATTATTATTAATAATGTTAACATAAAAAAATTAAGTTAAAGTTGACACTGTTTGGGAGAAAATTAAATTCTCTGGAAAAAGTATGAAACCATTTTTTCAATTTGTGTCACTCAAAGGAAAAGTTATTGTTCCCAATACTTCACAAACTATTCAAGTGTGGTCAAGCATTTTGCAAACACACATAACATATATAACATCCCACTGAAATAATACACTACTTTTACAAAAAAAAAAGTTATATACTTTTTATTTTTACTTTTTGTCAGAAAGCTGAAGTTTTAAAACAATGTCACTTTGTCTTGATGACACTTATAGTTAATGAGTTTCAAGCAGTCCACTAACCATGAACTTTGGCGAACTATTAGGAGAAAACATGTTTTTTATGGCTGTGTCTTAAAATCAACTCTACAGGTCATGTCTATTTTATCACTGCTGACACTTTGCTAAAATTCAGGGTATGTGTTAGTAGACACAGAAGCAGCTAAACGTCAACCAACTAGATTAAACTTTGAAGCCGAGATCATGGACAGGAAATGAACAGGAAACCATCAGTAATCACAGCTCTGTTCCACACACCCGTCCTTGTAAATACCCACACTCCAGGAAGATGTCCTCCAAAATGAAGCAGAATACTTGTGAAAGAAAATAAATCATCTGTCCTAATAAAATAAATAGCAACAAATGATCCTGTCACAAAATTTACTTTCCAGTCGTTTTAAGATGAACAGACTAATAGGTTTTAGCAGAGCTACTGAGTAGTTCATATCTACTGGATTTCATGAGCTTGTTCCTGTTACAGTGAAATGTCCTTAATGTTGCAGCAATTCTCAGACGTCTCTTTCCTCAGTTTCAACAAAATATTTGCTTCAGCAGACTGTGGCAGACGCTCTCCACAAAGTAAAATCCCAAACCTCAGAGCAGGTCAGCGAACATGTAGCCAAGCTATGTACAGAGCTGATAAGGCATGATAAAATAAGATCATTGATCTACAGACTTTTTCACTATTCATACTGATGCTAAATGTAGAATACAGCACACATTCAACATTATGCGGTCCAAAATGCAGCTGAAAATAAAGCAAATGGCAACGTAATGCCACAAAGTAATGCTCTAGAGATGACTGTTCATTGATAATGACTGTAAAATATCCATATATAGCATTTACAATACAGTAAAACCTGATAAAGTTACATCAGCATGTAATCCAGGAGGTGAAGTCATCCATTTGCTATGTGGCGTGTCGGTTAAGTCTGTTTTCAGCATCCCTGGCTACACAGGAATCAAAAGAAGCTACAGTTTTCATTTTTCCATTTGACTGGGTTTAGGATCACACTAACACAAAAAGACTCTAGGAAGAATCTCACCACATTTTCACTTCCATTTGCTGCCATTGTAGAAAGCCTCATTTGTGTTCAGTGCTAGACATTTTACAGCATAGCAGACGGTACAGGAGTAACTTAAGGCATTATAAGATGGTGATGAAGCTCTGATGGAGGCCTGTGCTGCAGAGCCCACGGATGGAGGCGCCCTGTCACTGGGATCACTAGGATCATTTAAACTTAACTACAGTTTTTGATACATCATAACCCCATAAGGGTTTCACACATTATCATTAATGGTATTATGTTATATTTGGCTGCATTCAAGTTATAATCATTGCTGAGTGAACAAACAAACCTTATTACATAATCAAAAACCACTGACTTCTGGGAAGGTTGAGATATTCAATTTTTCAAGTCTAACGCTGTCGCGTTTTAAGATGGCTTCAGTTTGCCAGACTGTAGGAGATATGAAAAAATATGGAGTGATTTCATAAAGCGAAACACTCTAATGAAAGTGACCACCACCACATAGGGCACTATGTACACAGTGAGATTTTAAAAAATTGATAGAAACTAATTGTGAATTGGACACTAAATTGTAAATATTCTAAATATACTCTAGTGGCAGAAATGTAAAACATCCGGCAACATATAACAAAAATCAAATGATTATAATAATATGTAATGGCATGTAATAAAATGACCAAGTCCAACTAAGATGGCAAATAAAAGAGCTCACAAAATAAAGCAACCTACCCAACCTAATGTCACAAGTCTTTCACAGAGAAACCTCCATCTTTGTTTTGTGTTCACTGTGTTTGGGGGGGCTGCTGTTGTGCAAAGCAGGTCCTACTTCCTGATGTGGTGTGCAAAATCCTTCTCTAACCCCAGGCCTGCAGAAAAAATAAATTACATTAATAACACAAACACATTATGAACAGTCACCACAAAATAAACAATAATCAATTTTTGACTTCAGCTGGTGACTTAATTCAACATATGGATCAACTATAAACCTTCGCCTGAGAGAATAACTTCTGGCAATAACAGTGTCTGCTTCTGTAGTTACCTTAGTTTTGAGCAAGCGCAGCCTGTTTGTCCGCTTCAAACTCCCCTTCATTCTCCTCATCTCCATTATAATCAGCTAGTTCCTCCTCCATGTCCTTGTCTGTCAAACAACATGGCAATTAACATTGAGGTAACAAAGCATAGTGTGTATATTTCTTTCCCTCACAAACATCTGGCCCTCCAGTGATCAGCTGCACTTTCACAAAGATAATGCACTCACCATATTTTCTGTTTGGTTTTTTTTTTCTGTATAAACACACTTGCCTATTTTTTCAGCTTGTTTATTCTGCTGTTTCCCCAAATCGAGTCCCCCCACTTCCTGTTCGTCCGCATCATACTCTTGGTCTTCCAGTTTCAGACCAAGATGAGATTCATCTACCTTCCCTCGGCCAATCAGCATGCCTTCCATCCCAGGGTCTGCTTCTGGCAACAGGATTAAATTGATGTTTAAACTGATGAAAATGTATTAACCTCTTCACTCAAGACATCCTATAGAAATACTAGTGAGGGACTGTCACCGCTGAATGAGACAGAGAGGACTATAGGTTGCCATGCTGTATGTTACAGACTCCACACATGTAAACACATACTGAAGCAAATTGGTGGGGCATATATGCTCTTTGTTTGTAAAAGGGGTATGCTGAGGGTGTGTGTATTTTTAGAACAACTTTTACTCCAGTAGTTCTACAGCATAAGCAAGGCAAATAATTACTTTGGTGTGTTCAATGTGTCTGATTCTCTGAGCTCTTTACCTTCTGTTTGAGCGCCCTCTTCATTAGCATCCATCACCTCCATCTCGTTTTCCTCGGTCAGATTATTTGTCAAAGGTTTACTGGTCTTTGTCTCCTGTGTTTTAACAGCTCCCTCTGGTGGTAGCAAAGTGTCTTGCTTGGATGTAGCAGCAGAGGGAACTGACAGTGACTTAACTTTAGTCTGATCCTTTGCTGGAAGCAGCTTCACAAGGGCATTGGGTTCTGGGAAATAACAAGGCAGAACACAAGTGTAGTGTGAATTTGTACATTACTGTAAGTTTGCATAAAGATATAGAAGTGCTAAAAACACCCAAATGTATTGGATGTACAGGATTTACATACACAGACATCACTGCATGCTTTTAATTTCAGTAAGGTAGACTAAGCCACCAGGACATCGATATATGTCTTTTACCTTTGCTTTCAATGATTTCATTGGTCAGTAGTTCAGCTGGCTCATTTCCTGTGGGCTGAGAAAGGCCTGGGGTGTGGCTCACAACAGTTGCCGTCTTAACTGCATCAGCCTCATTTGTGGTTTGTTCGCCCTCTTTTATTGCTTTATTTATAGTACTTTCCTGATGAGAAGTAAACATCATCAAATATTACATTTCCCCAAATGAACAAGATAGACAAGGTAGACAAGGATCAACAACAGCAACAAAGTCAATTCTCATATATGTACCTGGAGACCAGAAAGCTCTGGTCAAGCAGGAAATCCTGAAAGTTACCTGTGAGGAGATACTTTGAGGAGGGATGAGTTTCTCCATTTTCTTCTGAACCTCACGTTTAGCAGCAGCCACCCTCTCATCACACAACTCCTTCTGGGACAGGACTTGGGAGTTACAATGTGTCCTACACATGTGTACAAACACACACAGATATATTAACCAGTGCTGGCAGAAATATATATTCGCTAGACCGAAGCAATTGGCAATGCCATTGGCAGTCCAGGTGCATGTGACATACCTGAAGCTTTTGGTTTGATTTGGTTTAGTCATTTATTTGATAGGGACAATGCTTTTTTTGATTACATAACTGCAAGTATTCCAGAGTGAGCCAGAAGGTGTGTATTCTTGGCACATCCACAATGGTAAAATACAAAATTGCCCTCTCATTAGCTAATGACATATCAGTCAAATATAACGACAAAACAATACTATAAATGAAAACTTAAATAATAGTATACAATACTAGCACCAGCATTATGGAATTTAAGTCAACCATTATTTGCACACAAGATTAAAACGTTAATCATTAATGGTGAAACTGGGTTATTGTGAATTATTCATGTCAAAGGATGTACAAACATAAGGAATCTTATCTTACATGTCATATGTGAGTTTGTTGTTAAGGGTGTTGATGTTACCCAGGCAAACCTGGAGCTCCTTCTGAAGTTTCCCCAGGTCAAGATTTAGCTGAGTCAATTGACCTGTGGTACAGACACACAAAAGACATTAAGAGCCACATATGAGCTGAATCATTATTTTTCTATGGGGGGAAAAAAAAAATTGCAATTTTTGAGAACCAGAGGTTTAAAAGTACCACTTACCTTTAAGTTCCTGTATGGTTTTGGTACTGGAAGAAATATTCCGCTGCATGGTGCTCTACAAACAAAAACAAGTATGGATATTTACAGTCTGATTGAAATATTCCCTTGATAATGTGTGTTAAGTGTGAACCGCAACAGTATGCAAGTCCAAGTGTTTTTATTGTCCACAAATTCCCAGGGGTCAATACCCAATAGAAAACAGTTTAATATGCGATTCTGTATTTTGTCCTTATTTAACCCCATCCCCCAGTGGTGTTTGTGTGCACCTTCTCCTGGCTGCAGATGTCCTGAGCTCCTTCCATCTGTCTCTTGTAGAGGCTTTCTATGTGGCTGATCTGCTCCTTTTGTCTCTGGATCTCCTCCTTCTGTCTCTGGATCTCCTCTTGGAACTCATTCTTCTTCATCTCTGCCACACCTCGCTCTGCTGCTCCACGTCGCACCTGGCCCTCCAACTCATACAGTTTAGTCTGTATCACATGCATAAAGAAAAAGGTCATTTACTACTTTTTGTGCTCAGCTTATAATGTTTAGACAGAGGTAAATACCAGTAATGATAAAAGAACAGATCATTAACAGCCTGAGACAAACCTGAATTATACTGACAATAAAAAGCACACTGGCTGTGATTCAGAGGTTTCTTCTTCATGTCACTTATACCCAAGACAGTAAAACAATATTAGTCTATTCCTGTCCTACACTGCAAATACATAATGTCCTGGGTTAGGTTAACTGCTTACAGCCACCTGCATTGAAGGCTGTGTTCAAAAGTAATGACAATGGCTATTGTGAAAGTTGTAAGAGGAAACTGCATAATGTACAGTAAGGTCCTCCCACAACCAAAATCTGAAACCCTAAAAAAATAGAGACTAAATCAAGAATGCTGTGTTGATGAAGTGTATCTAATCCCTGCAGAGGGGAATCATGCATTAAATTATACATGCATTTAGTGTTCACTTGAATGCACAAAATAGCCTTTAAGTGTCTTTAGGTCTCACAGAAGTTTATAAAGTGATATTTTAAATGCGATATTTTCAATTATTAGAAACCCAAATACTCAAACACACACAAATAGATTAACCCACAGTACCTGTAGGTCCAGGTTGCGGGAGCTGGATATCCAGTAGTTAAAGCCCAGAACCAGGATACAAGCAACTAGTGCACCAATCATTAGAGGGGGTGATCTCACTCCACGACGCCCATTCCCCAGGCCGCCCATAGCTGTCTACAGCCTGGAACACACAAACCAATGCAAGGATCAGTACAGGTGTCATGTTAACTGCATGTTTTATACAAGTCTTTTCTGACCTAAAGTGGTTATAGTAGTGTTGAGGTGTTGGCTGGTTGATTACGGACGTTAAAAGCGCGCTGCAAGTAGCAGTGAGCTACTTCTGCAAGTCAGCAAAACACAAAAATCTGAATACAGAAAATCATACCTGATTACTCAGACTTTACATATCTTCAGACATTCCATTATATATACAGATTCATAGCCGGGATGCTAAGAAATGCCTATTGTCTAAAGCTCAAGAGGTTTTAGTCCTTTAGTCCCTATTTAAGTATTGCACTTTAACCTCACTGATGCGGTATCATGTTGTCTGGTGGTGGCTTTGATCCATTATGTAAATGATCCAGGCATGACGCAGGTGCAAACTGTTTTTAATGGTAGAATGTGATCTAGTTAGTAAATTAACCTCATGAAGATTTCGTACAATCGTACTAAAATGCGAGCAGAGTGCGGTCGGGCTTAGGAAAAAGAGAGGGGTATGCTGTTTTACACTGTCTAGGTAATGGTGTTGCTATTAATGGGGACGCATAAATGCCTGACAACAGTACGATTACACAGCAGGGACTAGCTCAAGGGAGTCAACCTCGGCTCAAGATGACAAACAAACCCTAGGATACGATGATGAAATCTGTGGTCTGCTCTCTTACTCACAGCACAAATCTGGAAACAGTTGTTGTTCTGTCTTTAGCGTGTTTGGTCTCAGACTGAGCCTCTTCTGACCTAGCTAACACTGAACAGTAGCCAGAAAAGGGGAACGAGCCGTGTAAAATCGATCAGCTAAATAACGTTAACGTTGCAGGTCGAGCATGAGCATGGCTGCTCATAACTGGTGTTACTAACGTCAGATATCACAGTCTGAAGAAGGCAAATGTTACTGTATAATTTGCTGAAAACAATGGCAGACAAACCGACAACAAGATAAGGAGCAAGACATAACTTTGCCATTATAACGTAATGTTACGCTACAGGCTAACGTCCTTAGCAACAGTTGCTGTTAGCTTTACGTTAACGCTAGCTAACGATAGTTACTTACCCGGTAGATTCAGCAGTCACAAAACAGGAATTAAATGTTGGAGCCAGTATTTGGAATAATAATTGGTGATCAATCTGACTCTATCGGAGCTTCTTCGTCTGTAAGCAGCGTGATGTCGCTGACTGGGTAACGGTAGTTAGCTTGTACCCATTATTGCCACATAAACAGCGGAGTCCCTCTGTGTTGTGCCTGGTCGGGACAAGATGATGGTGCCTTCGTTTGCTGTAGGAAAAATGCTTGCACTGTATAGCATCATTGAACTTGCCAAATATCGCACACAGATTTAATCCCCGATGGACGCTTTGCTTCTATTAGGCTCTTTTCTAGAGTCAAATACCGGTACATATTACACACTACCTCATTTCAGCTAAAGAGTGGACGTTACTATTTTAATCCCCAGAGCATTTGAGTCTTGGCATATATTTTACGAAGAGCACAGGAAGGTAACACGAGGATCTTTAAATCTGATAAAATAAAATTTCTGCTTTTAACACATTGTGAGTCTATTAAAATCAATTTATTTTTAGTTTAAAATGCTATCAATTTTAATTACGTCGTTCATTTATTGTTGGCCCTCACTATATTTGTTGAGCCACCGTATGTCCAACCACTCAGAATATATGCATTAATACTCCACTACACAAACTAAATGGCTATTTAAAGTTATACAAAAACTTTAGCATAAAGTCCCATCTGAGAACATATATAAAAAATATCAAACATTTTTAATAGATCTTAATGAAACATTCATGATTCATCAGCCAACAGAAGACAAAAAATAAACTGATAATATTTTGTTGTTCCTAGTAAATGTAAAATGAGTTTCAATGATTGATTATTCTTACTGATTATGATTTTTATTGTTTCGTACTGTATTCTTGGTTTTCAGGTTTTCATTAATAGGTTGATTCACAGAGTTCACCAAGGAGCTTGTGTGTTTTCAGAATCATATCTGATGTTTATGTTCTTCCTGACCCAGTATAGTCTGACACTAAAGGACACAGTGTTCTCAAGGATGTTGGTGAGGAGTATTTGGGAGAAAGGTTCCTTAGGAAACTAGGTGTGAGGAAGGGATAAGTATAACAGAGAGGGTTACCTGTCGAATGAGAATAGAGTTAATTAGGGAATCACTTTGTAGAACAATAGGGAAGTACAGACTTATCTGATTATGTGAGTGATTATTTGCATTTACTTTGCATGTCTGTATAAGTAGTGGCCTCAGCCTAACAGGAGCTGAGCAACTGGGGAAGACTGATTGATTGTGTTCTATTCTGTTTTGCTCCTTTCTTGCAAGAAATACATTCTGAAAAAGACTGTCTGCACTCTCTTTATTGCTCATCCTATTTAATTCAAAATTTTAAAGCCATATGACCAAATATTCAGACAATGAATTTCCACAAGTGTTTCTCCTACAGGTGCATCACTGTGCTGGTCACCTTTTCTATCCATCAGGCTGTGTTTGCACAACATGACTTTGGAAGACTATGTCAAAAATACATTAAAAAATAAGCTGTACCCAAACAGGTTAAGGATTTGGATGAGAAACATTCTTTTATAGTTACTGATCACTTTGTATAAAACAGTTAGAGATGCCATTTGTAAAATAAAACCATTATTTAGTTATTTTCTTTATAAAATGTATATTTCTCATACATTATCTTCCTGTTTATTCCCTGAGATGTAGTTCTTTTAAGATCTCATTCACAAAACATACATTTTTGTTCTGCATTTTTTCACCAGCATGTGTAGTACAAGGTCTTTGTTTTTTCCTCATGTCCTCAGTCTATCAAACATCATCAAAGATGCCTGTTTGAAAAGATGACAGAGACATGTAATGCCCTCCTTTGGATCTAGTATGTATGAGAGAAAGAGACAGAGAGTAAATGACAAAGCAGGACATATTATCATTAAACTTTAATAAAACACTGGATAGGTTCAGCTTGTTTAGCAAAAAACATACCTTCTATTAGGTAAACTTTCACCAGCGGGGCTTTCTTGTAACAAGCCTGTCTTGCTACCACTTCTGGTAAATGTGATAACTGAAAACGATAAAGAATGTAAACACAGTATATAGTAAAGCACACAAGCTTCTTGATGGATGAAATACCCTGTTGAAAATGGTTTGTCCTATCAGTTTCTAGCTGTGAGCAATATAGAAATAATATTTTATTTCATGGATACAGTAGTTTGTTTAAATTTTATCCCTACCACTTTTCTTGATCTCTGCTACGGAGCTGCTCTGGTCATCCTGTAACTCAGTGTAACCAGGTCTCCTCTGCTCAGGGGTTCGCTGGACTCTATATCGTTCCCTCCAGGCCTAAAATAGAAAGCACAATAGACACATAAATACCTTCACACACCAACAGATTGGGTAGATTTTCAAGGTAAAATTCTAAGAGAAATTATTTGATAAAATAATAATTTCTAACCCATCTACGATTTGCGCTGTCTTCAGCCCTCTGTTGCTTCCTACTTTCTATAAAAGATCAAATAGCACAAGTTATTTAAAAAAGATTGTGTTTTTTTCGTTACATTCCACAAAACTCAAAAACTAATGTTAGCAAATTCAATAAATAAATATGCAGAATATGAGTGAGCCCATGAAAGACAATTAACTTACTGGAAACAAAAGAGGAAAAAATAAGTGCTCATGTCATAAATGTCAAATCTGTGGTGAAACTACCTCTTTTGATGAGTTCCCTGCCTTCATCCACCAGGTCAGCGATCAAGTCATCATCAGTAATGTATTGATGGAAGCCAAGGAGGTTTAAACAGCGAGAGCCTAGGCTGCAACACCACACAAACATACACAATTACATATATACTGTTAATCAAATATTCTTGATGTGATTAATGAAAAGATTCAGTTAATTAAATTATTCTTAAATGATTCCTTGTCCAGTGATCTCTTGTCCAACAAACCTGATCACATTGATTATACCAGGGAGAACTACATGGACAGTAGAGGCTGATGTGGCAAGCATGCACATCAACATTAAAAAAAAAAAAATCAATATTTAAAGAAAATGTGTTATATTTCATCATAATTCATCTAACACAGGCATGAGATTAAGTTACACCATGTAGACACAAATAAAATTAATATTATCATTATAGCCTGATACTACATTTTTGAGGCCAACACTTGCTATTTAGGAGTTTAAACAGCAATACAGCCAATGGTAATTTCTGTAAACATAAACACAGCAAAAGTAATCTTAATACAGGGCTGGGTTTTATTAACGGGTGAGAAATAATCAACTACAATCCAATTGTCCTTCTGGATGTTTATTATTAGCTGAATGCAACTGCACAGTGCACCGAACGACTGATACACTAATAACCATGTATCTACAATATACTAATATTGGACAATACATTGATCAGGTTTTGGTAAACCAACCAAAACTATTTTTGAATGTAGTCTTCATATTTAGTTGACAGCGGTTAATAGCTTACTTGAAAAATGTGGCAAAACAAAGCAGCAAAACCAAGATTGGATAATAGATGTAGAACCCATCAGATATGAAAGACAGCAGATGCATCGAGCCCATAATCTGACAGATTAAAAGAAAAAGAAATACTGCATCAGTCTTTTCAGTTTGGTAGGTTATATTTTTGCGATGATATAATGTAACATTTAAAGAAAGGCTCTTATGTGTGATGGGTGGATTAAAACCTTTGATAGGTATCTATGTACGTGTTGGTATGTGCATGTCTGTGTAAAACCCACAGAGGTGTAGGATGTCTGTATTCTGTCTTGGTGTGAGATCGCAGAGTCCATGTGAATGAGGCCCAGAAAGTTAAGGCATAGAGGAGGAGTCAGACGACAAAACAACCTGAAAAAAAGAGAAGCAATGCAATAGTGTATTTTAGAATTGAGACCAGAGAGAACTGTGCTTCCTCTTCAGGTATTGTGCTATCACACAGTAACCAGATGTTTACTATACAACTTCCCACTCATTTACAGCAGGAGAAACATTATGCACACTGTGATGATAAAGGTCAAACTGAATTTGTAAAGCAATTCATTAAGCCGACAATTTATGCCTTCAGGGCATAAAAAAAATGTTACATTCTGACATACATACATGCCACTGAACTGCAGGCTGTAAGCGTCAGTCTGATGATGTGGCACCAGGTGATAGTAGTTGAAAACTCGTATCCTGAACACCGTTGAGTAGACACACACACATATGAAGAGGATACTGATAAAACACACCATCTGGTGAAGAGAAACAAAACAGCAGGTAAAGAAAGGATGCAAGTTCAATATTATATGTTAATTTAACATATGACATTTTTAAATTAAGCATATTATACTGAGTATAAAAATGTTTTATTCACTACAAATCTGCTGACTATTAATATAACACGAGGTATTTACAAGGAGAGGGTAAATTGACAATTTTATTATGAAAAGAATAAGAGACAGAATAAACGAGGAATGCTCTAGAAATATATTATTTGCATTAGGAGATTAAGTTTGTGGAGTATGTGTGCTTTCATGTCCCTCACTATATATATGCTTACCTCAATAAAAATGTAGTTGTACTGTTTTTCAGCCATCTGAATAAAGACAGCAAAGAGAGAAAGGACCGGGTGTGTGCTGAAAAAAGTGCACTCTGACCAAACTACTGCTGCAGAGAGGAGACACAGCATGACTGCCAGCAGCCTGTAAAAACCTTGCCTGAACACACACTCCCAATACCATTCTGAGGAGGACAAACACACATGTACACATTTATCAGTACAATGTCAGAGAAACCTTCAAGCTGGCAGATTTAAAAGAAAATGACTGCTTTTACAGTACCCTGTTCTCCAATGAAACATCTGCTCTTCATACTTTTTCCCTATAACATGGATGATGTTTTCTCCCAGGTCCTTCTATTTTAATAAAGCTTATTAACTATGATCATGAGATGCTGGGTTTGTACTGAAGCCTCCAACTGACATTTTAATACAGTGTTTTTGTACAGTGTTTCTCTCAAACAGCACTTCAACATTACTAAAAACCTTCATCTAGCCTTTATCTGGCACTCTGGGACTACACTCACATTTATTACAAGGCCTGAATGGCAATCTGGATCACGAAGGACGTGTACTAGAGGATCTAAATATATTTGAGTAAACGAAACACTGGCAGGCTTGTAAAAGTCCAGTAAAAGAAAAAGTCTCACAAAATGCAAATACTCAATTACCAACATTTTTACTTTGTACTTACAGTAAGTATTGGATTGAGTGTACTTACTCCATCTGTGAGTTTAAGGTTTATGAACTCACCCACAGTAGGGGTGTAGATGAACCTATGGATCCAGCCTTGGTGATGTCCGGAGGGGAAGCTGTGGATGAAATTTCGAACCAGGCTGCTCTGGCTTTTATCCACATCCCCAAGATGAAAGGCCTTGTCTAACAAGATAGACCACTGAACCTGAGTCTGAGTCTGTCTCTGCACTGCACAGATCACCTGAAAAACACACACACATACTGTATGCAGGCAACCAGAGCAAATAATTCACTTTCCCATGTGCTGCCATATTTGTGCACTGTTTCCTTTAAAACCAGAGTGCAATGTTGAAAAATAACAATTACTTTGCTATGTAGCTTAACCAGGTCTCTTTTGGTGGGGAGGACATTCTGTTCACGACAAAAGCTTTCTGCATTTCTTCCCATCTCTTCTTGGTATTCAGTTGTACACTGAAATGAGGTGACAATCAAAATGAAGGCCATTCAACAGAACATGACTGTAAAAATCTAAGTGCAACATTAAACTTTGGATGTTCACATATAGTAAAAGGGAAAACTTGTGTACCCTGACTTATTTGACCCACCTTTGTCAATATGGTGTCCACAAACTTTCTAAAACAGTGGTTGTGCCTGACAGATTCATGGACAGCTGCTACCTCCTGGTAATAAGAGATTTGTTTTTCACTTATGAAAGTAAAAACAGGGGTGTTGAGGGGAGTTTTGGTATTGGTGTTAAAAAATGTGCGTATTTTTGTAAAAACAAAGTCTGTTGAACAATCTTCAGATTTAACACCTGCTGGAGTCAGTGTTGATAAGCCTCACCTCCATAACATCTGCAAGGTTCTCCTCAGCCGCTGCCTTCTCAGTAGCCATTTTTGCTGCCTTGAAGTAAGTCTTTGCCAACAGGTAACCATGGGAAGATGACAGCCAATAAGAACGCGGGATCTCAACTAGCCCGTATCCTAGCAACAGCACCAAAAGGAAAAGGCCCCAGGTGTTGGCAGCTGTAATACAGATGGTCTGGAGCTCTGTCCTGCACAAATAAAAAAAACAAAAAAATCAAAACATTGGCATAATATCAGCTTAGGAAACACAACCACAGAACAAGTCATTTTTGCCCTTCCTTTGCTGTTATTTTATTTAAAGAGAAAATGTTATGAATCAAGGGTATACTTTACCTACCATGTGAATTTCCACTGTGGGTGAGCAGCCACATAGATTAGCAGAGAGATGAAGATGAGGAGGTAGGTGCCATAATAGATTGCATTTTCAATGAGCGCTGTTTTAACCTTTCCAACTCTGGAAAAAGCTCCAGAACGAGCATAAGACTGCATGAAGGGCAACAGCAGCCTGTAGACAAACACACGCACACACACACAAGACAGAAAAAAGATCACAGTACAAAAGATCACAGTACACAGTTATGCTTAGAACAAGATGATACATAAATTTGAGTTTGTAATATCTCACCAAGTCAGAAACTGGGAGGTCCAGTAAACAACTCTCCAAAACACTGGTAGGACACCATCTGGGATATAACTCCAGGGCTTTTCACACACCTTAGTTAGACTGTAATACACACCCATATACACACATACATGACCATACACGTGCACACACAGCTCAATAAAGCAGAGATAAAGCCATTCACAGCAGCTATGACGTAACCAGGTTTGTAAAACACAAGCAATAAGTGCAGGTCACTACAAAGAGATATTGTTGTTGATTTTTTTAAAAACACACTTTACTTCAAACACTGATACCAGTTATTGACTGAAATAGATAATTCATTTGATAATACAATAGACAATTTGTTGTGGACTTGAATTTAATTGAGTGTATAACACTACAAGCCACTGGTCTTTGTAGTTCCATAAAATACACTGTCTCTATGGTTTATAGCAACCAAATACAATGAAAATCTTTCCAAGAAGATGAACAAATGGGAGCACATGTTTTCAAAAGACAAAAACTATGGTAGACAGTGTCCAGTTTATCCAAAAGATTCTTTATTTTCAACGGCTTTAAAACACAATATGAAGAAATGCTCTTCCTTGAAATGAGGAAACTATCAACATAATACTGTCAAATTAAATAAATGTTTTATTTATCTTACCTAAGAGACAAGCTGGCCTCTGTATGATTAGCGTGACTTGTTTGTGTTACAGGAGTAGAGTGATTTGAATTGTCAAGCACACACTGGTTGTAGATGGTCTGAGACAGAGGCAGAGATCATGTCAGGTAAACACAGTCCAATATATACACAATGAAGCCTATTCATCACATTACCATGGTAATAGTGGCAATATATTTTATAAATAAGTAGAAACTGTTCCATTTTGAAACTGAAAACCAAGTCTTATGACACCATGTCCTGATTTTAATTATTTTGGTGACCCAAAACTGATGGTGCTGGAACCCTATTGTTCTGCGGTTGCATGGTCTAAACTGCATGTGGAGCAGTGATCACATCATAGAGAAAGGTACAGTAGCAGCATTTTTTTGGCTCCACACAAAGAAAGGTCAACCACAAGGAGGCGCTACAATAAACATAAACACATTAACTTCAGATTGCAGATTGAAATGCTTTTTGCACTGATTTTGTACGTTGTTGGTGTGTTTGAATATTGACAGTCATAATAATCATCAGTCACCTTAAATTAGTAGAATTTAGAAATGACCAAACTTAGTGGCACCTTATTTAAAAAAAAAATATATTTCACACTACACTTTTTTCTTTACTAATGATATTTTACCAAAAAAGGTTTGGAACCTTATATTGAAAGACACTTTACATACTGTGCTGACATCGAGCGGCAGGATGAAGACAATGAGGAAACAAAGGTACCAGGACAGCAGCGTCCCCAGCAGAACCATCCTCTGCTGCTTACGCAAATCTCCATAGCACTGGAGGAGGTAGAGGGCCAAGAAGAAGACAACTACGACCACGACACCCAGCACGGTACCACTCATAGTGATGAATGGATACGTCAGGAGCTCATGATTAAAGAGAGGCAGAGCTAAATTAAGTGAGAGAAAGACAAGAGAGGAAATCATTAAACTTCAAACAGAATGGATTCTAGCTCTCATCTACAGGATAACTGGGAGAAACATGATGACCTGAACACACAGGACAAAGTGAGTCAGATGAGAAATGAATAAAGGGGGGAAAAATCCATAACATCCATAAAAGTCTTAGTGCTTTAAAACCTCACAAAAAACCTCAAAACCACACCAAATGTTTTTTTTTTGTTTTGGACAACGACGACACATAAGGCTCCACATTTCAAATAGCCATAATGCAAACCATTGTGTCAGGAAGGTGGCAGTTTTAGTTTTTCTACTATTACATGTTTTCCATTAGTATATGTATATAAATGTATACAACACAAGCTCAAATAAAACAGCCTTAAACTCTTTGTACAAGTGAACATCAAATCAGCTTTTTGTCATAGTTACATTCTGACAATATAATGTAGTATAGACTTCTCAAATATAACCTCCCTACATTAACACAAGAATATAACTTTTAGGTAGTTCTTAACACAAACTTGCTTCTTATTGAGATGGATTACCATAATCAACACGTTTCAATCAAGATGAGGTAGAGAAATGAAGGAACTCAGTGGGCAGGTGAAATGATAAGTCAGTAAACTATACTCTTACTTGAAGACAAAACAGTAAATGAATTTAGGTCTATCAAACCATATTAGAAAATAAATTGTTTTTCTAGCACCCCCTATGATGGTGACTCTCTTTTCTTTTAGAAGTTATGATGACCACTATATTTTCGTTACAATAAGGCCCTGTAATGTTTAACTAAGTAAAAACTGCGACCATTAAAACTTTGTAAGCTACAGGATCTGATTCAGGCTGTTTGGTTTATGAACAAACGCCTACTGACCTCAGTAAGAAGAACCCAAGTAAGTCTTACCTCTGGGATCATTCTGTAAAGTTTGCAAACCGGTAAACTGTCTGATTTTCTAACCACATTATGTCCCTCAGAAATGGAGTCCGAGATATGGACACAACCTTTGAAACTACATTGCGCTACAAGTTTACAACATGCTGTGCCTGGAGCAGCACGGGATTCTGGGTACTGTAGGCAAGACCATGCTCTAAACAGGAAACTAATTCCCTGAGCTCCACACAACAAACGGCAACTTCTTGGACTAATCATTTTAACGATTTAACTACTTGTAGCTAATTATTGCAACTGTTTATTCATATTTATTTTGGCTAACTATGTTCAGCTGTTTAGCCAGTGCTCAAAGATATAATAATTTTACTTTTAGATAACTATTCTGTTTATTTTTTAAGCTACTTCTTACTTTATTATTTCAACTATTTATGCGTCATTTTTTGTAGCTAATTATATCACTAGCCAATTATATTAAGCAGCCGGCTACATTAAGTTATTTTAACTGTAACTATTAGTGCTAACTAATAGTATTTTTTGTATGTTCAACATTGCTGTATTTCAGCTTTTCCATTAATTTATGATATTTATTTATTACCTTTATCCACTGATTTAAAAATTTGAGCTTTCTGGTGACTAGTTTTCATGCAGCACTGTGCTTAATGAGACACTGGGATGTGTGCACTGTGCAGTCAGCTTAGACTGGAGCTTACTATGTTTACTGATGTGAACACAGATGCTACTGTGAATCAGAGACAACAGAAAATTCATCTTCAGTAAGTACCCTGAATCACCACCTCTGCAATTCCTTTGTTTTCTTTCTTGATGTTTTTCTGCATTATTTTGTGTGTTTATTTATTATTTTATGAATCTGTGGTGTATCCATGTTGTGTACCAGAGGGGCTGCTTGTATTTGGATAGTTTTCTCTATTTGACTTAAGCTACTCTACAATCTTTCCATGTACCCCTGCAAAAGTAAGCACTTCTGGGTAGCAGTCACACAGAGACACAAAATATTGTATTATCTTTCCATACATAACACATAAATACATAGATAAAAACAGGTTACTTATGTTTATGCTCATTTATGTTTTACCAAACTGGTATTGACTGTGGAATGATGAAATGATGTCATGCATATAGACCAAATGCTAATCAATGGCCCTGAGTTATGAGAAACAGTACATCATGTTTTTACAATTTACTGCAAGGGCATAAAATATTGTTTCAGTTTCTCATCTAATACAAATTTACATATTTAAGACAACTATGCAGTGAGTTTTTCAGCTGGGCATTGTGATGTTTTATGACTGCAGAGCTACACAGTGCGACATGTTTTAAATCTTATGTTGCACTCCGAGCTGGCTTTTTAATGAAGTAGTTTGTATAACAACCTGATTTGCACGGGTTTCCAGTTGGCAGCTGTGACCAATGCATGAATCTTGCTGCACAAGACAGTACTATGGTTCTCTTCACTGTAAATATATCCCTTCAGTAGTAAACTACAATTGGATGAAAATATATATGGTAAAGGTTTAGCAAAGGTGATGTTGTTGAGGGTTTTCTGTAACCCACAAATCTCTGTTGTGTGTTAAAGAACAATGTGAACATCACAGAAAAAATACCAAAACACACAAACATTTTCAACCAATTTCAGTTGTGAAGAAACATCCACACATATGGGTCGTCAATGAACAGCGGGCCCAGTATGTTGAAGCACACAGATTGGTGTTCCAGTAAAAAATCCATCTGGCTCAGCAGGTCCAAACACAGACACTCTGCAAGATTCAGACAAATAGACCAGTTTTCAACTTGTCTAGACACACCCTGTGTATCCATCAAAAGTGAACCAAACATGACCAGAGATTGTGTCCAGTCGTCTGGAAGATTGTCCATCTGCTCCATCTGGTTTGTAACACAGATTAGCTTTCAGATGTATGACCTAATAAATCTCTTTATAAAATCATGCCAAACAAGTAGTCTACAGTAACTGTGTTGGTCCTTTTGCAGCCCCCGATTGCGCCGACATACTGTATTACTCCTCTCTGTCACTTTGCCTCTGTCTTGTTTCTGCAGTGCTGTGTTAATTGCCCTGATCCAAACTGTTACAGTGCTGATATAACCTGGCAGCACTGGCAGGTGCTTAGTGAGGCCATCTGTCTGCCTACATTCTTAAACTCTTAACCCTTTCTCTATCTTCCTCTCATGAATTAACGTAGTAAGCATGAGCACAGGTAAGTATGACCATTCAGGCCATAATAACTTTAATAATTTAATAATTGTGTCATTAGCATTCTCACTGATAAATGTGTGAGTGAGTTTTAGTCTCTTATTGTAGAATATACAGTATATTGATGCTGTAGATCCTAACTTGCCTAGTGGCACTACAGTCTACACAGACCTAAGACCAGATGTACAGTGTCCTCTGTGTGCACTGAAGTTTTTACTCATAATATTATTTGGGATTAAAAAAAATGTATTAATCCCTGAAGGGAAATTAGAGTACTCTTGCATTGAAAGTAATAAATAGTCAGTAGTAAGTGTAGTCAATAACAGTCCAGTTTATATGAATCAGTCATCTGCCAATGGCAAAGTGGTGCAAAGCCTGATGGCAGTGAGGGCAGTGGGGATGAAGGATCTCCTGTATTGTTCAGTCCTGCAGCACAGTGAAGTGAGTCGTCCACTTCAGCTGCTTCTCTGGTCCATCAGGATGTTGTGAAGGGGATGGTCAGTGTATTCCAAGATGGCCTCTACCTTTTCCTGTGTGCATCTCCAGGAAACCAAAGGAGGGTCCACCCCCTTCCCTCTGAGCTTGTCTCTGAGGATGATTGGATGGATGGTACTGATTACACTTGAAAAGGCAAAGAACATAATCCTCACATTTCTTCCAGAAGTTATGAAGCGTGTAGAGGAGAGCGTCATCCACACTGGTGTGTTTTTATTGTAAGCAAACTGCAGAGGATCTATTGTGTATCTGAGTATTAGTAGATGTAGAATCAACTGAGACTCATGGTCAGACACACCACAAATAGATCATTTGCCTAATAGGATGTTAACAGGAATTATTGTTGTGGCTTCCTTATGTTACAGATGCCACCACCAGATGGAGGTAATGAATTTGTCCTTAGACACTATAGCTCTCTACAAGTTACCAGGGGAAATCTGTGAACAGTAGAAGTGAGTCTGCTTGTTAACAAACAATGACAAATACAACAGCTTTAGATTGATGTTTTTAGTCATTGTAACTCTAAATGAAATTAGATGTTCTTTGTTAGGTTTTTTGAAAAAGTACCAATGCCTCTTTTCATATCTGAAAACTTACTCCCTAACTAACAACACATAGCATAATATGTACTAACACAATGCACATTTGCTGCTCATAGTGCTTATGACATGATTCTGATTCTCATTATTATGATTGATTTATAAAAATCCAAACATGAATTCATGTAGTTATGACTATACAAAGAGAAATCCTCCATCAGATCATAACAATAATTATATCGGACACAACAAAAAAACTTGCCAGTTGTTTATCTCAAGGAAATATCAGACCCATAGAGCTCAGAGATGGTGAGAATGAAACCATACTGATAGCTCTTCTTCACGCTATTGTCTTCTCTTTTTTTATTCTGCTGTCATTAATCATGTTAATCTTTTATTTTTAGAGAGATTGGCTTCCATGGCCAGTTGTTTATGACACAAAAAAGAACGGTGTCATATTTTAATCTCTGAGAACCTCAAACATACTACAACAAAAACTCTATCAAGTTTCTGGTCAATCCCCTTGGTGCCACAGGATACAGGTTACTTGGGAAAGTCAAACCTTGTACCAAAGTTATGTGCAAGCCATTTAATATTTATACTGTAAATGTAATAGTATCAACCCTGCAGTTTTACTAATACACAGTTCTTTCAATGAAACATCTTTTAATTTAGCGGGTTTTTTTCTAAAATGAGATAATTACTAGGGAGTAATAAAGGTCAAATTGATTCCTGACTGAGTGGCAGCAATAAAACTTTGATAAAAACTTTTGCAGTGGGTTTTCACGTTCTATAACTTCAGTATGTCTTAAGCTCTTCTTACTTCAGAAGCAATGACTGGTTCTATTTTCATCTTGTAATTCATTTATCCAATTCTCCCTGTAAGACCAAAATATCATATGATTCAGGAATATATAGTGAATTTTGTTACTTTGGTCAATCAGTGTGTCAGGTTGATGTTTACTTTGTTTTTGTTATCTTATGATCGCACTATAGTTTTTCTGTACTCTCAAAATAACCAGTGAGTGTGTTACTTGTGTATGTCTCCACTGTTGTTATATCATTCCTGAACTGAAAGAAAGAAAATGCCCACCTCTTCTTGAGACTTGGAGGGTAAGTTGTTTACTCATAACTTTCAGACAATCATTATATTTAATGCCATGATCCAAAAGAACAAAATACGTGCTGAAGCAATGATTCAGAGATGCATCTGAGTTAAACTTTGCCCTTATTTCTAGGAGAAGGTTTAATCAACACATCAGCCTTAGTTATAATGCAAGCAGATATTCCAACAGCAATTTGTCACCTAATTATCATGTAGTTGGGAAAAGTATTTGTTATCATATATGTGAACATTTTAGCATGATGTCAAAGAAACTGTAGTCACATTTCAAAATGTGATATGTTTGGATTATAACTATTGATGTATTACTGTGTAAGGATCACTTTAATGTTGCAGATGGTGAAGGTAAGGCAAGGCAAGTTTATTTATATAGCACAATTCATACACAGAGTAATTTAAAGTGCTTTACAGAAATACGTTAAAGTTAAAAGTACATATGCAAAATAGATCAAAAAGATAGTGTTAATTGTATTTATACTGTTGGGTAATCTTTAATAGGAAATTATTAATATTAATATCACAAAATGAGAGTATAAAAATATACAATTGGATAAAAACGAATTATTCAAGTAAAGTATCTCAACAACAATCAGATGTCATGTACTACATGTTTCGTTTTGCCCTTTGTTCTGTGACATCAGCGATGTTGAACAGAATCGATTCTTTGTTTGCAGGAGGGGGAAGTTTGCTTTCCTGTGTCGTAAACTCTGAGCCCAGCCTGCTACTGTTACTTAGTGGCTAGACTTCCTCTGTCTCTGCCTTTACTCACTCTATTAATCCCCAACTCCTTTCCATGATCGCTACCATCCTTCACTGCATCCAGATGACCAGCCACTGGGACCACATCCAGTGTTTGGCATTACTCAGATCAGTGAGAAACAGTGTGAATGGCCTCATGAAAAACAGCTATGAGTGTGCTGAGACCCCTGGGTTTGAAGTTAGTAACATTTGATCCATGGGAAACCCTCATGCACAATGATGCTGGCCAACAATGTGGCCCCAGTTCTGTGTGTCCCCAGGGGGCCACTGTAGACTGCAGATCTTATAACCTGTCCTGGATACATCACCCCTCTGGGAGCAGACAACTCCCATCTGAAACGACTGAACGACTGGCCTGTTACACTTGCGTTTACACACGCTCAGTAGTTCAGAGACTGAAAGTATGGCCCGTTTTATATATACATATATATAGTATGTGTGTGTGTGTGACAGAGGAAAGGTCCATAGGTCCAAAGGTCTTAGGCTCCTGATGGCATCATATACTTTAGCTAAGGCACAAAACCAGCTAGAAGGCAATGAAATTGCCAAGCATTGTTCTACCTTTCTTCACTTCCTAGCAAATGAAAACTGCAAAACATCTTTTGGCAATGCTTTATGCATGGATGGGATGGAATCTTACATATGAATGTTTTTACCAAAAGCTCTTTCAAGATCTGATTCTCCACTCTGATCCATTTTATAGTCAATCCCAAAAGAACACTAGAGACCTTTCATATCAACAATGAATGAACAGATCGTCACAGTTGAAAAACATAAACCTGTTTTGTTCCACATTCCTTCTCTAATCTATTTAACATAACAGACCAAATCTGAAGTATTTAGCCATTGTGATCTTCGAACAGAGCAGACAATTTGATTGATCTCTGGGTGCAAGAAAAAAAATAGTAAAAGTCATAGTAAATGTTTTTCAAATCCAAGGCGACTCACACTAGGAAAAAAGAGCATGCATAATCTCTGTGATCCACAACTTCAACCTAAAGTCGTGGGGGACAAGCTAAATGAATAGCTAGATTAGCAGGATATTGCACTGACTATTACTTGACAACTTACAATAACCTTTAGCATAACCACTATGTGTCTAACCCTAACCCAAAACCAAGTCTTAATCCTTACATAAACATCAAAGATCCCTCTAAATACATTTTAGGATACATTCTGCTCTGAGTCATTTTTTGTCTAAACACACACACGAACTCACAAAGTTAATACATTTTCTCCCTTGAATTCATGTTGATATGTCACATTCACTTGTTTAGCTGTTTCTGTGTGCTTTATTGCAGCATCTTTAATTCCTTTTCCTTTTCTTCAGTTTACAAGTTCTGTAGTCCAGCCAACCCCATCAGTCGATCCCTTGCTTTGCGTGCTGAAAACAAAGGAGTGTGTTGTCTGTTGTCGCTTGTTGGGATAGCTGTGTGACTGATGCCATGTGGGTCACTGTGGTGGGGGTGAAGGAAGGAGTGATCCTAATTTAATGCTTTCCAGATGAGCTGAACTTTAATGATAGGGAAGCCAGGGATTAAGGTTGTTAGAATTGGAGTGACACACACAGTCTGGGAGTTTTTGCAGTATGTTTTAGAAGTGCTCAAAATTCATTGGAAAATCTAGTCAAAGCAATGTTGAAAGAATCATTTGCCTGTAAGCTGCGGTGAAACATTAACATTTTCACAGTGGATCTGTCAGAAAAACATACACACAAACGCTCATACACTCAGCTCCTCTCCCCTGAGTTGAAGTTAATAAACTACTTTGATTTGAAGTAGTTGCTTACAATAAAAAAGAAATCTTTCCTCATTCCACTTTTCAAATATCTGTGCAAAAAACTTTTTAATACTGGTGCACACAAGGGAGCTGACAGTTACTCCATCTGTACTCCAATTTAGTATTGTTTCTGTTTTATTTTTTAAATACCTGTACATAAATAATAACGTTTAGATTTTAAATTAATCTTTATTACTGTATTTACCTGACCACACGATGACATCACATCGCTTTAACGTACACCAGCATCAGGGCACAAAGTGTGTGGTAAAAAGTGTAGTAAATAAAAGTCTGTGTTTATATGTGGAGTTCACTTAGAATTGTGTTTTTCAGCCATTACAAGCAGTGTGTGTGTGTTGCAAGTATGTATGTAATTTCATGAGCTCATGTCTTTCTGTTGACATAAACAGTAATTTTATTCTCTGTTGAGGAGTCAATGATATTATTACATTATCATATCACTGTAATAATAATATTACTCTAATGGTGAGTTGACAGAGAATCCAATATAAGAATAAAATACTGAAAAGGTTTGTTGGATGTCAAACCTCTTTGCATCAGTGTCTCTAAAAAAATGATGCTGTGGGATTTTCAGCCCTCACAAGACAGACACTTACAATGATAGCCAATCTGTGTGCTAATAAGCTAGTGACTCAGGCTAAAGTCCTCAGACTAAAGTGCTGAGAGGAGTTGTTCAGTGTTTCTGGGGCCCAGGAGATGACAGAGGCAGATCATAACACATTAAACATTATCTTTCCCTACAGTTCAGATGTTAACTGCCTGTTTATTCAAAAATAATAATGCAGGAGTCTCCTTTTTTGTGTTTTTGTTGCACCTTTATGCTATAATGACCACGGTCTGAAAGCCACAGCAAGTATTTGCTTTCTGATTGCAAACATGTTGATGTTTAGGATGTGCTCATACTTGTTTAGAGACTATAAATACTCATTTACAGTAACTGCACATCATTATACTTTGGAAAGAAAATGCTACTTTTACACCTGAATAGGTGGCATCTTACCAACATTTTATTATTTCTATAAATTAAAAAATTACACCAGTGAAAATGAAATCAGGGGAAATTTTAATAATGCAACTTGTCTCATCTTTGTTACAGGCAGATTTGTGAGAGACTGCAGAGATTGTGAAGACATTTTTTTCTTTAAAGTCTGTTTGTTTCTTTAAATCAGCTGAGAGTTAGCAGCTGTACTTTGGCACAGCAGTGGTTTGAACAAGACACTAATATCATCACACTAACAGACTTACAGTTTTGTGTTAATACATCCAAAATTTGAGGCATTTACACCCTCAGGAAATGTATGTACAAAATAACAGTGATGGAGCAATCAGTCAAACAGTATTATCAGAAATAATTCCAGAAGATTCTCTTTCCAAACAAAGGTTCGCTGCCAATGATCAAAAGATTTGAGTATTTCATTAGAAACTTTCTATCAAGGCACTGCAACCAACTGCTTATCATTGTAGCTTTTAATCTTTACACCATGCAAAGAAGCTGTTCACAACACGGTCTGTGAATTGTTGAGTGTTACAAGTGAGATGAAATATTTGATGATTTAAGCCAAATAAGACTATGAGTTCCACTATGTTGAAATAATCTGTCGACTTATCTCCACATATTAGCAAATTCAAACTTATCTGGCTGGATACTCAAAGTTTTGGATGAAAAAAGGATTCTTTTACACACATATAAGCATGGCTACTGTTAAAAATCTATCAGCGCATTATTTATGAAAATTCATCTGATTCCTAGTAGTTTGCAGGAAATATACCACAGCCAGCATGATTATATAATGTCAATGAGCTCATATGACACATGAGGCACTGTGTGTGTGTGTGTGTGTGTGTGTGTGTGTGTGTGTGTGTGTGTGTGAACTGAACTGAAACATTTCATAACATCTCTGCCAAATATGGATTCCCTTAGTATGAGTCAGTAAAGATGCCTTCAGCTCTGCCTCTCTCATTTACTTTCTCCCTCACACTTTTCAAACACATTCACCCACATCCACACACACATGCACGCGCGCACACACACACGCACACACACACATGAATGCACATTTCTTTACGTGCCCTCAGCATTCATCACACACGCCAAACTGTGAATTCCTGCATTTTGCTGCCAAAATAAACTGCTGGTCATCAGCCAGCTCGTGTTTGTATCATCCTCCACTGGAAGTGTTTTACTTTTTACTTGGCCCACTAACCTCTGTCTCCTGTGGTAAAGCTTAGATAGTTTTTATGTTTTTATGGCATGTCTGCCACGTTTGCCATAAAAACATCAGCAATAACATCAGTGTTTGCCAATGAACTCCAGATCTGAAATGTGTCATTGGTTGCACAGATTGTGTCTTTACTTGCCAAAAACATACATAGCACCAGCTGCACCGCTGGCACTGGGTAAATATTTACCTGTTCTGTTTAGCTTAACAAATTAAAGACTCACAGACTAAATGGACTTTGTATGGTGTGTGTAATGTACTAACATGCAGAAAAAGAAGGCGAACTTAGATTAATTGATGTGTGTGCATGAATCGTTAAGGTATGTCTATATATTTTCTTGGACAGGGGACTTTTATTTCTCTGTTGGTTCATGCTCCACAGGAATCTCCAATCAGGCTGAACTTATCAAGTGTGACAAAACATTTGAAAGGAAGGCTGAGGGCAGCCGAGGAAAACAAGAAGGTCCTTTCTCTTTTCCCTGCTTGGAAAGCTCATTATTCCCCAAGCTCCCCTCCATCTCAAAGCTCCCCCTCCTCTATGTTACTTCACTTTTTTAGACCCTGCAGCACCTCCCCACAAACCCACACCTTGTGACTGACTAACAGTAGTTTTTATTCTACTACAGCACCGCCCCCATTCTCTCACTGGTGCTTTCATTCCCACATCCCTGCCGCTGCTCCCTCCTCCACATCTCCTCCCCTTGCTTCTTTTCCTTCATTATTGGTTGCTCACACCAGCTAACTCACAGCCAAAGAGCTCCTCTGTGCGCCTGACACCGATCGCCAACAAAACCAGAACTTTCCCCTGAAAAAAAAAAAAGACATTACGCCAAAGGAAGTTATTGCTCAAATCTAAAGGTACAGAAACAACTTCTCTCTCAGTCTAAAATGTCTACAAATGCATTTTATCGCTTGATCTGTGCGTGTCTGAGTACGTGAGAAACTTGATCTGTGTATGTGTATCAGCAGAACCTCTAGAGTCTATAGCGCACGTGTATTGTTGTTACTAGAAAGGATATATGAGGAAGTCTGCATGCATTCAGAGATGTGGATGTTCTTCAAACATGAATTATAGCATTTCTTTGATGGAAAAGTTAAAGTATGTTTGTTTTCAAAATTAATTTTGGGGAGAATTTGTTGGATTAATACATATTTTCTACAAATGAGAAGGAATATCTTCAGAAATGTTATAATAAATTATAATTGCATCCAGTTTGTTGCATATTATATATAGATTTGATTTAAGTAAGTCTGGTGTAGCAGAACAATTATAGACAGTAGTTACAGACCTTTATATTATTATTAACTGAGTAGAGCTTGGGTTTCCTAATCAGGCAACGTGTAAGCCTCAAACCAAAGGAGAGGTGTGACAGACAGGAGAGGGGTTAAAAAGAGGTTTTCAGCACCATTGTGGAATACCTGTCACAGTTTAGTGGAGTTCAAGTTCCTGCATGTTTCAAACAGATTTGAAGAATCCAGCGGCAGCTATGACTCAGAGCAATGGGGAGCATCCACAGAGGACCCAGAGTGGCCTACAACAGATCCGGTCCAGGATCCAGTCCCGATCACTGCTCGCCAAGAAGAGAGTGCAGAACATCACAAAGAAAGATATGAAGGGATTCTTCATTAGAAATGCCTTTGTGATCTTTACTGTCGCAGCTGTAATTATTGGTGAGTGGGAATATTTCTGTAGTTTTTGGTGTGGGCCACTGTCACTTTAAATACTGTTTGGCCATTGGACTCTATTGATAATTCATTTGATATGATAGTTTGTTTTGTTTATTTAAAACTACAGATAAAGAAAGAGACTTTATTTGTTCTTCTCTTCATCTATCGCCACATTACCCCTCCTCTAGTCAAACTGATAAAAGAAGAAGGCCATCAATACCCTGTAGCAGAACAGAAGAAAGAAAAGAATAGGAACCTACTCACCAGTTAGGAGAATAGCGGGAACTCACATGAACTTAGCTGGTTGGCCTTTGCTTGACCCTGTTGCTGACCTTTGCCTTGTTGCCATTAACCTCTGAATCTCACTCAGTAGGAAGTGAGTCAGGCCCACCTACTGCCTGCACATCTGCAGCCCTGCTAGAATTACACCATACCACGATAAACTCATTTGATTGATTATTATATTCAGAAGGTTCTTCACTTCAGGGTAACAGGTCAGCCACCTGGGTGTGTTGGTGGGTTACCACTGCAGTGAACAGACTTGTTGGGAAACTAGATTTCACTGATAATGATGAAAAAAACATCTGTTTCATATTTAACGAGAAAATCAAGTTTAACAGGATGACAGATGGCGGAGGTGACTGTCATTGCACAATCCATGCTACTGGGAAGCATCCAAATTGGCGATTTACCCTCTATTGTCAAATTGCCAGTAAATACATGTTCCAGCAATGATCAAATAATGACATGCTTTCACCCTCCACAGCATAAACCCGCCTGTGTTGCATTATTCCCCAATAGATGTGAGTTCACTGTATTTTATTTTTGAAAATGAGACTCAACACATGTAATTTTCCTACTCAGAAAGACACAGGTTGTATATATATACTACATTTTGCAGTAATATGATCATCTTTATGTACTGGTGTCAAATAACGTTTCTTTAATGACTGATCATGTCTGCAGGTATCATCCTGGGATTTGCTCTGCGACGTTATAACATGTCTTACCGGGAGGTGAAGTTCTTCTCTTTCCCTGGTGAACTGCTGATGAGAATGCTACAGATGCTGGTGCTGCCCTTGTTGGTTTCCAGTCTCATTACAGGTATGAACATCTGGACAATTTTGTGTCATTGTAACACGAAAGTGTGTTTGTTCATTTTATTGATTTCCCTCTAAATGTTTTATATTTGAAACTTGAACAGTAAGATTTTTACTTTTAGACAATCTGATATCCCTCACTGATAAGTTGAAACATATAAGGATCTAATAGAAATAACTGTATCAGTAAGACTGACTAATAACGTGACAACGTTTTACACACCCGCATCTTACACACAGCACTCCCATTTGGGTGTAACATGAATACAATAAATAAATTGTTGCTGTCATTAAATTTCAAATTACATCAAACATCTAAAATAAGAAACTTACAGTTCCAGCCTGTATGACACTAATTTGCTCTATTAAACAACTTAGTCACAACCCACTGCACTCTAGTGCATCCCCTGATATAACAAGAACCATCTTTTTTTTTTCTTGAATGTATACATCTGCACCACATATGTGTTCCTGTGTTCTCAGCATGGCTCCTCTGCTCCCTTCACATTTGGTGGCCACAGTAGAAATAGCCCCTATTGGGTAAAAACCCATTCACCCTCTACCACTTTTCCCCCTTATATTGTATCACTACACAGCATCAGTTTTCACATGTGGAAAAGGACCACTGACTGTGTTTATATGAGATTTAAGTTACATTTTTATAGGTAGCATGTGTTTTCTTTGTATAAGGTTCAAACCAGTGACAGTGCTGTTTGCTGTTTTGTGGCTCCACTGACCAAAATGTGCCACATGAGTGGTAGAATGAGCCAGCTATTTGTTCAGACAAGGCTGTTTGTTGGTTTTGGGCCCAGTGGTGTACTTGGTTAGGATGACCTCATGTGTTAAAGAAAGAGAGAGAGAGGAATATACAATACTTGCTTCAATCACATGCTTGACCCATGTTGTAATGGGCATCATTTTTGATACATCATGACCAAAGCAACATGACTCAACATTATTGTGTTTTAATTGAACAAGCGATTCAAAATTTGTAGGCTGGATAACTTTGTGGTCTCAGTGCATTTTCTCTCTTCTGAAGTTCAATGTATTCAAATAACACAAACATTGAGGTTTTCATGTATAATACAGGGATGCAATGGGTTTATTCGTCATTGTTGATATGGTTTATAAGCCCAGCCAGACACCCAGGTACATGCAAAGGCCTGTGAGTTTGTTGCTGAGAAGAGCATGTACTTGTTATGGAAGTAGAAGTATAGCTTGAGTTACAGAACATCTGAGATTACAAAAACACTGGTCAACACTGACTGATAAATGTAGGTGGGATATGCTGAAATAAAATGTCCAGCCTTGGAATAGCGATTGACAGGGCAAGAGGGAGGGCTCCTGAGGGGATGACAGAGGCACGTTGTCTGATAATAAGCAGCTTTGTCCTGCAGTGGGGCGTAACATCAGCATCCTCTGACAGCATATCACATGACCACAGCTACAACATGTAGAAATCAACAAGGTGTGCTGTGCTGTAGCCAAGCCATACATGTCCTCTCTTGTTTGCTTATGTGCCCATATACAAGTTATTAGATTTGTACAGTATACTATATGGGCACAACATTGTCTGCTATGAAATTGGCCTTAGACTTGAAAGTCAATTACTAAAGTATATTTCTATAAAAATCAAATTACTACTGTCTCATTAACATTTCACATTTTCCAGGAACAGGCCTAAAATTATCTGTTCAGGATATGTTGTATTTCTCTCTATTGCTTTCATTTATCAGTGAATACTAATTCAGTTGTGCAGCTTGATTTGGAAAGTCTACGCTGCATTACCACAGAACATTAGCATACCTTATATTTTTTGTAATTTTTTGTTTCCTGATTGAACAGACATAGATACATGTGTTTGGAAGATGTCACTACCATGCATAACAGAAATAACAGAAATGCAGAAATTGAATTGGAAAATGTAGATGAGATAAATTTTGATTACTGATCTAACAAAGGTTATCTCATATTTCACACTTTAAATGGCACAAATCAGATTTTCTTGACATTTGTTTGTCTTTTGAAAGCCTTAAAACTCATCATCTTCATCTTATTATTACACCTGCTCTTACATCCACTCTATCACAGTGTCTCATCACTTATAATTGCCTCAGCCAACATTGTTTTCTTCAGTGCACATTTGGGTGGACAACTTCACTTGATGCATGTTGTGATTGCATGGTGATTTTCAATATCCTGTAGTGCTGTTATCAGCAATCCATTAAAAAACAGAGTACACTGAGGTCATAGGTCACTGGAACAACTGCAACATAAAAAGGCTCTTCAAGCTAGCTAGCTGTGAAACACACATGCGAACGGGAAGGAATTTTGACTTTCAAAACAAGAAAATAGAAGAAGCAGTCGATGATTAGATAAATTAGTAGACTGGTCTTTTTAACAGCTAAGCTCCTATGAGTTCTTTTCTTTTCTGCAAACTGTTGTGCACACAGTGAATTGTGGCTGTATGTGAAATTGGTTGTAAAGAAATTCCTTCTGAGTTTTGATCTTGTCTATAAGTGAGGCTAAACTGGAAATCAGAAAGAGGGGCCCTGAAGGTTATTAAATGAAGGAAAATAGTGGACAGGCAGGCAAAAGAACAAAGGATCAGGGATTATAAATTTCAATGAGGCAGTGAGAATGAGAGAGAAAACCATAGGGCCCCCATTGATACAATTCATTAATAACTACTTTTGTTTCAACATTTCTCTCTTGTTGTCTCTTGTAACTCTTATGCATGCTCACTCTGTTGTCCATTGACCACTAACCACTCAACATGCATTTGCGCCAAAATCCATTTTGGCTTTTTGCTGAGAGTATACTACTGACTACTTATAGAGCCAAGAAGGGGCTGAAAGAGGGGTTGTGCACAATAAAAAGTAAAATTAAAATGATTACAGAGGAGGTCATAATAAGGGAAGCTTAAATGTCAGAAAGGGAGGGAGTCAAGGGGAATACCAGGCCAAGGAAAAAAATAAAAAGGAGGATGAATGTTGAATGTGGGTATTAAAGTACAATGTGTAAGTAGCTGGTAAAGTGTAAAGTAATAGGTCTTCCTCAGTAGAATGGTCACTTGTAGTGTTAACTTACTGTACAGTCACATTAGAGGCTGTAAGATAAAGTACATTTGTATCAAAGCTGAACTGAGTTTGCCACAGCTTTTTTTTTTTTTTGAATATTTGCCCCTCAACATGTATTGAACAAAAATAATCTTTTGAGGTCTTGCAAAGCACTATTTTAAGTGTGTTCTAGCATGAAATGTGAGGAAATATATAAGTTATGGCAGATCTCCAGCTGAACTCCAATTCTAATTTAAGATTATGAACTACTTAGACTTGTAAAGATACTTTCTGTCTGTAGGCCTTTTTAAATTCTTGTTAAAACTATGAATTCAATCTTTGCCCAGCATTAATTGCTCTTTGGACAGACCTCTTGCAGTTGCTACGATGCCCCCCCAAAGTTTGCCTGCTTTTGTTCTTGACGAACAGTCCCCATATGAGAAAGAAAGTCATTCTCCCTGTGCTCCTTCAATCTTGGGTCTTTCATTCTTTTGAAAGGATGGAATTGGTGAGGCTGCGTCTGTTGTTGCCTGGACAACAAGCTGGGGATCATTGTGTGTGCAGGGCTGACTAAGTCAACAAGTTTTCCCAGGGCTATCAAAAAGGGAAGAGGAGGAGAAGGGGGCCATGGTTGTCGGGAGGAAAAAAGCAGCAGTGAAAGAGGATTGCAGCAATAAGATCAGCATGCAAAAAAAAAAAAAAAAGAGGAGGGGAGGCAAGAAGTGGGGTGTGGGTTAGGAGGACGAGTATGAGAGAGGATACTAGGGGGCACTGAAACAAGAGGTGGTTGAGAGAGGAGAAATTTTTTTGGGGGGGGGGGGGGGGGGGGCAGAGGATCAGAAAGAACATGATGAAGTCCTAGGCATGTTGAGACAAGAGGAGAGAGGGGCAAAGTAGGGTCAGGAGTTACACACAGTCTAATGCACACTCACACACTGTGCTGTGTGATATACACAGTGTCAAAGTGATACATATAAAAAGAACACATAGATCTCCAACCAAACAAAGCCTGCATTGCCTTGTGCAGTTCTGAATGAAGATAATACAAATAATAGGACCTGACACTTTGAAAATACAACACCACTGTCACACCTATTGAGACAGCTTGACTGTTTCCAAAAACAGTTCTCTGAATGGCCTTATTTCTTTTTACCACTATTATTACCTCAAAGCCTGCTTAACGCTATTAGAGCTGGGGAGGACACTTTAGCCTCCAGGCCTGGGCCTTCACTCTGGCTCACACCAATCTTCAGTTTTTTCCAGCAGTAGTTTGTTTATTCTTAACTAAGAGCCAGCATTGTCAAAACTCCTTCTCATACAACATGAAATTGATTTGTGGCTTTTTAGTCGGCCAATTAATGTATAATTTGACAGGATCTGATATCGGTTACAAGAATGCAAGTTACAAGATGTAACAGGGAGCAAAGCATTTCTGTGTAACTTGATCAGCTTTTTTTTTTCTTTTTTAATCATGCTGAAACGCATTTTCTCTTTTTGCAGTCTGTTATTCACAGCTACTTTCTATGTCTTGGTTTGGCATGGTGTTCCTCAATTTTCTTCTCATAATACAGATACATTTTTGCTGTATCTTTCCCTCCATAACACAAATATTCTGTTGGGTTCAGACTGTTACACTCTGTTCCCTGTGCTCACAACAAATATCACACTTGGGCACATATGGCTTTGTAAACAAAATATAAAGAGTGATTTGAATGATGCAAAAGTACAAAATCACCATTGGTTTTGGAGTTTTTTCCTGCAACTCATAATTTGGAATTGATTTATCTATATATAAAGAAATGATATATACACATTTTGTATATTAGATGTGCACCTGAGTGCTGTGAGTGTTTGTCCACCAGTAAATGTCAGAGTCAGACTGTGTTTCTTGCCATTCTTTGTTAGGTCAGATAGGCACATAATCCAGATACTGTAGGTGTATTCCATCTATAGTTACGGCACCTTTTCCCAGGTAAACTGTAAGCTCACAGACACAGAAAGCAGTGACACATTTGTTATTAATTTAATTCAGAAATTATTGCATTCTGTGAAAATATGAGAAATATGTTTTCGCTCTCTTGATGCTACAAATAAAAAGAAATATTGCCTACATGTAGCAATATATTTCTTTATTTGTTTAGTAAGATCTGGTACATATCCCTGAGTGTGATGTGTTTACTTGCAAAGTCTCTTATATAGAATACAAATATAACATGAAATGATTGATTGTCACTAAAGCATTAAGTGAATCTCAAAACTGTTTAGTGACGGGTAATCTGGTGCCACTTGAAGCTGCTTATAAAGATAAGTGTAGCGCCATTCCTATACTACTGCTCCCTCTACAGGAAAAGTCCTACAGCACTCCACAGTCAACCCATGTTTTTGATATAATGAATAAGAGTTTAGGTGGACGTGGAAATATATATATATATATATATACATATATATACAGTATATATACTGATATAAAAATATTTATACAATGTGTCCTTTGTAGGTATGGCTGCTTTGGACAGCCGTGCTTCTGGTAAAATGGGTATGAGGGCAGTTGTCTACTATACCACCACTACCATCATTGCTGTTTTCATCGGTATAGTCCTGGTGCTCATTATTCACCCTGGAAAAGGATCGAAGGATGAGTTCACCAAGCAGCAGCAGATAGAACAGGTCAGCCCTGCTGATGCCTTCTTGGATCTAATCAGGTATCCACACATACCCTTATGCATTTGATCCACCACACAACAAAAGAACACTCCAGTGCACGGGGTCTGTCAACAAAAAATGACAGACATTGACATTTTACTGTACATTTAAATTTGCATATTTGTTCATCTTTACAACAATGTACCTGTTTTTGTTACATTTTTCAGAAACATGTTTCCTCCTAACCTTGTGGACGCTTGTACTAGTCAGGTAAGTCTCCAACCAGTGGCCCTTTCTCCTTGTCTTACAATTACATAAAATGTTTTGGTCCTTAATTGTCTCACTCTAGTGGATTTCCATCAGTAGTCAAGTAGTTTGGCATGGTTTAAAGGTTTGCCAGTTGCACTGGAAATTCATTTTATGCTCTCAGTAATTATATCTAGATTTTTTCAAATATAAGTAAACATTAGATGTGCTTTCTGTCAACTAGCTTATCTCAGTCTCTGTTCACATAGTTCAACATAAAAATTGCAAAACCGGGTTAGGGTTAGTATATACATGTCATTTCAGACAGTGGTGGGACTTTTTTATGAGGACCTAATGAGCCAGTCTTTTTGCTCATGCTTACACCTGACACAGTTGAGTTGTTCCACATCCGTGGGATTGTGTACCATATGGTAATACAGGACTTGAAAGCACAAACAAATAACTGACTTCTGAAATGCAATTTTATTGAGCTGGAATCTTCAGTGACTCTTGATCTCAAATGTTATTCTTGTAGAAAAGCATCTATAAACTGTTATTATCCCAGGGATTAATCTCTCTCTCTCTTTAACCTTCATTTTTTAAATCTAGTTCAAGACACAGTACACCAAGAGAGTAGTCCATGTGAAAATAACAGTAAATGACACAATATTCGCACTCAATGGTAGCCAGGAGATAGCTCGGGAGGAGATGATCCCAGTGCCAGGTAGAGTTAATGGAATCAATGCTCTTGGCCTGGTGGTGTTCTCCATGTGCTTTGGTCTTATCATCGGGAACATGAGGGAACAGGGACAACCCCTCAAGGACTTCTTTGATTGTCTCAATGAAGCCATCATGAGGCTGGTTGCCATAATCATGTGGTAAGTGCAAAGAGGGTTGAATGAATGAACAAATGTAATAATTAACAAATTACTGGATATTGAATAAATTTAGAATAACATCCATGAACGATTGTTAGGTATGCCCCAATTGGTATCTTGTTCCTGATTGCCGGTAAGATCGTGGAGATGGATGACATTACAGCCATGGGTGGCCAGCTGGGAATGTACACAGTGACAGTCATTTGTGGTCTGCTCATCCACGCCCTGTTTGTCCTGCCAACGCTCTACTTTGTCATCACCAGGAAGAACCCCTTTATTTACATTGCAGGGCTGTTGCAGGCACTGATCACTGCACTAGGAACATCCTCGAGGTATGTGAACTTAAGTTCAACTCAACTAGTCAGGAGAATTCTAGTGAAGTGCAGTTGCACATACAGGGAAGTGTATCGTTTTTATATACTGTACAATAAAACAAATTAAATAAATGAATATATATGATTCCGTTTTAAAATGCAAATGTTGCATTTTGATCCATTCTTTGCAGTGAATGATTTTAGACATTGCTATGCGGTCAGTCCCTGAATGTGGCAAATGAGAGCTGATAGAGATGATTTATTTGTTTGTTTATTTGTTGTAAGTGAGAAATCTGTGTTAAAGCACTCACAGCACCATATTTCCTCAATGTCTCACTTCTGCAGTAATTTGAACTCTCACACTTTCTTTCTGCCATCTTCCTCTCCCTCTGTTCTCTTTTAGTTCTGCCACTCTCCCCATCACTTTTAAATGCCTAGAAGAAAACAACAAAGTGGATAAGCGTGTGACCCGTTTTGTGCTCCCTGTTGGTGCCACTATAAACATGGATGGCACAGCTCTATATGAAGCCTTGGCAGCCATCTTTATTGCTCAGGTCAATGATTATGAGCTTAATTTTGGACAGATTCTCACCATCAGGTATATGATGTCAACTTTAGCTATTTAAATGATGATTGATAATATCATTCATTCAAAAATTTGTATCACTGTAGTTACAACATCTAAATCAGCATGTTTTTGTACAACGGAAATGAACCCAAATTGATCCGTAAAGATTCTCTACTCTAAGAGGTTTTGGTGTGTCAAGAGAATATTTATATTACATCTGTCTTTTGTTATGGCAAAAAGACTATTTAACCCAAAATAATGCCAAAGGAATAAAGGGAGTGACCATATTCAACACAATGTAATGATTAATATTTGCACAGTCAAACCTGGGACATATTTGTCTTGAAGTTGTATTATAGTGAATGATTTTTGTTTTACACAGTTCATATTCATACTCAGCCAAGTTTTTCTTCATCTGCACTTCTTGACCTGTATTCCCATCAGTATCACAGCCACAGCAGCCAGTATTGGAGCAGCTGGAATTCCTCAGGCAGGACTGGTCACAATGGTCATCGTGCTAACATCTGTTGGCCTGCCCACTGATGACATCACACTCATTATTGCAGTTGATTGGTTCCTGTAAGTATCAGCTATATGAGTGCTTAAATAAATTTTAAATGGGAAAGTCAGTAATAAACACAATAAAGTCAGCAGTGCTCCTCAAGTAGCACTGTTTATGAGAAACTGGAAAATGTTCACTTAGAAACAGAGGTGGTCTGAATTCAAAGAATTACCACCAAAGGGGAATCTTAGGGGTTAATAGATCAACTTGGTGTGGTGTATGCTCTTGAGTTGATTACAAGACAGCTACCAGAGACACTCCCTTCACATTCCATGTATTTCAGTCCTTCTGTTTTTTATTCAGCCAGCATCCAATCCCAGTGCTAAGCCCTACTTCCGCCTATCTACTGGCTGTGTTTCATGTGGTTTGATGCCTGCCTAGAGTGTTTAATACTGCCTCCAGTATTTTAATGATATTTTCATTTACACACATTGGATACTCAACTGGGAATAAACTGAGAATACATTAGAGTTGCTTAATGTTCTTGTTTTATTTAGACCTTCTGGTTTTGTCTTGTGTTTTTCTTTTGTCTTCTCTTGCTTCATTTGTTGTGTCTTGTATTCTCTTTCCAATCCCTATATCCTTTCCTCACCTTGTCTCACCCTGTCTTTTCTCAGGGACCGATTGCGTACCACTACCAATGTCCTTGGAGACTCAATTGGTGCAGGTATAGTAGAACACCTGTCTCGCCACGAGTTACAGAACAAGGACCTTGAGGTGGGCAACTCAGTGGTGGAGGAGGCAGACAAGAAGCCATATCAACTCATCTGCCAGGAGAATGAACATGAGAACGAGAGGCCTGTCGACAGTGAGACCAAGATGTAGTGGCAAGCTTTTTGTTGCATACATTCTTAAGAAACCACTGCGTTGCAATTTCACCTTAATCCACAAACTTTCCTGTCATATGGATTGGAGGGTTCAAATATGTCTACATCTAAAATATTTCATCCAAGATAAGTTCCAGTAGTGTGGGAGGTCTGCTCTGCTGTGTCAGACTGTAGGCTTGAAATGGTGCATTGCTGCATTGCTTCTCTAAGGGTTTATGCTGTGATGCTTCTTCAGAGTACTATATGTATCTGCCATAGGGTGGGATCTGTTTACTATGTCAAATGAACTGCTCTAGACCCTGGTGGCCTGCATGTCATATCTAACTCCTCTCAGAACTGTGATGACTATTCTCACTCACTAGGTGCCAGTATTGCTGTGAATCTTACCACCCCAGCAAATTACAACGTTGGTGTGTACATGACACGTACTTGCAGAGACCTTTACAGGCTTTATTATTGTTTTTCTTTTGTTATTCTTATATGTGAACACAAAACCGTAATCACACTCTTTCTGGATAGTGGTGTGAAATGTGTTGGATATCATGCAGGTCCACTGGGGTGACCATGTTAACTTCATTAGGGAAAGAAGGGCTGTCTATTTACAAAATTATGTACAGACATTAGTGGTTTTATTTTCTATAATTTAGTGTACAGGCTCCAGCTGGAGGAATGAATGATGTACTTTAAGACACATACGTTTCTGTCCCCTAACTGTTCAAACCAGGGTTATTGTTAGGCTAAACCAAACTGTTTGAATATGCAGGCAACTATCTAGTGTTGCTTTTTCATTAGAGATATTCCCTAAACCAATCACTACGCTCAATAAGACTGACAAACCAAACATTTATATTTCAATCAAAAACATACCAAAAATTGTATCCAAATCTTATCAAAGGTTCTGCATAATTTGATTAAATCATACCCACCCATACAAACTACTAACCAGCACAGTAATGAAGTACCATTTTAATAGGAAAGGTAGTCATGAATTTATTCCTGATAAGTACTAATAGTGATTGTGAATTAATTCTTTATACAGACCCTGTAATATGGGCATTGAACTAAAAATGATAAAACCATACTGTACTTGTCAGTATGAAATATTCTTTTACATTAAATTAGCAAATAGTTGGTAGGCTAAAAAGTTTTAAATTGTGTTAGACTATATTCGGGTCTTGACTATTTGCATTTCTTGTAGTTGATAACATCTAACATTTATTTCATGTGATTGAATACATGCTCTAAAGTAATTGATTTCACTCGATTCCCCATCTGATATTCTAGCTAGCTTAAATTTATAAGTGCTGTGTTATATTTGAACTAATTCATTATAACAAATGTAACATTTATATAGAAATTGCTTTGTATAGATGGTGATTCAGAATATACTGTGCTTGTATAGAGAAATGTAGATACATTTGTACATTAATTGTAGATTTAAATTGTAAAAGGTTACTTAGGGATTGCATATATAAAGATGCTGTAACCATGCTCTTACAAACTAATGATACCTGTTGTTTCTTTTACAAATGCAAAACTGGCTGATTTTAAGGACCAAATGTTTTTCTTTTAAAACTTGAGAAAATTGATGTAGTTGCCTTGTTTACAATTGCTGGCATCTCGTTTGATATGTGTTTCTCCTATTAATTCACAAGTGCATGCACACACAAACACACACATACACACGCACATCACTGAACGATAGTTGTAGGTTTTTTTGCATTAATTTTTTTGAATAAAAAAAATCAAAATAGTGGTTGTGTTTATTATTTTATTGTGAACATCTGAAAAACTTGTGAATGCATCGGTATATTACAAGTTAAGCTTCAAGGATAGATATGTGTTAAATAGATGTTTTTCTACCTGGTGGCAGATAGAGTGAAGCAACCGCCAGAGAACAACACATATTTATACCTTAAAGCTGCCCACTGCCCATAACAGTACATCCCGTACTGTAATGAACAGCTTTAGGAGTGGAGTTTGAGACAATATCTTTCATGAGGTAACAAGAATCTTCCAACTACCATGGCTGTGATTGCTGGAATTGATGCTTCATACCAGGAACCCTTATCTACAGTCCATCCTATCTCTGTAACACACACACGACTTGTTCTCAGAATAGCCATCATATTTGCCCATAAGAATGGTGATGCTGACACCTTGAGGTCAAACACTGATCTCATCACCTTAAAAACACTTGTCTTGCACTGCCTGAAAAGAACAGTCACATGCACATTATGATTTACACATACATGCAACTTATTTTGCTGCTAAGCACATGTTGAAATTGATAATCAGCTAGATGCAGATGCCTTGTCTGTATAACTACTTGTCACTCTTTGATTTACTTTCAAACTGTGCAAAAAAAGTGTGTAAAAAAAGTATTAAAAAAATATAGCTACTCCAGATGAGATATATGAAAATTGTGTTGACATTTAAAGCACACATACACAGGTCATTTGGACACACTTAAAGTACACGCATACACATAATGGTGGAAAGTACCTATGAACATTTACTAAGAATTGTCCTTAAGTACAATTTTTAGATAATTGCACTTTATTTATTTTAATTTTATGACATTTCCCATTCTATTCTATTCCATTACATTTTATAGTATAGCCTACTTGTAACTACATTTATGACAGCAAATTGCTTTATGGAAAGTTATTTTAACAAAGCATATGATGACTCTTTAAAAACATTATTACAGATTTAATTTCAATGACTACAATAACTTACAAGTAGCTCCGATTTAAAATGAGGACTTTTACTTTTGATACATTCAAATTGTGTTTATTTTAAATATTGCATAGACTCATTAAAGATTAAAAAAAATTAACGTTACCTCTACCCTAAATCGGTGTAACCTGTAGGAATTGCATATATGATGTTTATATATTTATATAATCTTTTTAAAGTTATTTTTACCCAAGCCAGAATTGACAGCGGGCTGTATGGGCCAAGGAAAGCAAACTTGTCTTATATCGCTCTCCAGCGGCTCGAAGCCGAAACGTTGCATGGTATTTTGTTTGGCGCCGATGGAGGGAGTCACTCCTGAGATCTTTGGTCAGTCAGACGGCAGAACTTCCGGTCGGCATTTTGTTCTACGAGAGGAGAGCCTCTTGATGATCGCAACAATCGTCATATTTCTCATTTACTGTCGAAATTGGCTGCACTTATTGTTTATGTCGGCGCAGACCGACTGAAACTCCGAAGAACGAATGTTTCCCCATGAATGTACGCTGAAACATTCACCCTTGAGTGACGGAAGACGAACGAATCGGTCCGACCCGGATTATTGTTGATAGCTAGCAGGCTAGCTAACCAGCTAGCTGGCAAGCCAGTCGAGTTCCTTCTGGAGGAGCTGCGAGAGAGAAGAAAGGGGGAGCTAGAGACACGGACACCAACCAAGCTAAAACATTCCCCTCCCTTTGAACGCAACATCCGAAGGTAAATATCATCACCTATCTATCTTTACGAGCCGAACTTTACAAAACGCGTTTATTAATAACAACATTAATAAACGCTCTGCTGTGAGACCACCTACGGCGTCGTAATCGTTGACCGGGAGGTAACGGAAGCTAGCGACCTAGCCAGCCCAGCTAGCTAGGTGTGTTTTTGCTCCGCCGAGGCGCACGGCCTCAACTGGATGTCATTTGTCGAGCCCGAGGATTGGGCCGTTGCCACGGAATAAGAATCCGTGCCGCTGCCTTTACATCTACCCTCACAAACCCGTCGCCTTTTTCCGAGCTCAAGCAAAATTAGCTATAACCTTCATTAGCGTAACCCCGAGTAGCGCTTCCTTGTCTTATTCGAATCGCCTCCCCTTTATTTGAACGGGGAGCAGCATTAGAAGCTAACCAACAACAGTCAGAGCTAGTTAGCATAACTAGCTAGCTATTAAAACACGACTATTGTTGTTAGCGAGTGTCGGGCACCTAGCGGCGGTGTCTTAGCTGCTATCATAAGTGTAACAGTAGCTTCGCGGTTAGCTCGGAGCATCCAGGCAGACAACTTCTTGGCAGTGATGGTTTTGTTCGGAAGTAGCGCGGTCCAGCTAACTGGGGTAAACAGTTAAATTAATGCTAGCGGCAGTTATTCGTCAAGTTAGGGTTATTTTGTGTTAGTCGAGTCCTTACGTTGTGTTTTGGTTTTGGTAGGACCTTTGGCAGGGTTAGTGTTGGTTTTGCTTGCTGGTCTGTTTTGAAATGTTTTGACACACTACGGACTGAACACAAGCTACACCGCCTCCTCTGTAGTTAACATTACTTCACTGTGGGAGTTATGGTAATGCTTTCAGTTGGAATCGTTAACTTAGATATTTTTGCGACCACAACAAATGTAGGTAGGGTGCTTTCTGCAAGTTAGCCAGTTTGCAGAATCCGTACGGTGGCTGCTGGCTACTGGAGGATGCAGACCCCCATTACTGCCGCCACCATCACAGTGCATCTGTTCCTTTGTGCTGCCTCCTGCCTGTCAGTCTCACAGCTGTCAGCCAAGCCCCTGCCTACTGAAGGAGACCACATAATCTTTGGGTGCTAGCGTTGGGGTAGCATTGTAGCTAGCTAATGTAATGTTTACAATATTCATCTATGATCCCATATTGTCTAGAATCGGTTTCACGTATTTACTGTTTGACCTCAATTATGGACTGGCACTCAGCTCTGGTTGCAGCATTGTGATTATAGATTTATATGGTATTAGTAATATGCAGACGGTGCTGACAGGGTTCGTTCATTTCATTAGAAGTTATTGAAAAGCATTTCACAGAAGGTCAATAGAGATGCATACTGTTGCATTCCAGGTTTGAAGGTTCTGTAGCAGTAATGCAATTTTGAAGTGCATGTGTGACAGTAAGTGTTGTCTGGCCTTACTCTAATAGACAGAACTTATTTTATTTGTGTTAAAGAAGTTTCAACTGCAGGTTTATGTCTCAAAGTCTGATACAGAGTCATATTCTCTTCCAGCAGATTGAAGGAGTAGGACTTTTTATCTGAAATGTCAGTGAGTCCACCCGAGACTGCACAGAATTCTTCAAAAAGGTATTATCTTAGTGGTTTGTTGTTTATCTTTTTACTATCTTGACATTGCTAATAATAATGCCTGTTTATAATTTTAATGTCTACAATATGGACGTACATTAATCCCAATTTTGTGTCATGGAGATTAATGTGGATAGAAGGAGATCCCTCCACTGGCCTTTTTTTGCTTGTTGCAGTTGAGCTAAGATATTTTAAAAATTGCAGCCTAAAGTTCCCTGTGTTTTTCATTGACCTCTTGTACAGTCTTACTTAAGGTGACCAGGACATCTAACAAGCAAGAGCAAGAAAGATAAATTATGTTCCAACCAAAGCCCTAATTTATGTATATATATATCATATCAAGCTGTGTAGAGCCCCTAAAATTAATGATGGCACTTTTTAGTGAGTTTCACTGTTTTGGCATTGTAATATGTACATTTCAGACAAACAAGAATTATTGATAAAATAGAAGAATGTGTGGGTCTGTATTATATGCACTTTATAGTGTCTGCTGTATCAGTCAAGTCTGGTCTTCTATATTGGGGAACATTATTTTTATTTATATGCAGTAATGGCAACTTTGTTGTTATATTTACAATTTTAAGGCCTAGATTCAGTCTTCTGTGCATTTATATCTGTTAAACATTTCTTAAGGCTGCACTCACACAAGTGGCATGGCATTCCTGAACCTGCCTCTCTGTCTCCCAGCATTTCCCCTATATGCATTTGGAAGCAACACACTGCCATTGCAATATTAATAAGCGCTGCTGAAATTTCACGTTCATTAATATTCACATCGAAATGTAACTGGTGCAACTTTCTACATTGCTGTCGGACCTTGTTGAACTGAGGCAGGCAGCCCCATAGTTGGTGCTGTAGGGGTGGCTAAACATATGTAAATGCCATTTACTCACATCAGAAATTGTGAAATAGCATTTAGACAGATTTAACACCTGTTGGTGCACTAAAACTATAGGTGCCCTTTATTATTTACATCCAGAAATTCTAACACAGAATTTTTGGAACATTGCATCCTTTCTTCACACCCCTTATTTTCTCTTAACATGGACTAAGTACACATCCACCTCATGTAACAGACTATAATTACTACTTGCATGCGAAACAGCTCACTGGAAATATGACATCTTAATTGAAAATAGTGACCTGTTGAATTAAAGAGCATGATGTTAGTTGTGAGCCCTCAAGGTGGTCTGTATACATAAAGTTGTTTGTTGCTTCTTTTTGTTTAAGTTAGCTTGAGAGCAACTTAACAGCTGTTAACCTTTCATTGTTCACCACAAAGTCAGCAAACCATCACTATTGTAAATAACATGATCCAAGCTTGGTTACAGCTTGATGCAATGTTATATTTTTTAAAACAGGTGCTTTTTATATTGTAGAGAATGGGGAAGGGGTGAGGACAAAGAAGTTTTCACTCTGTCAAGTTTAAACAAGTGAATTTTGCATCAGTTAGTTATTTCACAGACAGGACTGCAACAGTAGATAGAAGCGGGACAGCCTGCACTGAAGAAGGACAGAGCTCTAAAGATGTTCCCTTGAGCAGTAGAGAGCTACTGAGAACTAGCTCTGTCTGGGTGACCCTCTCACCACTTGTCAGATGTAAGCCTATCAAATCAAAGTTAATAGAGCATTATAACACAGAAACCAAACATGTGGGATATAATTTCAATGTTCCTCCACTGGTGCATATCAGTGTAGGTCTCCTGGATGCAAACAAACAGCAATGCTGCTAAAATAAATTACAGTGGAAACACTCTACACTATCCCATTCAGAGGGCACTGTGGTTCGCTTATGGATTGGCAACATAAAGAAATAATACGCTATATGTGTATGGAAAGGGTGAGATCCAGCTAAAATGTCAAGAAAAGCCAAGGACATTGCAATTTGTCTGATTGATAAGGTTGAATAAGACATTGATTTATGGCCTGCAGATCGCAGTATACAACATGCATTTTCTCCTTCACAAAACAGAAGACAGCAGTATAGCATCTCACCTTTCACTGTTCAGTTTGTCAATAAGTAATATTTAAGTGCATTTTTATTGTTTTCTTTTAACCCCCTTTTTCTGCTTTTGCTTTTTACATTGCTGCTCTTTCTCTCCCTATGCCTTTGCCCTCTGTCTTGCTCCTTCTGTCCATCACTCCATGATGCTGTTTGTCTTCCTCCCTCCCTTATTAACCTCCCTCTCTCCTAGGTGTCAGGAGATGTGAGGACGGGTGTCGTCCATCGACCCCCTGATCTACCTGTGTATCAACACACTCCCCCACCCTCACCTTAAGCATGAATGGGGATATGCCTCATGTTCCCATCACCACTCTTGCTGGGATCGCTAGCCTCACAGACTGTGAGTGACATGCAGTTTTCTTCCAAACTCACAGTTTTTGTTCAGTTTCCTCTTTTAGTGTAATAGGCCAAACTCAAATATTCTGTCTGAACAGATGTAAATTTGCAATTGTGATTGCATATCCTTTTCTGCCTTTTTCTCTCAATTCTGCACCATATGTCCTGTATTGCTCATGCTTGTTTCTCACCCTCTCTCTTTCTCATCTTTGTTTACTCTCCCACCTCCATCCTTTCCATCATCTCTTTCTCCTTGTCACAGTGTTGAACCAGCTACCCCTCCCTTCCCCTCTCCCGGCGACCACCACTAAGAGCCTCTTATACAATGGGAGGATTGCAGAGGAAGTTACCTGCCTTCTGGGCTGTCGGGATGAGAATCTGGCTACCCAGCTAGCCCATGGCCTCAACCAGGTCTCCACAGAGCACATGTGAGTATAAAAGGGAAAGTGTCAACACCACAAAACTTTGTCATGATCCTTAACAGGGACAGTGTCTACATCCAGATCTATGACAACTTGTTTCCCTGCAAATGGCTCTGTCTCCCTGTTACAGCATGGGGCCCCTAATAATGTCGTTTTAAAATGGTGATGGTGATAAACAAATTTTAGATATTTGTTTAGCAATTAAAATAAAAAAAAGATGAATTTTAATGATATTGAAACATGGAAGGCATAACATTATTGCTAGAATAAATGTTAATGTATTCCCTTTGAGAAAATACTATAGTTGAAAAGTCAAGGACTATATGTTGTGTAATGATATATATTTAGTTGATATATATTTAGTTGTCTATATATACATATGCACACACACACACATATACATACATATCTGAATCAATATAATTCTTTATATTTTCACCAAAGTGCTGGAAATCCAGTTTGGCCATCCAAACCTTCCTATCTTCTGCTGATGGATTTGCAAAATTACTCATAAAGACCTAATACAACCAGATTTTAAAAATAGCTACATCTGCTATTAGCAAAATCTCTGCAAAGGTGAATTTTCTTATTGAATACTGAACTTTACTTTTAGCCCCAAGTCATAGATTATATATCTCTAATTGTGACACCTGTGTAACTTGCCTCCATTCATTTATAATGTGACTGAATCTATTCTTTGTGTGTTTCTAGAGAGCTGAAGGACAACCTGGGTAGTGATGAGCCAGAGGGCGATGCACCACTGTTGCTGCAGACCATGCTGGCCAGGAACCCTGGCATCTTCAGGGAGAAAAGTATGGATGCACATACCTGTTGTGCAATATGACACGAAAGTGTAAAATCACATAGAAAAGCTGCATGGTGAGATGTGTAAACGAATACACTATATTTTCGTTTCTAAATAGATGTAATGCAGCAGCCAATGGTACCACCATTCAAAATGACTCAAAATTCCATGCATAGTCCTGCCCAGTCTGCAAACTTCCAGCCAGCTGCCATTTCTCCCAATCCATCAAGGTGGGTCAAATTACAGGTTTGCAGATCTTTGCAGATGTATGCTGATTTAATATCTAGTTTCATATTTGATTTTCTTTAAGTATTGCAAAACAGCGAAAAGGTATTTTCTTTACGTTTGCTAATATTATATTATATTGCACTACTATTCATGCAACTTCCTTAATTGGTCAGTGTTTCTCACCCTGGTTTCTCCTCTACTTTGTCCAGTCGGTTTGTGGCACCGCAGACTGGGTCTAGTAGCCGGTATATGGGCCAACAGAACAGTCCAGTACCTAGCCCCTACACTCCTCAGAGCCCTGCTACTGCATACATACAGCAGTATCCCCACCAACAACCACCCAGCTATAACCAACACCAACAGATACAACAAGGTGAGAATGTTTGTGTGTGTGTTGCATGTTTGTGTGGTGTGTGAGAGGACAGAGGTCTTGAAAGATGGACTGGTGCTTCTTTGGGCACCTGGGTGTTGGACATTGAGTCACTGAAAGTCATTTCATTACATGAATGCAACAAATTTTCATATTTGCATATGAGGTTTACATATTGTTGAATTTGACATGCCACCTGCATATCATTAGATGATTAGAATGAGCATTGGTCTTTTTCAGTCACCTATGAAGTGTGCATGTAAAGACAAAAAATCCACATTTACACAAACTTTATGTGAAGACCAAATTTAAGCAGATCTGTCCTTTGACAGAATTTCATGGGTTCTTACAGTTATGCTTTTTGTCATGACTACATCTCTGGTAAATTTGCTAAGCTCTACATTTATTGTAATGGAAAATGCATTTAAGCCATTTGGAGAATTACCACCTTAGAGGATAAGGCTTGTGATTCACTGTTTTTATTTGAACAAATGCAACACGTAGACTAAATTAAATTTTGAAATTTGGATTCATAGATGTTATGGTGACAGGGTCATAGAAATTCACCAGCCTCACCTTTTAACATGGTGGAGGAGTTCGTTACAATTGTCGGTGGGGGGCAGGTCAAGACAGGGATTTAGATGGGCTTTATGCTTGTATTGTAGTAGGATTCCTGTGACGTGGATGTCACTTAACTGGTAGGGTTGGTGCATGAGATACCAACTGGATATTACTGCACTCACCTCCATACACAGCACTGATTATGGAACTAAACTCATGGCAAGGGCATTGGACTCTTTTTTTAGAGGTTTGGGCACTTAGAGAAGGAGAAGGGCAGATCTATCCACCATTACGTCCTGGTGTCAAGTTAAGTCAGAATGCCGGAGAAACTACTGGATCTAATGTGCCATGAACTAGGAGTGGCTGAAGCCCTTGTCTGTTTGGTCTTCAACACCAGCGTTAAAGTAGGCCATCAAGCTGAAGGAGGAGGCCTTATTGACATGTTTCCAGTCGGCTTTGATGGATCTTGTTTGTGACGTTCATGAATTTCAAGGTGCAACAGAGTGAGCAAAGTGTCTGTTTTTGCAACCACAGAAGTGCTTCCACTCCGTGCAGCACCTCTTAGGTCTCAGGCCTTGGTTTGTTGCTGGAAAATGGTGGATTGTTCCCACTGGGTTGTGATTGTGGAGCTCAGGCATCCAGAGTATAGTTGCATTGAAAGTATCCAGTTAAAGTGCCTAGAGCACCTGAGTAGGATGCCTCCTAGATTCCTTTCATCAGAAGTTTTTTTTTGGGGAGTGTCCAACTAGTGGGAGAACTCAAGATGGACTTGAAACATGCTGGAGAGGTTTTACATCTTGTTGCCTGTGAAAGCCTTGGAATTCCAAAGGAGGAGTTGGACAATATTTCTAGACAGAATTGCCTTGCTTAGCTCGCTGCCACTGTGACCTGATTCTGTATAAGTAGCAGAAATTAAATGAAGGGGCCATCTTAGAAATCGAATTCTTGAGTTTGTATTCTGAATGCACTCCGCTCGATGTTGCACTGTGTTGCTTGGGATTAGCAGCTGTGGTTTTGCAGGCAATTTTGTGCATAACATACTGCTACTTTTCTTGTTAAACCGCTGTTAATGTAAACTTACGTCTTTCAGTGGCTTCGCTGCAGAGGCTCTCCACCTTTTTCAAATTTCAATCAGAATAAGCTGTGATCAATATAAAAATGTAAGGATTGGATAAAAACTTGGAAAAATTAAATTAATTTAGTATCAGATTTAATTAGTTCTGTTTATGCTTTATAGTTTCATAATTCTGACGTTTACAGTTTATTTTCTAGTGAATTTTAATTGTCCAACATTTAGTGATCTGTTGACTGTTATCATCTTTTAATTATTACTAAGAATTCTTTGTTTTGGGTTTATGTAATGGGCAGGGTTGGCTAGAAAGTCCATGCCCTCTGAACAGGAAAAGTGATAACTGTGGCTTCTAATATAAAATGTAATTGGTTGTATTGTTGCACTTTTGCATTTTGGGTGCTGCTGTAGGGTGTTGAAGTAAAATGTTTTACAATGTCTTACATAGTGGTTCCCAAACAAGTTAGCAGCTGAGAGCCATAAAATATTCATTGTTTGCATCTTGCACGTTTGGTCTAATTACGTGTTTTATGTGTAGTGATTGATATATCGGTAATTAATTCTTGCTGGTTTTTATAAAACCTCTCTGTCAAGAACATCTGTCCATTTCAAGCAGTTAAACTATTGAATTATTCTGTCCAGTAAGTGGGTATTTGTTTTAGATTAGAACCCTTTGATCTATAAGTGAGTAAGTTTTTTTTTTGTTGTTTTTTTTTTTAGGATCAACAATGTTATAATTGTTTCACTTGGATGAATATTTTAACAATGACCTTTGTCTTTTTCTAATCTAACAGTGTCTGTGGCGAGTCCTTTGGTTCCTGGTGGCATACGAAATATCCATGAGGGCAAAGTACCGGGACAGATCGCCAATGCTGCCAATCACCATTCAGAGAGGCATGGCACCGAGGAGTACCTAAACATTGTACACCGATTGGGAAATGAGGTACTACTGAGTGTTTGTAGTATCAGCCAAAACGACATTTTCTCCCTCTAGCTTTGTAAATGGTTTATATGAATTTCTCTGGTATCAAAAAAGCAACAGTTGGCATCTGCTAGTAAGCACTCCCATGTAAGAAAAGCATTAAAAAAAAAAAAACTCTGACTGTTGTGCATTATAACACAGAAACAGATTGGGGAAGGAATTCAGGTACATGATTTTACCAGCTGCTTAAGGTGGAAGAGAAGAAAAGTAATATAAGGTGATACTTTGCTAGGGGTGATTATGTAATGCTGACTTAATATTAAATAATTTTAGGGATTTATCATCTATTAGTATTTCCATTTAGTCTTTTTTAACACTATTTTTGAAGTGTTAATAAATTATGGTTGTATTTGGTCACACCATTATTTATGTAACTACAGTATAAAAGCGAAATATGTACATTGGAGTCAGTTTGCACTCGTAGAAGTTATGTGCAGCAACTGCTGGGCAAAAATTGGACTTTCTGCTTATTGTGTTAACACCTTTTAGTTTGAAAGTCCAATGTGAAGCTAATTTCTGATCGATTACATTTGTCTTGTGTGTGTGTTTTGTTTTTTGTTTTTTTTTGTTTTTTTTTCTCAGGAAGGGGACTCTACCATGAGGAATCCTTCTTTCCCTCTGAGGTCTCCACAGTCTGTGTGCTCCCCAGCAGGGAGTGAAGGAACACCCAAACGTAAGGCCAGAGGAAGAGGAAAGGAGACACTACAGCGCATTCACCCACCTCTCCTCTTAATTTAGGGAAAGGCATTTTCAGCTCAAAGTTGCTCAGAATTTGAATTTTACAGTAATCCAGTCGGTTGAGGCCATTATCTCTCAAAATAGTACAATGCACTGTGATTTTCATTTCAGTCAGTCACCATCTTCCTATATAGCATTACATATTATTACAACACTGCCAGTTGTCATCACAGTGCTGTCAAGTATTTGTGCTTTTTATATGCTTTTAGAGGATAACTTTTTTTTTTTTAATTCTGTATTGCTTCCTCTCAGCGGGTTCTCGTCCCTCACTGATTCTGCAGTCGCCACCTCCCTATGCGCCTTCACCAAGAGAGGGAGGACCAGACCAGAAACAGCAACTCCAGCAAAGGAAGAAAGCCCCAGCAGTGAAAGAGGAGAAAGATATGTACGATATTGTTAGCTCTCCCAACAAGGACTCTACAAAACTGACCCTGAAGCTGTCCAGAGTCAAGTCAAATGAGTCTGATCCCTCTGGTAAGTGAAGATTTAGGGTCAACTAAGATTTAACGGACAGCAATTTTTTGTTACACCTTTTCCTGCACATCTAGTTTCATCACGTCACAGCTGTTTTGTCGATTAGCAATAGGTATGATGTGTTTTATAATTGAAAAATAAAATATTTTCAGTCAGAATCATTGGAATACTGGAGACCATCATTCCTTTAAATGATAGCCTTTAAAATGATTTTTGTTGATATCGCAGGTGAAGTTGTGCCAGGCATGGATCAGAACTCTGACACTATGGAGGCAGACCTGGGCTTTCAACAGGTGCCTGTTGTACAGCAAAATCTAGGGGCCCGACTGCAACAGCAGCAGATCTCACAGCAGGCAGGTGGTGTAAGTGGTCTCCAGCCTCCCAGTTCTCCTTATGATGAGGCAGAGCTGGATGCCCTCGCTGAAATTGAGAGGATAGAACGAGAAGCAGCTAGTGAGAAATGCTCCAAGGAGGTGCAAGATAAAGGTGTGTTGGAAATCTCAAAATATTATTATATGGATGAAAACAGTTAGTGTTGACATCTTTAGTGGGTTTGTTTGGGTTTTTTTTTTTTTTTTTTTTTTTTTTAGTAGTTTTATTGTCATGCCTCTTGTTTTGCAGACAAGCCTCTGAAGAAGAGAAAACAGGACTCTTTTCCCCTGGAGCCAGGTGCAGGGGGACCAGGTGGCCCCACAGGTGCCCCAGGCAGTGGGTCAACAGGAGGGGGCAATGCTGGCAAACTGACACCGCAAGAGGCCACCGCAGCTGGGAATGGTGCCAGCCGCCCTCCCCTTATGGTGAGCATCGACCTCCAGCAGGCAGGCCGAGTTGATGGCCAGCTCGACCCCTGTCTGGCTGCCCCTATTCCAGCCCTTGAGGCCCAACGCTGGCCTGAAGAACCAGCTTGTGGGCCAGCTGCATTGGAGGGTTCTGACACAGCTTTGCGGTTGAAACCTGATGGACGACCGGAAGTCATCAAGAACAGGGTCGATAAACATGATAGTAGAAGAGAAGGTCGGGAGTCATCCAAGCATCGACATGATGAAAAGTCCTCGGATCGACGAGGAGAAATGCCAAAGTCATCAAGTCGAGGAGAACATGGACGAGACAGGGATCGAGAATCTGACAGAGACAGGAGACATCGGAGTGAGACTGGTAGTCGTGACCGACGCTCCCCTGACTCTCGCTATCGAAGTGACCGAGAGAAGTCTGGCTTCCGTGCTTCATCCACTGGAGAGCTTGGTCGGAGCAGCAGCAGGCAAGATGGTTCCAAAATGTCCTCATCTGCATCTGGGGCTAAACTTCCAGATTCTTTCCCTGCTCAGCTCCTGGGAGGACATAGTGGCGCACTGAAGAACTTCCAGATCCCTAAGGTGATCTGGGCTGAACCAAAGCTACCCACCTACCAATCATTCAACTGTCACTGCCTGCAGTCTCACAAAACCAAATATCACTCACTCTTGTTTGTTTTTTTGTTTTCCCATTAGTCAACTTTTTCTTTATTTTTGGGATTGGTCTTAAAATTCAGTTAACATTAATATTCTGTTAACATTAACCCACATGTAACATCTGTTTAAAAGTAGATATAGTTCTGTGTTGAATATTCTTATTTATTACATTAGCTGTGTGTAAACAAAAGCAAGTACCTTAAAGAAATACTCCCCTGGGTAATTGCTACACAATTTTACATGCATACAATCCACTGTTCTCATGACAGTGTATGTTTGTTACGGATAGGGTAGAGGACATCGCAATTTGAAAAGTCTTTTCTCATTGGCCTAAGCAATTAGATTAAATTGTTTTTATCTGAGAGGGTTAATATAAGCATTGTCTCTGGGTGTGCTGTATTTATTTTTGTAATTGCTAGGACAGCACAACCTGGACACAAACTTTAGCATGCTAATATGTGTGCATCAGTTAAAGTTTTACTTCTTTGTTGACAAGAGGACCCATATGCCATATCCAGTGTCCAGTTTTGGCTCTTCACCCATGATGATAGTGAGTAGTAGCAGCCCTCCTGGATGGTTAAAGTTTGAGACAACAGTGGAGTATTCCTTTAAGTCTTTGTCATGACAAATATATTGGAAACTAACAATATCACTAAGGTCATGTCACTCAGTTTGAACCATTGTTCATATTTTTCTCTTCTGTAGGAACAGTTCATATTTTTTTCTCCAAAACTATTTGGAAAAGTGTTATTTTATTTAAGTTTGAGCTTCAAACTCAACAAGGGGCTCTTCTGACTAACTTTCTTTTTTTATTTTAATCTTTTTCAGATCAAACGTGATAAGGAAGGCAGTGGGTACACTGAAAGTCAAATGTGGGGCCAGCCCAAGGTTAAACTGGAGAGACTGGGTCTGGTGCAGGACTTTGAGAAGAGGCCTAAGCCTATAGTGGTTCTGAAAAAGCTCTCTGTTGACCAGATCCAGAGGATTATCCGGCACAGCAAGTCCGGAAAGAACAGGATCTCCTCAGGAAAGTCTAGCAAAAGTAAGAGCAAGAAGATGTGGAGCAGCACTTAGTTTTACTTGTTTCATCCAAGTAGTTTTAAAGGAGTCTTTCACTCTGTTTATACTGTATTTTCTGTTCATCTAAAAGAAAAATAAAATCGCCTTTTTGTTAATAACTTGAAAATGTTACTGTGAAATTTTCAGGTGGTATGGACCCGGCAGTCCTGAAGGAACTTCCACCAGAGCTGCTGGCAGAGATCGAGTCAACCATGCCCCTGTGTGAAAGAGTAAAGGTGAACAAGAGGAAGCGAAGCACCGTAAATGAGAGGCCCAAATATGCTGAGGTCAGCTCGGATGAAGACTTTGACGCAAATGGAGAGTGTAAGTCAGATCATTCGATTCGTATAATTTCTCACTCCTAATCTTTGCACAAGGTTTGATCATTTCATCTCAGAAATATTCTTGAAGTGAAATCAGCCCAAAGACATGACTCTCATTTTTAGATTTAAATGTTTGGTGTGGATACCAGTTTGCGTTATTTTGGAAAAAACATTTTTTTTTATATTTTAGGATCTAATTTCTGTATGTTTTAATGTTTACAGCTGCAAGGAAGCGGCAGCGTCGAGACAAAGACAGGGCCTGGGAGTTTGAAGAAAGGGAGCGCCGGGGTTCAGGGGATCATCGGAAAAGTGGCCACCGGGATGGCCGACGGGGTTCAGGCAGTCGCTACCGGGACTCCTCTGAGGAAGATTCACCACCCCCTAGCATGAGTGAAGGTTTGTAGTCCATCATATCTCATAGCATCTCAGATCATGTTTCTCTTTAGTTTGACAGTGATAAACCTGCATTGTGAGTGTTTGGTCTTCTCAGTTAAACCTAAAGCCACATGAGATTAGGAGACTTTATGTCCATATACCGACACATTGATGATATCACAGACTGGAAAGCATTAAAGAAAGTGGATCCTTAGTTTACAGTGGTGTGAAAAAGTGTTGGCCCCCTTAATAATAAAAACCTTAATTTAAAAACTGCATGATGTGTTTACTTGTGTTATCTTTGACTAATATTTAAATTTGCTTGATGATCTGAAGCATTAAAGTGTGACAAACATGCATAAAAATAAGAAATCAGGAAGAGGGCCAAAACCTTTTCACACCACTGTACTTGTCAAAATAAAATCTAGGTGATAAGGGTAGCTTTTTAAAATAATTAATTTTATAGGGACAATGTTGTGCATTACATTTACAATAAACCACCTAATAAAAGTCTAAGACGAAAATTCTGTTAATCAGTTGCCAGAAAAATGAAGATGAAAGAGAAACAGAAGAAACGGAAAGCATATGAACCTAAGCTGACCCAAGAAGAATTAATGGACTCGTCCACATTCAAGAGGTTCTTAGCAAGCATTGACAACATACTGGAGAATCTGGAGGATGTGGATTTCACTACCATGGGTAATTATCAGTGATCACTGGCTTTCAAACTGCCACTGTAGTCAGTTTTGAAAATACAGATATATCAGCTTCATTATATTTTATTGTGACTTTGTGTAATATTTTGTTTGGTGTTCTCCAGCAGCAGATGATGATGAGATCCCTCAGGAACTGTTGCTTGGTAAACACCAGCTGAATGAACTGGGCAGTGAGTCTGCCAAGATTAAGGCCATGGGCATCTCTAGCAGGGTATTGTATAGTACATGAATATAAAGACTTTTGATGTTGTTGTTACGTGATGCTGCTTCAGATATAAGTCTAAATGATGTCCTCTGTTGCAGATCCCATCAGACAAGCTGGTGAAGCTGCTTAACATACTGGAGAAGAATATCCAGGATGGGTCCAAGCTCTCCACCATGATGAACCATGTGAGCCATCTTGCTCCCTCCTTCGTTGCTTCTTCTTTGAAAATATTATTTTCATTGGTGCTCAATTAATATGATATATGACAGAAATCCCAACATCCAGAAAATAAAAGCATATTGTCACTGACACCAAAAGTAGAGAAGGAAATCTGAAGTGAAGTGAAAGTGACCAAGTATGGTGACCCATACTCGGAATTTGTGCTCTGCATTTAACCCATCCAATGGACCCACACACACGGAGCAGTGGGCAGCCCGGGGAGCAGTTGGGGCTTCGGTGCCTTGTTCAAGGATCTCACCTCAGTCATGGCATTGAAGGTGGAGAGAGTCCAGGCTATTCACTCCGCCCCACCAACAATTCCTGCCGGTCCTTTGACTCGAACCCGCAACTTTTGGGTTACAAGTCCGACTCTCTATCCATTAGGTCCTTAATTTCCACCTTCAGTCTAGTGGTAATGTGTTTGTATTCTTTCCCCTTCTAACCCTAGGACCATGATGCTGAAGATGAGGAAAGACTTTGGAGAGACCTGATAATGGAGAGAGTCACAAAGTCAGCAGACGCCTGTCTGACAGCTCTCAACATAATGACCTCAGCACACATGCCAAAGGCTGTCTACATAGAAGATGTCATAGAGCGGGTGCTACAATACACCAAGTTCCATCTTCAGAACACACTGTACCCACAATATGACCCAGTCTACAGGGTGGACCCACATGGAGGTGAGGATATAAGCTTAGGAATAGGTTGGGAGTCTACCTTCATGCAAGCATATCATCTATAATAAAAATGGTCTAATAAACTGGGCTTCAAGTATCTGCAGGTTTTTTGAAACTGGGTAGAGATAAATTTGTGTATTGACCTCAGTGATTACCTGAATTGTATTGAAAAACATTCAACAGAATACCTGCAAAATATTGCCTTTTTTCCCATCAAAAGAAACAGTGGGTTTGTTAATATGTGATTTTATTTGATTCATGATCGCTAACAATTGGAGAAAAGGATTTACCAGGGTTGCTCTTATCCATCTAGGTGGCATGTTGAGCTCCAAGGCAAAACGTGCAAAATGTTCCACACACAAGCAACGAGTGATTGTCATGTTGTACAACAAAGTGTGCGACATTGTTAGCAACATCTCTGAGCTTCTAGAGATTCAACTACTCACAGACACCACCATCCTCCAGGTAAAAACTAGAAGGACTGTAGAACCATGCTAGACTCCAGTTGCCAATCTGTCAAGGCAAAAATGGCATTGCTAACCAGGTGATGATCAGTGCTGCTCTCTTTTGCAGGTTTCCTCCATGGGAATCACGCCATTCTTTGTAGAAAATGTCAGTGAGCTGCAGCTGTGTGCCATTAAACTAGTTACAGCAGTAAGTATTTTTGTTTTTGAAATGCAGTGTTTATCTAAAAACTATGTGCAGGTATCTTCTTGGATCATGTTATCCAGAATATTACATTGCATTTTTTGTCTACACCCCTTGCTGTATAATCCTTGCATGTACTTTCGCTGTTCTATGAAACCGAAGGTAGACACTAGCCTCCTTATTTCCTGTCTCCAGGTGTTCTCACGTTATGAGAAGCATCGGCAGCTGATATTGGAGGAGATCTTTACTTCTTTGGCCAGGCTGCCCACCAGCAAACGCTCCCTCAGGAATTTCAGGTAATTTGTCTTATAAGAATTCGAATTGATTTATGGTCATTGGGTGTTGGAACAATAGGTCTTTAAATGAGAGCATGCATTATTATAAGGCCACCAGTGTAGCTAAATAGTTGAGGCCTAGATGAAGACATTCTAATGTAAAAATGTGATCCCTTGAATAATACCAATAATGGTACCCTATCGTGTGTCCTGACCTCTCATGTCCATAGGCTGAACAGCTCCGACCAGGATGGAGAGCCGCTGTACATCCAAATGGTGACCGCCCTGGTGCTGCAGCTCATCCAGTGTGTCGTCCACCTCCCCAATGACAAAGAATCTTTCGAAGAGAACGACACCAAGGTAGGAGAGCACACGAATGCACAATATGCCAACTACATAAACACCTATTGACACATCATTTACTCACAGATAAAATGTTTCTTTTTCAGGTGGATCAAGATGTTTTGATAACCAACTCATATGAGACGGCAATGAGAACAGCACAAAACTTCCTCTCAGTCTTCCTCAAAAAGTAATTATGACTTTATTCTACCTTGAAATAAACCACATGCCTTTAAATTTGAGTCTTGAATTCTACTCAAGCTGTGCTTTGTACTTTATTTGTTTATAGGCATACAGTGCAAAATAATGCTGAAGAAAAACTCTGAAGAACTAACACCTTTTCTTTTGGAACGTAGCTCCCTCTTGTGTACTATTGCCAGTGCTGTGTCCTTGGTAGTGAGCTGAGATGTGTATCAACCCACCACTATTCTCACGCTGTGCATGCTGGTATTGCATGAGATATAAACTATGTAGGAGCCTACTTGTCAAATCCTTGGGCTAGAGTGTGTCAAGTAGTCAAGAACTTTATAATGTGTGATAGATTTATTCTGTGCCTTAAAATGTTTATTTTTTTATGTGCTTTAAATGTCTGATTGCTCCCTAACCTCTGCCCCTGAATGTAATTGCTAGTATTAATTTTTTTGTCTTTATACTCTCTCTCTCTCTCTGTTCCTGTGATTCCCCTTTATTGCCCTCTCTCCTCCTTCTGCTGTGCTCCTCTTTCCCTACCTCAGGTGTGGCAGCAAGCAGGGAGAAGAAGATTACCGACCATTGTTTGAAAACTTTGTCCAGGACCTGCTCTCAACAGTAAACAAACCGGAGTGGCCTGCTGCAGAGCTGCTTCTCAGTCTGCTTGGTAGACTACTGGTTAGTATGACGAGCTCTTTCATTGACCTGGAAATGCAACCTTTTGTGCTGAGATGTTTCCAGATTGCTAGCAGGGGACAGCTTTAAGATCCTTTGACAGAAAGGATGAGTTTTTAAAGGTTGCAACTCAGGAGAAGAGAGATTGTATTTATTGCATTTTAAGTATTGTTGTAGCTGTTCTTTAAGACATTTTTATATTGGTAATTTTGTTCTGTACTTGCTCAGAGATCAACACGATTGTTAATTTGTGGCACTGAATTATTTAAATACTATACTAATTCAAACAGCACTAATGTAGTATTAAGATATTTTTTCTTTTTAGTAGTTAAGTGAAAATAAATGTGCATCAACAGTGCATTTCTTGCCAACATGTGTTATGTTCTTTACCTGTCTCTGCCTCTGCTCCCATCAGGTTCACCAGTTCAGTAATAAGCAAACAGAAATGGCTCTGAGAGTAGCATCTCTAGACTACCTGGGTACAGTGGCTGCCCGTCTGAGAAAGGACGCAGTCACCAGCAAAATGGACCAACGATCAATTGATCGGATCCTACAAGAGGTAGAAATGCAGCTTCACTTTCAATAATCTGATGTTTATGACAAAAATAAGTGAAATAAAACAAATATCCCAACCTTTTGTACTAAATATGGATTGTTTTGTTTTAGTCTCCAGGTAATGATGAGACCCAACAGCTACAGAAGGCTCTACTGGACTACTTGGAAGAGAATGCTGAAACAGATCCCTCACTGGTGGTGGGTTTACTTTAGACTGACTGTGCAAGTGGTGATTTTAAACACTGTTGGACCTCTAGTTATCAGAAACCTATGCATGTACTAAGTGTCACATTGGCTTTTTAGTTTAATTTAGTCTCACATGTTTGTGTGTGTTTTTTGCGGCCTGTATGATGCTGGCACATTCATGTTTCCTGAGGAAGTAATTCCTTGGGCATTTATTCCTTCCTATAGAACGCTGCTGCTGCATAACACCGAAAACCATCCATTAAAATTGGTAGACATAAATCCACATTGTTAATCTGCTAAGACTTCTCAACAACAATACACTCCACCATTTCCTTTAGAAGTAAAAGGACACATTAAAGGCACACAACAATGTTGGCTTATAGTATCACTATGTTTAATTGAAATTAGTTTTTATTTGTCACTTCAGAATTATATTCTTTGAGTACATCTGATACTCTTCATCCTCTAGTTTGCTAGAAAGTTCTACATTGCTCAGTGGTTTCGGGACGCCACCACGGAGGCTGAGAAGTCCATGCGGAATCAGAATCCAAAGGATGATGACTCTTCAGATGGACCACAACATGCCAAGGAGATTGAGACGACTGGTGAAATTATGCAGCGTGCTGAAAAACGCAAGAAGTTCCTGCGCAACATCATCAAGACCACGCCAGCTCATTTCACTACACTGAAGTAAGGATTTGGGTTTTGGCAACATGCCACTCTTGCTTATTTGATTGTTTCTACCTTTCATTTTTGCAATTGTTTCTTTCTTGGTCTCCGTTACACTCTTTAACATTCTTCCTGTTTGTCCTTCTCATACAGAATGAACTCTGACACTGTGGACTATGATGACTCCTGTCTGATCGTGCGTTATTTGGCCTCCATGAGGCCGTTCGCCCAGAGCTTTGATATTTATTTAACACAGGTAAGATTAAAATAGTCTTGCTGTAAGTAAGTATCTTGTAGGAAACACGGCAAGTTCATAAAATAATCTGTACATTACTCACAAAGTATAATACAGGTGATATTAGGAGTCATTAGGTTTGTTTTTGTTTTGTAAACTGAAAAAGCTTTGGTTAATTATAGACTCTTTTTAATTTAATAGATCTTGCGAGTCCTTGGGGAAAGTGCCATCGCCGTAAGGACTAAAGCCATGAAATGTCTGTCTGAGGTTGTGGCTGTGGACCCCAGCATACTGGCAAGGGTATGTGAGGATCTGTGTGTGCAAAGACAATTTGTCATGCCCCATTTTTACATTAATTTCATAAACTCTACATGATGTGGGCTGTCTTAATGTTTGTTCTTGTCATATTCTTTCTCTGTTACAAATCACATTTCCTGTTCTGTTCTGTACAAGTACAAGTACACAAGTACTTTTGTAGTCCTATTTTTCCTGGACAGTGTACTGACACACTCTGACCATTTCTGCAGTCTGACATGCAGCGTGGTGTCCATGGTCGTCTGATGGACAACTCCACCAGTGTGAGAGAGGCAGCTGTGGAGCTGCTGGGCAAATTTGTCCTCAGCAGACCCCAACTCACTGAGCAGTACTACGACATGCTCATAGAGAGGATACTGGTAAGTTGGCCAGTCAAACTCATAAACACATTATTGCGTTGTTAGGTCCTAAACGTCCCATATGAACTGTACAGTCTGCACAGTCGATGTCTCAAGGTGCTTCCTCCACAGTCTGCCATTGAGACTACACTAATGAAACGATGATTGCTTTGAACAGACAATATTGTTTTGACCAGTTAATTGAGGCAATTATCATTCTCCATACTGTCATGGTGTGACATTGTCCAAAAATAATTATCGCACTTTACAAATGTATTTTGATGCTAATCGCAGCAGGTGGTTTTGGCCCAACAAATCTGATGTCAAAATTGTTAATTTATCAAGAGCCTCCTCATACTAAGCTTTTGAATTGTGATTCATTGTGCGTTCTGAATTAAATCCTCGAAAAACATCTAACTCTCTACACTTTTAAAACCCTTTGAAGCCCTGATCTTGGTTAACTCTTCACATGAAAAACAAGTGTGTGGATGGATCCACTGATGCATGCAGCTGTTTAACACATATGCAAATGGACATGAGGCCTCTTCTACAGGGGCATGGCTGTGTTTTTTATTTTTTTTATGGTCACTGAGTGTACATGAATAAACACTACAGTGATTGAGTTGAATGAAGAAAAGCTTCTTCATTTTAGATGTTATTAATAGTATAGTAATATAATGATATAAATAAGGAAACAGTTTTTAAAAAAAGCATACCATATTGGATTAATACAGATCACTTTGGTAATATAAGCTATCAATATTGACATGCAGTACTGCACAAAAGCCTTGTCCTTATTCCTTGTACTGAGCATTGGAGAAGTGAACACATTGAAATTGTTGTGCCTGTTGTCATGGAAATGTTCAGGAGGGTTCATGAGAAGTTCACTCTTCATTACAGTCTTATACTGCCACCTTCTGGTAGTTAAATGCTGTTGCATCAACAACACATTGCTTTTGTAAATGAAAAAGCCCTGTTTTGATGTAATGCTTGCAGTGACTTAATGAATTTGGTCCACAGGACACTGGCATCAGCGTGAGAAAACGGGTGATTAAGATCCTCAGAGACATCTGTCTAGAGCAGCCGACCTTCAGTAAAATTACTGAGATGTGTGTGAGGATGATCCGCAGGGTCAATGATGAAGAAGGTATCAAGGTATGGATAAACTGCTCCTTGTTTTTTTGACCAATATATTTGTTTTGAGATATAACATCTATTCTACTTGTCATCATGGTTCTTTTTGTTGTAATAGAATCACCACTGCACACATGTGAGTTTATTAGACTTAACACACAAACTTGTGATCTTTATAGAAACTGGTCAATGAGACATTCCAGAAGTTGTGGTTTACTCCAACTCCAGCCCATGACAAAGAGACCATGACTAGAAAGATCCTAAACATCACTGATGTGGTAAGTTAACTGATTTAACAGTTTGTTGCATGCAGTGCTAAAAAAAAAAAGAATAGAATAGAGTAAATAGAGTAATCTGCATATTCTGAAGGAAATGTAACAGCTGGGAGCCACTGCTGGTTCATGACATTTGAGTTGTGTTTTGTGGCTCAAATGTTATTAGCTAAAAAGTCTTGTGATTGAGGTAACCGTGCCATAAACATCAATAAAAGATTGTTAAAAGTTTAAAGTTATATTTTCCCTGATGCAAAATAATGTTATCTTACAAACGTGTTACTTTTGAAATGGGGGCTATTAATCCTAAAATGTAAAATTAACCGTCTTATTGATTATTACACAAAATTGTTCGGAGCTGAAATTAAAGTTCACACTGAGATTTGATCCACCATATTATCCTATGAGACCATTTGGTTTTGCATAGTCAGCCTGTCCTGTGTTGAATACAGTGACCATGAAGGTGCCACAAATTTTCTCAAAAACCATCTGTCAACTCATCTGGTGGGTTAAGGTTCACATCAAAAAACTCCTGTGGATTAGAATGTTTCATGTTGCAGGTGAAGAAGCATGTGACAAACTTTGAGATGCACAATTTGCTGCTGAGATGATGCTGACAGTGCAGTTTCTTCAGCATGGGTTAATTAACAGTTTTGCTATAATACCAAAGAGGAATAAAATGGCATCAGAGCGCGGTCACCCAAAATCTTTCACTCACCCTGCTTCATGTTGAGGTTCACAAAGTATGTTTTTAATTCTCATGTCTGATTCTTCTTCAGGTTGCTGCATGTCGAGACACCGGCTATGACTGGTTTGAGCAACTTCTTCAGAATGTATGTATTCAATTTTTGTGACTTAATTTAGTGGGAAGAGCATTAAGTGTTTAAAATGAGCGTGAACATGGTCTGTCTTGCTCTAGCTTCTCAAGTCTGAAGAGGAGGCATCATATAAGCCAGCCAAAAAGGCCTGTGTTCAGCTAGTTGATAATCTGGTGGAACACATCCTCAAATACGAGGAGTCTCTAGCAGGTATGCAAGTTCATCTCTCACATAAACTTAAACTCTTATCTTAATACAGAAAGTTGTTGACTTTTCTTTTAAAGCACAGACTACTGCTGGTTGAGTTATCTAAACTCAGTACATGGTTGTGTGAAGGACATTTTTATATGTGGCTTTGTTTTCTTTCTGCTGTAGAGAACAAAGGTGTAAATTCAACACGGCTAGTGGCATGTATCACCACTTTATACTTGTTCAGTAAGATCAGGGCCCAGCTCATGGTCAAACATGCCATGACCATGCAACCATACCTGACCACAAAGTGTAATGTAAGTTGTTTTAATTAAACCTCCTTTTTTTTCTTTTTTTTGCTATTACAAAATTGTTTAAATAATTTGTGTTGCTTAATTGATGTTGCTTTACATCAGCATAGTGAAAATAAAGTGAAAATAATATAAAGGATTTGACTGCCTAATCCACAGATTGGATTCAGTTATCTCTTTTACTGTTTCCCCTGCAGACTGCCAATGACTTTATGGTCATATGTAATGTGGCAAAGATCTTGGAGCTTGTGGTACCTCTGATGGAGCATCCCAGTGAAACTTTCCTTGCCACCATTGAAGAAGACCTCATGAAGCTCATCATCAAATATGGCATGACGGTGTGTCACAGTGGCATTTTTAGGCATTTGTATAGAGTGCACCAACATAGAACCAAGTTTGCCTTGTGAAATATGAATATGACAATCCATGTTTTTAAACACATGACATAATCATCTGTGTTCTTTGTCTAGGTGGTCCAGCACTGTGTGAGTTGTCTTGGAGCTGTTGTCAACAAAGTCACACACAACTACAAGTTTGTCTGGTCTTGCTTCAACAGATTCTATGGTGAGATATACAGACAGTTACTTTCATCTTGTATACACTGAGGACTGCAATGTTGAGTCACTTTTACCACATTCCAAGGCAAGGAACTTTCCAAACAGGTTCTTTCACATAGTTTATGTCCGTATCCCAGATTTCGCTGTAGTATTTGACCTAGCCACCAGTGTTTAAAAATACAATCAAACCTTGAACTGCAAAAACAAACAAAATAGGATGCAACAATAATCTAATCTAATCTTTGTGAAATTAACTTAATATTATGTTTTTTTGGGGGTTTTTTTCCAGGTGCGCTTAACAAGCTCAAGATTCAGCATCAGGAGGATCCGAACAGCACAACATTGGTAGCAAACAAGCCTTTCCTGCTACGATCGCTCTTCACTGTGGGTGCCCTGGCGCGACACTTCGATTTTGATCTGGAGGAGTTCAAGGGCACGAATAAGGTAAGATGTCAGTTCATGCTGAGTAATACCTAGCATTGGCAATTTGGCCAGGGGAAAGCAGCAAAGTTGAAAATGTTGCAGTAGCTTAAGTTAGTCATAGCCAAAATTAGCGTAGATGTGGAACCAAATCCATTACCCTACTGCTGTTATTGCCACAGTAGCAACAGATAAAATGTATGCAGTCTCACAACTATGTTTGTGTGTACAGGTTGTTATCAAGGAGAAAGTTCTCGAGCTGCTGCTATACTTCACCAAACATGTGGATGAAGAGGTCAAGACCAAAGCCATCATCGGCTTAGGTAAGAATATCATTTTCAAATATGGCTTGGTTTGGCAAAGTTTAATATAGTATAATATGTAGTTACTGCAAAAATGTTAGAAACTGAATGTTTATAACAAGTGATCATATGGTATTTGGGGTGCTGCAATATTAAACTACAGTGTCACATTAACAGGGCATAGGATTGGTGAGGGCAGAGATGTGAGAGAAACTGAAATTAAGCAGATTTCCTCTATCCAGCAGATGATTAAGTAGATGGAGACTGTATTGTTTACTTGTTCTTATGTGTTTTTGCTTTTTATTTTCTTTCCTCAGGTTTCCTTGTGATTATGCACCCCAGCCAGATGTTTGTGCCTGAGGTAAAGTCTCTGTACAATGGCATCCTGGCTGACAGCTCCTCCTCCATCAACCTTAAAATCCAGATCCTCAAAAACCTGCAGACATATCTTCAGGAGGAGGACACGCGGATGCAGGAAGCGGACAGAGAATGTAAGCACAGATGAGGTTGTTTCCCTCAGCACTCCAACGGAAGACAAATTGCTTAGTAGCACCATCAATTCTGCATTGTGATTTCCACTACCAGTCAAAGGTTTGGACACACTTTACCATTGAATTGAATGAGAAAGTGTGTCCAAATGTTTGACTGGCACTGTATATAAACATTTTGCCTGCAAAGGTTGATGTATCAAAAATCCATATGTTAAATCAGTGCCATAAATATGTGGTGTATATAATGAATAGAATGGTTAATCAAAACCCCATATTTTGGGTCCTTGCAGGGAAGAAACTGTCCAAACAAGAAGACCTGAAGGAGATGGGCGACATTTCTTCAGGGATGAGCAGCTCCATTATGCAGCTTTATCTAAAACAAGTCTTGGAGGCTTTCTTCCACACCCAGTCCAGTGTACGGCACTTTGCTCTCAACGTCATAGCTCTCACTCTCAACCAAGGTCTAATCCATCCTGTACAGGTAAGAATTGAAAGCCAGAAACTGTCAAATCACAGCACCTGCACTAATTTATGTCATAGACTTATAGATATCATCATGATATCAATACCAAGCAATGAGTTTTCCCTGTTTTGTCATGATTTCCACATATCCAGAATATTGTGTGTTACCATCTTCTCTACTTCCCTGTTAAACTTCTCATTGTATGGTCAAAAGAATTATATAAATGTGCCGTATGCACATGAAGATAACATAATTTTTGTCATGTCTGTGTAGTGTGTACCCTACCTCATTGCAATGGGAACAGACCCAGAGCCCAGCATGAGGAACAAAGCTGACCAGCAACTGGTGGAGATTGACAAGAAGTATACAGGATTCATCCACGTGAGTTGGGCTTTAATGTAGTCGAGCTCGTGGCTTGTCTTGTTACTTGATAAGTAATTATTTTCTGATAACCTGTGACAGAATCTATAAGAGTATTCTCAGATTTATTCAATTTAATTAAATATACAGATGTACCTGTAGTTTCTTTCACAGTGTATATCTAACCTTTGTAGTGCTGGAGATAAACTGAAACATAAAGTTCATCGTTATTATTGTAGCCATCTCACCAGTTTTTTTTGGAATGCTAGATTTACAACACATCAGCATATCTCTTTCCACATATTCTTTAACAGATGAAGGCAGTAGCAGGGATGAAGATGTCATACAACTTACAGCAGGCTATTGATTCGTCCCGTAAAACCATCATAAGAGGTTTCAGACAGGACGAGACTCACTCAGCGCTCTGCTCCCACCTCTTCACTATGATCCGGGGAAACCGACAGCACCGGAGGGCTTTCCTCATCTCACTGCTGAACCTCTTTGATGACAGTGCTGTGAGTGAACCTACACTGAACATTTATTAGCACTGCCCAGTGTAAAATGTTCTTTTCTCATTAACTACATGCCAAATGAAAATCTACTTCATGTTGAGTGAACTCTGTAAATGTGAAGGAATGCCAGACATTTACTAGCAACTTTGCTGTTCCCCTTTTTTTCTTTCTGCAGAAGACAGATGTGAACATGCTCTTGTTCATAGCAGACAACCTTGCCTGTTTTCCATACCAGAGCCAGGAGGAGCCTCTCTTCATCATGCACCATATAGACATTACCCTGTCTGTTTCTGGCAGCAACTTGTTGCAAACCTTCAAAGAGGTAGCTTACCAGTGAAAGTAGTTTGCATATAAAATGCTCATGAGTTGTGCATTGCCTCAGGGAAGAAAAAAGGTTACAAATATTCAGTTCGATTTTCTTTTCTGTCTGTAAAGCTTTTGCTGAAGGAGCCGAGGCGCAAAGAGAAGAAGGTAAAGAAGGAATGGAAGAGCACATCAGATGGGGAAGACGAAGAAGAAAAGATGTACTGTGATTCTCCTAGGAGTGACGACGAAGAAAATAGCAACAGCGATGATAATGATGAAGATGATGATGATGTGGTACGGCGGCCTAAGAAGACCAGAAAACCTGCTGCAGACTCGGATAGCTCAGAGTCCGACTCTGATCTGGAGGATTTGGATGTAGAGGATGTGGAAAAAGTAATGAGGCTCCTCCCAGACAATCCCACGGGTCTCTTGGACTTTGCCAGTGCTGTTCAGGGCATCCTGTTACTGTTGGTACTTAAACAGCATCTAAAGAACCAATATGGATTCTCTGATAGGTAGGACCCTCATACTCATAACAGTGGTTTCTCTACCATCTTTATCTATATTAATACCTTCATTTTTCAATGTGAATTACTTTTGCCACTAAATATATTCAGTATGTTGGTATGTCAGTGTCCCTGAAACTCAAAAACATGTTTTGCCTTTCCACAGTAAAATTCAGAAGTACTCTCCAACAGAGTCAGCCAAGGTGTACGATAAGGCAGTGAACAGGAAAAGCAACGTTCACTTCTACCCACGACAAACTGTTGACTTCATCTCTAACAACATGGCTCATGCCACACTGACAGACGATGTCAAGAAGCGAATAGTCAAACAGTATCTAGATGTAAGTAACGGAGCCAGTTCATTATTTTAGCAACAGCTTTGCTTTATTTGACTGAATGAATGGCAGCATGATAAAAATGTAGTGGCAGGCTGCACTTGTGTATTATATTGTATACAGCCTTTATTCTTGTGGCTTCTCTGGGGTCACACTCATTAAGAGTTTTGCCCTTCCTTTTATACTCATTAACCTAACTTCTGTCACATTCAGTTCTTAGATGTTGGTATTTAACTGCTGAAAAGTGTGACACTTGTGTCTCAGAGTTTCTTTCTTGCCTTTTCACTCCACAGTTCAAGGTTCTGATGGAACATCTGGATCCAGACGAGGAGGACGAGGAAGGAGAAGCGTCTGCCAGCGCTAACATCAGAAACAAAGCCATAAATGCCCTACTGGGAGGCTCCGGCCCCATGTCAGGACCCAGTCCGCGCAATCAGGCAGGACCAGAGACAGATGACGATGACAGTGATGGTGACGAAAGGACCCCAGGGGTGAGAGAGAGAGAGATATATATACACATACACACATATACATATACACACACACACTTTTAAAAAGTACAGTTTAAAAATTTCAGGGGAAAATAGTGTATTCTTCTTTCTTCTGTTTTTCCCTGCAGTCCTCTCGAAAGTCAAGGCGAGCAGGTGACTCCTCAGATCCCGGCCGTATGAGTGAGACAGTGGAGGCTATGGATGTCATTGCCCTTTGCTGCCCCAAATATAAGGACCGGCCTCAAATAGCACGAGTCATTAACAAGACCTCCAATGGATACAGTATCCACTGGATGGCCGGCTCCTACTCAGGGCCCTGGGCAGAGGCCAAGAAACGGGATGGCCGCAAACTGGTGCCTTGGGTGGACACTATTAAGGAGTCGGACATCATTTACAAGAAGATTGCCTTGACCAGCAACCACAAACTGAGCAACAAAGTAGTACAGACTTTACGCTCCATGTATGCAGCGCGGGAAGGAGGAGCTAGCTAATGGCTCCCGTGTTTTTTGTTTTTGTTTTTTTTTTTGTTTTTTCCCCTCCCCCCATTTATTTTTATTTTTTTATTATTTTTTTTTGTCCCTTCTGCTCCATTTCTATTTTATCATAACCTCCTTTTCCCTGCTTCTTCTCCACAACCTGCCACCTCCAACAACACAGCCAAACTTCACTGGATTCCTACCCTCCTCCTCTTCCTTCCTCATTTTTGTAAAACACAAGAGGGCAAGAATATTTGACACTACATACTTTTACATGAGTTATTCTTGCAAAAATGACACAAAACATAAGACTTATTATATTAGAGGGACTACTCATGTTTTGTTTGTGTACAAGTTCTGAGGATAGAATCCAGAAGGCATTAAAGGAATATTTCACCCAAATTATCCCTTAAAAAAGGCTTATCAGAAACAAGACCTGGAGGGAAATGTTTTGTCAACATTGTTGTGGGAGCTCCTTCGCTGTTGTGCAGCAGATTCTAGTCGCTCATTTCTACTCCCACTGTATCATAGTTTAACACGACAAAAAAACTAAAATGTTTATATCTCTGAAGACAAAAAAGCTGTAAAAAAAGAATAAAACCTTAAGTGAATGTTGGAAATTAGTCTTTTTGATGTTCTTATTAAAGTGTTTTTGGAGTTTATTATATTACTAGCACCCTGATGGTTTTTCCTTTTAGCTTTTAGATATTTGAAAGAAAAAGAAAAAAGAAAAAAAGAAGAATTTTTATTTTTGTTCACTTTTATTTGTCCATGCTGTACAATGGCAGAGTCCTCTGAATATAATTTATTCTATTTCGAACTACGCATGCAGTATATGTGGCCTATTGCAGGAGGATATTTTGTAAATGTAGATTTTGTTGTATTAGGTCACTCTAGTAATAAGAGGAAAAGGGATTCATACCCTTTTGGTGGAACAAATACTGCAATAAATTTTCTACTTCTTTGTCACTTGTCTGCTCAAAGTGTTAATCTGATCTTTTTTTTTTTTTTTTTTTGCAAATATAGGAAAGTCTAGGAGCTGGATATTGCTAAAACACAGACAAGCCTGAAATGATATAAGAGGGCCAGACAACCCTTTTATGTGTTATTTCACCGTTGAAAGAAACAACCAGTATGGTCATTCATTTAGGGTTTCTGTCTGTAGCATTTGAAGATGCCATCATGTCACTGTGTGCCCTTTTGCCTACACCATTAATATTCAGCTCATTGGATCCTACGATGGATCATCTCTATGTGACAACTTTGTCATACATTCAGGTTATTGAAGCCATAGCTAGTGCAATTTAAAGTACTGTACTATGCTAATGGACGTACCCAGCACATCAAACAGTGTTTGTAGTATTCTGAAGTATAAATGTATTTTTCCCTTATTGATTTTTAGATCTTAAACAATTAGAAACATTAAGAGGGCTGTACATTCTGTTTTAAAACAAGTATAATTTCATATCTTACTATGCTTTATTCGCCATACTTACTTTACTTATATTTTCTGTACAAAACTTGATTGTATCTCATCTTGCAGCTTTGAGAAACCCACAGCAAGAGATACATGGAAACATGCGCTTCAGTTGGGAATGGTGTGCTATAACTTTTAGTAGCATTTTGAGGTACAGTGTCATTTCAAACAGGTGTCCACTGTCACCTAATGTTACTCCCATTGCAATATGATTTAAAATGGCAGGAAAGCCCAGTGTGCTAATCTTAAAGTCCCATCATTACAAATGCTGTTCTCACTAAAAGCACATGAGGGCAATCTGTAAACTGATTACAGCTATTCCTTAAACAGTAGGTACACAAAAAGCTTATCTGAGTTTTTGTTGAAGCTTTGAGACCCTGATGTCGTCAATCTCCTAGCCCAACTAGGCTTATTAGGTGAAGTATGTAACTGGAGCAACAGTCGTTAGACCTATACTCCTGAGTTGGTGTCACTTCACACCTGGCCCGAATAGGCTTATTAGGTAGACAATACAAGTGAGCACGGGTCGGCATGAGGGGTCTCCATCTTTGTGTGTCTTAGGGAGCCCATACAGACAGGGGATGGTCTTCCCTGTACCTTTCAAGTCTGTGGTAGGTAGTCCTGTCAAAGGCATTGTCCTTTTCTAGTTAAGACAGTTAATCACTTTTGTCTTGTAGGTGCTGGTAGGGCAAAGGCACAGAGGATGATAGTCTGATAGTCTGCTCAGACCCCAGAGGGTTACGACCACTGTGCATCTCCCTTTGTCTGCAGGCAGGATGGCAATAGTCTTGGCCTTGGACAGGGATGACAGGACTCTATTCTCCTGTGTGGTGAGACTGGATGGTGGTGGCATGGAACTACAGTGCTGCAGTGACTGCATCTCTATCAGATAAGCCATTGTTGTGAATGGCAGATTCTTTGGCTGTGATGAAGTCCACAGCAGGAAAATGTTTGGATGTGACTGCAAAGTTAAGTCCTTTGGCTAAAACGTTTCTCTCTGCTTGGGAATTGCCTGTCTGAACTTGTAACTTCTGTGGTTGTAGTTTTAACTATTCAAAATGTAATTTTAGATATCTGAAATGCAATTCTAGAATGTCACTCTAGCCTTTCTATGTTAAAGCTGCATTCATAAATACCTTTACAAGATATCCATAGTCTTTATAGATATCTTCAAAGGAGTTTTAACTAGTCACATTTAAGATATCTACAATGCATTTTTAACTAGTCAAAATGTAATTACAGATATGTGAATTCACGTGACATGTTCATGACATGTTCTTCAATTGAAGAATTTTGACTAGACAGTCTGTCATTGCAGATATCTTACATTTTGACTAGTCAAATACATATATCTTAAATGTAAAAACAGTTGGGTAATTGACTCTATGCACGCAACACTTCTGTGTTTGACATAAGACCACAGTCAATGATATGTGAAGAAGTTTTTGCTCTGAAAGACTATGCATGTCTGAAAAACCTGCAGTTCAGGAAATGTGAACTGGTGATTCATCCTGATCCACCTGAACTCCCCCACCCCCACACACACACACACACACAACACACACTTACAGAAACAGCTGTTAAACACCATAAACCAGGTGTGATTTGTTTTTCTTTTACACATACTTACCAAAATAGCTCTCTATACACCAATAACTCAAGAGCCACGGAAAGTCAAGGGAATTAATTAAGATTTCACTGTAAAGATTAAAAGAGACCTTTAATTGTCATCTGATTACATTACAATAAAACAGTAGTTAGTGAGTGGAATTGTGGTGTAAAGTACATTTACACCAGCATTGAACAGGTGTTTCAATTTTATGTGTCTCTGTCTCTACTCCTTTGAATAGGATGAGGGTTTGCTTGCCCAGTCCTTGAGTAAGGGCTGATTTTGGTAGTTAACCAAGAGGCAGGCAACTGTATAGAGCTGATTAATGCTGCTTATGAGTGAAAGAGGGATTACTGTACTGAATATCTTGTGCTCCTTCACTCTACGAATGAGTCTCTCCACATGAACTTTCAGTCTTGCAACAGACTGTATCTCCCTGACTTCTGGCACAGACAGTTGTGCTCCTCTGGACAGAGCTGCAGGTGCGTAGACCTTACAGGGCACACAGTGCTCCACGAGGAAATCCTTGTCTACCATGATGGCCATTGTTGGTGTGAGGAGGGACACAACGCCAGACTGCTTCAGGAGCTCTTTATCACTGATGGAACCGGCATAAAGAGGTGACACAAAGGTCACTGCCCCATGTGGTGCCATACCAATTAACCCTTTAAAGGCGCAGTTGGATTTGTAGGTGGAACGACCTTCACCCTGAAGAAGAAAGGAGTTTGTTGTTTGGCAGCGCAGCTCAGCGCAGTGCAATACCACCTGTGTGTCCCAGTAGTTTTTAAAAACATCTGGCATGTGAGCCTTTACTGTTTCCTCAGAAAGCCAAATGCCCACAGATCCAAGTACACAGTAAAGAAAGTTAGCCCACGTGTTGATGATGCGGCTCACCGCTGACTGGTGGACTTTGAATCTGTGTGCCAGATCTTTCTGCATCAGACCCAATGACAGATAGGTCATAAACAGAAAAAACTCATCAATGGGTTGCAGGAACTGCCAAAAGAAGAGCATACAGTACATTTTAGATGTTATTGCTTACTGTTACTTTCTTTCTTTCTAACCAGGGTCCTGTAGTATATCGTATTACAAACCGAAACAATGCACCGATTTCAGATTTTCATTTTCCACTCCATAAAGATAAGAAATAAAGTGTACCGTTGGATTGCCAGTGTGAGGGCCCTCGCTGGTCCTAGCCTTCCCTCGTGCATTTGTCACACGTATCATCTTGTGTGTTGCTGACTCTATGTACCCCCAAAAGGCCATCAGGTGAGCATGAGTCGCAAACCTGTAGAGCAAAGGCACATGTTAGAGGAAAGGATGTAAACACTGAAGGGTTTAAAAACCACATGATCATTTACTGAAGAGGTATGTTAATCCCAGCCAACAATGTTTAAGAAGTGATATCGTTGCATACCTGGTGTAAAACCTTATGTCGTCGTCGGAAGCAGCAAATCGCTCCAAACCAAACTTGTTCTTGACGGATATTTCCTCTATTTGTTTCTGCAACCTCGCGATTTCGGCACGGGGATCTTCAGTGTGGTTCAGGACCGGATTAAGAGCACTAGGCTCAGCGGTAGAGCAGTAGTCATGATCCTGGTGATCTACATCAATTGGGGGGTCCTTATTTTCTGCTGTGTCAGGATCCGGCCGTTCTTTCCCCTGCCAAACCCCAGTCCGTAGGACAGGCAGGGTAAAATTATTCCACGGGAAAAGGACTGGGACAGTCCCGCTACGCAGTCGTCGCCGCCCGATTGGACTCGGTGGCTCTATCAGGTCTGTAGTCTGAAAGTGTCGGCTGCACACCCTTGTATGATTTGTAACCGTCAAATCGTCTCGTCTGATGTTAACCACCCACATTTTCTGCAGTTCCTCGTCTTTGGGAAACTTGTGGAAACTGAGAACGGAGTTGAATCTGGCAGAGGCTTTGCACATTGGGACGCAGCAATGAAGACTACTGCTGCTATCCTCTCGTCTTTGGTATGTGACTGTTTTATGGCGTTTTGAATTCATGGAGTAATGCTTATACAATCTTACAAACAAACGTTCAAAAACACCAAAACAAACGGTACGGGTGTGTTGTCTATACCACCTTTCTGCCCGGCGTTACTATACAAACAATTATACAGACGTACACTCGGCGAAAAGTTGATATCACGCGTTAGCTCTCACCGGAAATACGTCAGTCTGTTGTTTTCTTCTCCCAGCAGGATGCGGCAGGACTTTCACAATAAAGGTCTATTGTTATAAGAAAACCACACCGTTATTCAGAGGAAGTTACTGCACCTTTACGAAGTATACTGCATACCCAATTTAAAGTTCAGATTTTAATTGTAGGTCACATTAATGCCCTGTTGCATGACGCACTTTCAAAATAAAAACCTTTTAAAAAATTACATTCTTTGAAAAATAAAAGTTAATTAACAGTAATATGACTGGCTCATGTGCTTTGGCTTCTCAAACACTGATTTAGGCGCCAGTGGAGGTTATTTTTAAAGCCAGGAATATTATGTTCTTCCAGTACGATATTTAAATATTTTCACAATAATCAAATAAACAATTTAAAAGAAAAAACATTCAAATTCTGCTTGTTAGTCATGTGTGCAGTGTAATAATACAAGCTACACTAATGAATGTAGACATCCCTATTATGTATAGATTTTTTTTCATAGGGTCTAGCCTTCGTTGCCAAGCCATTTAAAAACTTTGTCCCCCAAGGCAGGGTTGAAATCTGGACCGTCTGCTTTTAATACAAGAGGTGTATTGAAAATACAGATCGAATACTGTCACCAAATGGACTAAATGAAGAGTTGGATTTGAAATGTTTTCTCATCAACTAGTGTCTTGATGGTGGTTATTACTGTAATTTTGTTTCATATTTGTTTTAACCACAAGAGGGTGCTATTATGTGAGATCTTTGATTAAGCTATGTCATTATCCAATAGGAAGATTTATGAGATTGTATATAGTGTTTTTCATGCAGTGTTCTTGTTCAGCCTCTGATGAAGGCAGTAGTCAAAACGGGCTTTTATTTTGCTTTTGAAATAAAGAAGGAAGATGAAGTAAGTCTTTCCCCTTCTTTTTGTGAAGGTTTTCACAATAATGTAAGTACATTTATTTAGAAGACATTTTGATAACTTCTTCACGCCTATTAATTTCAGAAATCAAACATCAGCTTGTCAAACAGTTAGAGATAATAATTCAGTTACCCAAGATGGGCTCCAAGCAGTAGGCACTGATAATTTCTGCCGCAATTTTCTAGTTTGATATATTCCCTCCAGTTTACAGTGGTGTGAAAAAGTGTTGGCTCCCTTCCTGATTTCTTATTTTGCATGTTTGTCACACTAATGTTTCAGATCATCAAACGTATTTAAATATTAGTCAAAGATAACACAAGTAAACACATCATGCAGTTTTTAAATGAAGGTTTTTATTATTAAGGGAAAACAAAATCCAAAACTACATGGCCCTGTGTGAAAGAGTGTTTGCTCCCCCCCGTTAAAACATAACTTAACTGGTTTATCACACTTGAGTTCAATTCCTCTAGCCACACCCAGGCCTGATTACTGCCACACCTGTTCGCAATCAAGAAATCACTTAAATAGAACCTGCCTGACAAAGTGAAGTAGACCAAAAGATCCTCAAAGGCTAGATATCATGCTGAGATCCATAGAAATTCAAAAACAAATGAGAAAGAAAGTAATTGAGCTCTATCAGTCTGGAAAAGGTTATAAAGCCATTTCTAAAGCTTTGTGACTGCAGCGAACCACAGTGAGAGCCATTATCTACAAATGGCAAAAACATGGAACAGTGGAGAACCTTCCCAGGAGTGGCCGGCCGACCAAAATTACCCCAAGAGTGCAGCGACGACTCATCCCAGAGGTCACAAAAGACCCCACAATGTCCAAAGAACTGCAGGCCTCACTTGCCTCAGTTAAGGTCACTGTTCAAAAACAACATAAAGGCTCATCTCAGTTTTGCCAGAAAACATCTTGATGATCCCCAAGACTTTTGGGAAAATACTCTGTGGACTGACAAGACAAAAGTTGAACTTTTTGAAAGGTGTGTGTCCCATTACGTCTGGCGTAAAGTAACAACGCATTTCAGAAAAAGAACATCATACCAACAGTAAAATATGGTGGTGGTAGTGTGACGGTCTGGGGCTGTTTTGCTACTTCAGGACCTGGAAGACTTGCTGTGATAAATGGAACCATGAATATGCTGTCTACCAAAAAATCCTGAAGGAGAATGCCCGGCCATCTATTCGTGACCTCAAGCTGAAGGGTTCTGCAGCAGGACAATGATCCAAAACACGCCAGCAAGTCCACCTCTGAATGGCTGAAGAAAAACAAAATGAAGACTTTGGAGTGGCCTAGTCAAAGTCCTGACCTGAATCCGACTGACATGCTGTGGCACCTCCAACCACCTTAAAAAGGTGGTTCATGCTGGAAAACCCTCCAATGTGGATGAATTACAATTCTGCAAAGATGAGTGGGCCAAAATTCCTCCACAGCGCTGTAACAGACTCACTGCAAGTTACTGCAAACGCTTGATTGCTGTTGTTGCTGCCAAGGGTGGCCCAACCAGATATTAGGTTTTGGGGGGCAAACACTTTTTCACACAAGGCCATGTAGTTTTGGATTTTGTTCTCCCTTAATAATAAAAACCTTCATTTAAAAACTGCATGATGTGTTTATTTATCCTTGACTAATATTTAAAGTTGTTTGATCTGAAACATTATTGTGACAAACATACAAAAAAAAAATAAGACTCAGGAAGGGGGCCAACACTTTTTCACACCACTGTATATTCTATGACGGTGTCTGTGTGTGACCCGGGAAAGCGTTTGTGGAAAAAGCGTTGTGCGTATTTCTTGGACCAACTGATTCGCCGTACCGTGATGTCACCGCTATCTATTTTTTTATATTTTGGCGGTTTTTTCCAAATACGTTCGTTACGAGCGGACTTTGAATGTTTGATTAATTTTGCAAACATTAGTTTTCCACCTACGAAACATGGATCGGTAAGTCTTATATTCGTTATAAAATAACGTAGCGTTATTTGATATCGTTAAAAATAGCCCACAGTCAAAGTTTTGATTGTACTTGGTTCAAAATATTGCCAGACGGTCTCCACACTGTTTACATTAGTTAACGTTAGCTAAACTTACCAGTGTCATTAACCGTAGTAGTTACGGTTAGAACACCATGGTTAAGTAGTTAGCTATAGTAGCTTAACCTTGTTTGTTAACAAGGACTTTTGAATTTAGCTAACGTATAAGATGGGTTCTGTGTAGCTGACGTAACTAAGATGAACTACATTAAGCTACTGCAGTACCTTTAGATACAACTATTTAAGATAGCTTACGTTAACAAGCTTTGTCTATGGCTAACGGTAATGACTGTAAAAATGTAGCCCACGTTATCGCACCAGCATGTAGCTACTTTAATGCAGTTTCTGCGACTTTATGAAACAGCAGAACAACGTTAATAAACTGAACTTTGTTTTTTTTGTCCAGTGGAAGGAGTGGGAGGATGAGTCGAGCCACGGGCAGCAGACTATCGGAGCTGCCTTTGCGAGTGCAAGACACCAACAGGACGAGCATGGCATACACAACACCCCAGAGGTTGATTTAAAATAACATGCAATGCGTTGGGACATCACAGATAGCAACATTCTTCTTACTTAGCGTTATACTGTATAATCATGTTGGTTTTTATAACATGGGCAAACATCAACTCAAATTGTTATAACCCCAAAATGCTCAGTTTTCTTTCAGATTTAGGAAAGGTAGCACGGTCTCACCTTAGAGAGCCTGGAACCATCAGATGTGTGGCGTTTTTGCTTGATAAATTATGTACTTTAACGACTAATATGTCAGCATATTCTGTTTATTTATTTTGACTAATCAGTTAGTCAACTTATTGTTTCAGTTCTAATTTATTATATGTATAACAACAAACGTCACCATAAACAGCAGGACAATACTTATTTGATTATGTTAGACTTATTTTTAGTGTAGTGTGATATGTAAAAACATTAATTGTAAACATGTGATGAGTCATTGAAGAAACAGACAAATTAATACCCTAACCCTAACCCTAAAATGTAAGTTAATAAGTGGGCCACGTGTTTGTTCATGTTTTTGTTTTTGTTTTTTTAAAACAGTAAACAGCCCTCATTTGGAAAGCTCAGCATAAGCAAACCGCAGTCTGTGACCTCTGAAAAGCGGACCAGCTTCTTCGGTGCCCGGTATGTGAAAAATGTTTTCAAAACAAAACCAGAATTAGAGTATTCTTTACAAATAAGTGTAAAAACAAAAAAACTGAACTATAAACATGTATGACTACGTTTTATTAAAATATGTCTGCAACTCTGATTCCAAGAAGTTGGGAGTGTGTACAATATACATAAAAACAGAATGCAACTCTCATAAACCCACATTTTATTCTCAATAGAACACAAAAAGTATATCACATGTTTAAACTAAGAAATTCTATCAGTAAAATTGTACTGGTACAATCTGTATCAGCAGGATTAAATAAAGTAGGTAATAAAATGTAGTCTTTACATCATGTTTTAGAAGGAAATGTGTTCTCATAAATATCCTGTGAATATGATCCCTGAGCAAGTAATATTGTGCCTCTGAAAACCAGCTGCTTTTTTAATGAATTTCCAAATTTTGAAGTATGGTTATAATGAAGTAATTCCTTTGATTCCCTTGGAAATTAACGATTTTGTTAATTGATATTTTGGTGGTATGTTAATACTTTACTGCAGGACTAGTGGAGCTAGCATGCCTCGCAACAGCTTCATGTCAAGGTTTGGAGGGCCTGAGAAGATCAAGGATGCCAGACCTCTGCATGATAAATCCTATGTTCAGCAGTGTATCAGACAGCTGCATGAGGTAAAACACTGCATTTATTTATAGTTTGTGTAATGTGTATGCATGCTAAACGGTTCGTCTGTTAAATCCCCTCCTGTGTATATGAAAATCTTTTATCTAGGCACCCCATAGTGGTGTTGCCCAAACCTTCACTTTGGTAGACACACTGCACATCTAATTTCTTTGAACATCTCTTTTGAAAACTCCAGGTGTTATAGAGCATCACTGTATGTCAGCATAATGTCAACATTTGCTATATCATGTTGTGTGATTTACTGATTTGTACTTTATGTTCAAAACCATATAATGTTATTGTTGTTGCCAGTATCTGACTGAGTGTGGAAGTGAAATCTACCTTGTTTGTATCTACGCTTATAGAAAAAATATAATATAGGTGTTGGTTCAGAGGTGGAAATGGATGTTCTGCCTACTGTGATATTCTCTCCTATATCATTCAAGTTTTTGACAGAGCAGGGTTACCCAGGCCCTTTGTCAGCCAAGACCCTCCAGTCTCCCTCTACCAAAGAGTTTGTTAAGATGTTTGAGTTCATCTACCGCCAGCTTGACCCATCCTTTGAGATGCCAAACTCCAAAGTTGAGGAGGAAGTTCCAGCTATCCTAAAAGCCCTGAGGTAAAAGGCTATTTTTTAATGTTAATAAATGTTGATTTGTTTTGTGATACATGTGGTGTTTGGTTTATTTCATTTAGTATTCCTACAATCTTGAGTGTGTATTTTTATCACACAAAGCACTTGGTATCCTATCTATGTGTATTTAAGAGGTAGATAAGTACCCATAAAAGTAACAGTTGAAGCTTGCTAAAATTATGTTGCAATATTCATAAAAACAAACATATAAAAACAGATGTCACAGAAAATAAAGTGCAATAGTAAGAAAATTTCAGTAAAAAGGCTACAGCGTACAACAGAACACTTCAAGCTTGTATGTGACAATACCTTAACATTTGTTGGGACTTGTGGACTCCTTTTGTTGTTTAACAAACATTGATTACTGTGTCTGTATCTATTTCTCTCCATATTTATGGTTATGATTAAGGTATCCATTTGTGCTCTCCAAGTGTTCAATGTATTCTGTTGGCGCTCCCCATACCTGGCCTCAGGCTCTGGGTGCTCTCATGTGGCTAATGGATAATGTCAAGGTGAGACACAAGCAACACTTTTTAAAAGCAATTACAGTGGACTGTTATCTAAATCCAGTTTGATTTGCATGGAATACAGAATGCAACCAATTGAACAATTGTTACAAATCTGTGTTTTGAAATGAAATTTGGTAAACAAATGTTTTACTTGTTTATGTGTGTGTCTGTATATCAGATTAGCTGGAGAATGAATAAAGAGGGGCTTCTGTTCAGGGACTTTTGTGAAGACAGTGACAATACCGAGGAAGACACTCAGTATAACAAGGTATTTAGGGTTTTTTTTTTTTTTTAAACCCTCTCCACTCAAAATTGATTTTTTTTTCCTTCTTGTTTTACCCCCATAAATATCTGCCCTCCACTACATTAACTAGTGTAAGTGCATAGTGGCCATGTTTTCACATTCCTCTGCTGAAGGAGGCAGGTGTCCATTAAGTGCACAGTTTTCAATGTAAACCTTGGATGATCTCTCTACATTTTACTTAATGACTATTTAACATTAGGTTATATGAGACATGTTTGGCCCCCTGTTAGTAGCCTAATACTAATGGTTACCTTACTATAATTTGTATGTACTTCGTTCTCGAGTAATATTAAAATTTGTTTGATCTGAATCATTTGTGTGACAAATATGCAAAAAAAAATAATAATAAATTCACCTCAGCTTCAACATCCGCCACATCACTATCCAACACAACTGCTGAAGTTGTCTGTATTATTTGGCAGATGGGGAAAAAAATCTTCCAGCTTCCTCTTCATTTTAGCATTCTTCAGAGATTTCTTGCTATCACAGGATGCACACAGTAATGGTGGTGAAAACAATATTATAGCCTTTCTTTCCATAGAAGCGCACGTCTGCACCACACAGATGAGCTTTCTCTACCGCTTTGCCAAATTGGTCGCACGATGACAATTACACATGCTACTAAGTATATTTTGGGGTCAACTTAATTTTGGTTGCACCTGGGACTAAAATAGTCCCAATTTCAAGCCCTGCATTTGTTGCTGGAATCAAGTACAAGGCATTGTTTGTGTATTCTTACTGATTTTGTAAATTACAAATACATGTTGTGTGTCATTTTTCATTTTCTCTCACTTTGCTGCTGTGCAGCTCTTCATGAGCTACACATCTGAGACCTACTGCAAGTTTATGCAGGGTGATGACACATTTGATGAGGAGGATGGAGCATTCCTCGCTAAACTGAGTAAGACCAGCATCTCTGTCAAATGAGTTGTTTTAAATAATTAGTTCCTGTGTATATCTGTTTTTATATTTTTAAATAGAAATAGGCATTCCATCAAAAATATAGATAAATCAACAGGAAGTGTGTGTCTTTACAGAGAAGATTTACAACGTTGATGAAGCTCTCCTGGCATCAGTGGAGATGAAGCACAAAATACTCAGCGATGAGGTTGAAAAACTGGAGAAGGAGAGCCAGACGGTCAGAGGACTTTTATATTAACGTGTACAGATTAGATTATGATTTTAACTATTAATATTTTCTGCACAAAGTGGAAAGAAATAGAAATGTTCATGATTATTTTTAAGGTGCAACGGTTTTGAAGTGTAGTGAAGAAATATTTTCAGCCTATAATAGTTTAACTCAGTTGTGCTGTTTTATGTCCATATTGTTCCTTCAGTAATATAAAATATCTTTAGTGTGAACAATAATAAATCAGAGAATTTTGTCTCCTCCTCCCCAGGACCGTCTAATGACCAAGAGGATGGATAAAATGAAGCTTCAGGCGCACCTGAAGAAACTCCAGGAATATCGTAATGAATTGATTTCATATAAAGCTGTTCAGGAGAACAAAGCCTCAGAGTTGGATGATGAGCTGCAGGCCAATGGTAAACATGTACAGTAAAAGTAACCATATCAGCCAGCCAGGTCGTTGGCAGAATAAACTGGACTGAGCATTTGATGATGCCTACATGCAAATATTCAGTCACAATGAAGACATCAATATGCATGTCACAGGAATTCAAACTTTCCAAGTTATTTATGTGCCTCTGCATGAACATACAAGGGATTTTAATTTTATGTGAACTGGACTTGTCTTGTCGGGGATCATTTCCCAGCATTTAAAAACATTTAAAGCCTTAAAGTTATATTTCTGACCAGAGCTTAGGACCTCATCTAATTTTATATACATCCTAATTCTCCATCTCTGTCAATTTTGCAGCAAGTCTTGTGGAATCTCTTAAACATGAACAGGATAAATTGCAGCACCTCCTGGAGAACCAGAAGTTTACTCCAGCTGATGTGGAGAGGATAAACAGGGAAAAGAAGGAACTCCAGCAGAACATTTCGAGTCTTGGCAAGTCTCTTGAAGATGCTGAACAGCACAAGTGGAATGAAGAGATTGCTCTGGCTAAAGTGAAAGAGAAGGTACTGCATACATAGACCCATTTGAAGTCCATGAATTATAAGAATTTCTCAAATATCCCCCACCCTCCCTTTTGTAAAATGGTGGTACTATATATCTTTTTGTGTGCTTACCTGGTTTATTGTCGATGTCGATGGGGAATAGCACATGTTTTTGATCCAGTGGCACATATTCTTATCTTTCTGTGTCTGTTCTCAATTCCAGGTGGATTTGAAGATAGTGGACTACCAGAAGCTGGCACGTAAACTGAAACTGATACCAATGTCTGCAGAGAATGCCTGTGGTCATGACTTTGAGATCAGAGTTCATGAATGTGGACCAGGCAGCATGGTTCAGCACAAAACACAGACTCAGGTACTGATCCAATGATCCAATTTACACAATTCTGGGTAAACTAATTTTCGATTTCAGTTCAGTACAAACAAGACTAGCTTCAGACATAAATCTTTTTATATTTTAATGTTCATTCTTGGGTTGTCCCAGTTCGATCTAAAAGATTAATTTCAGGGCTGATTGACGCATTTACCTCCTGATTTGTATCAGCTTTATTCAGTCCGATCCTTGGTTTTGCAGCGCAATGCAGTTCTGCATGGCAGAACTATTCAGTTGTCAAACATACACTGGATTGATGTGAATAATTTACATGAACAGTGCACTGTTTAAATATATTATTAAGGAAAATACGAGTATCAAATTGGGACATGGTGTATCTGCAAATGCTCAGTATTAAATGACTAGGACGGGGTCCGGGGAACAATCCTTGATTGGGACACACCCAGTTAACTCCACTGAGGGCCACTCAAGATGTGTTATTTTATTGTGCATTGCAGATGGTCTTGAGAAAGTTGATCAGTGATGTGGAGGAGGAGAACAATCGATTAGTCAACATGAATCTCAGTCTGGAGGGGTCTTGTGAACAGGTAACACCAAAAATACTGTAATAAGCGGCAAAACCCTCATTGTAGCCTGTCAGTAGTGTGCCATTTATTCTGGTTATGTGTGTTTGTGTCTTCTAGGTTAAATCTAACGTTTTGGACAAGTCCAATGATCTGAAGCAGCTGAGAGAGCAGATTCGCAAGCTGGACGAACGGCTGGACTCTAACATGCAGGTATTGTTGATATACTGCTTTACAATAGTAAAAATGCCGTTAGTATCTGTCTGTCTGCTAGTTGATTTACACACAATGGGTAAATTTTATTTATTAAACCCAATAAACATGTGATTTCTATAAGGCAAAAGAAGAGAGGGATACTATTTGAAAGTATCCAGTAATCAAATTTTATGGTTTTATTGGTAAAGATTTGCAGAGTAGCTTTGCTGAACTAAACAGAATGTTTCACCACAAAAATGCTTTTTTTTAAAAAAAAAAAAACTATTGTCTTAAATTCTTACATTTTATGCAGATGTTTTATATTGTTTATGAAGGCATTGGTTAAAAGAAAGGTTGTGAAATAACTGTTGAAAATGTTATAAAGTCAGCTATGTCAAACATAAAACCATTTAACAAACTATAGAGGCTTTTGCACTTGCACTACTCAGCTCAACTCGGTCAACTTTTTGGATTTTCCATTAAGGGACAGTACCTGGTAACAGGTACTTTTTTGGTTGCTGCTTGGCAGCGGTACCAAGCGAGCTGAACCAATACAAAAATGTGACGTCAACAGACTGGTGGTGAGGTGGTACTCAATCACAATAGAACTGACCAAAACCAAGTCGAGTAGCATTGAGCCAAATAGTGCTATAACTGTGTAATGGAAGAGGGGGCATATGACCTTCGAAGGTGGAAAGTGCTAAAATACATGAGCAAAAAGCTCTTTATAAACTACAGGACTTACCTCCATTTTCCACCCCAGTTTTTTAATTTTTATTGGCATTTTAAATACTGCAAATCCAGAGATTAACATTAAAAATGACAAAGCAAAGCAACAAATTGTGAAAGGAAAAAACAAAAAAACATCCTAATAGTTCCTATAGGTTTCCCAACTTTGGCTGGGCCCTCAAAACAAACTGTGTATAAAGGCAGTGTTACAGTGGACTTTGTCAGTACACTTTTTGGGCTACATAAACAGATTTGATTTGGATTTGGATTTATTTATGGAAATCAGAACTGGATTCCAGTTTAATAAAATTCCACCAAGCCCCATCTCTGCTTGTATGTTTGTGTCTGTATAGGAACTGGCCCGACAGGAACAGGAGTGGGCAAAAGAGGTTGAGTCAGTGGAAAACCATCATAAACTTCTGGAACAAAAAGTTAATCATGGTTACGATGAAGCTGTGCAAAAATTGAAGGCAGCTCAACAACAGTAAGTGACTACCAACTGCAAAAATCAAAATAATTTGGAAATGCTGTTTCAGTTTCAACTCTGGAGACTTATCCTTGGACTTTAAAGTTTTTTGCTTTAGAATCAAAGATGTATGCCCACTTTTTCCCAGGTACCACCTGGTGCTGCAGGAGACCAATGAAGAGAGGCGAACGGTAGCCAACAACCTGACATCTGTATTTACTACAGCTGCTAACCATTTGTCCCTCATAGAGGTAACATTCCTAAACCACTGTGCCTGTAGTATTGCAAGGAACTCTGTATTTCACAAAATGTACTTAGACTTGCAGGATATAGGCATCTCCTGTCTTTTCTACAACAGTACAAAATTTTAATAGTACTAGAAAGCCAAAAGTCTAATGTACTGTTAAATACATCAAACGTTTTTCATGCTTTCAAACTACAGATTTGTAATTCACTGGTTTAGATGTGTGCATAGCCATTATTAACTAACTATCTTAAAATGTATCATGAAGCTTAAATTGCTGCCACTTCTTGTTCACCTCTGGTTCTTGTGGTTGCTGTACTACAGATGGACCAGGAGGATCTGCTTAGCAGAGTTCAACGTGCTAAGTCTAAGACTCATGAAGAGGATGTGTCTGCTACGGAGCAGATGCAGGAAGCTTTGAAGATCTTGAAGCTCAAGGGAAACAGTTTTATAAGTGAGACAGGTGTCCAGTTCTGCTGGTGAAGGTAATTTCAGGGGCAATGGAAGTGTGTTAGAGATCCCCTTGTAATCTGTGTTTTGAAGCTAGTTTTGAAAATCTATCTATTATATACTTATATAAGCAAAACTTCAACAGTGTGTTTACTGTAACAATAATTGTAAATTCAAAATAGTGGCTGTAAGATGCAGGATTTTACAGGAGGTTTTGATGTCAGTTCTTCAGTATTAGCTCCAGATTCACGTAACAGGCGTGTTAATGTAAAGTCTTAATCTCACCTATCCACCACAACAATGGTATGTACATGTGTGGGAAACGGGGGCAGAGAGGAAGGGAAGTGATAAAGTCTCAATTCCATTCTCTCTTTGACTTTCTTTCTCCCAGCTCCCTGTCAAAACACCACTGTGTAGCTGCATTCTGGCTTCCATAGACCTACATTATGACTAGCTCTGGCATTTTGCATTCTGTTCCAGCAGCTAATTGCCTCCAGATTTAGAAGACAAATGAACTTCAGCTATGGCTGTGTGGCAAACATGCACAGAAATGATGCAACAGTTGTAATAAGATTCAGATTTGAACATCTTTTGTGTATTTCTTGCACAGGACAATTGTTGACATTTTGACTTAAGCGCGGTAATTAACAACAATAGCAGTTGAGGAAATAATACGTCCTTTTGGGGTTTAATATGTGCAACATTTGCTCTTTAGGAAGTGCTAATATGATCTGAATATGTTTTGTGCATGAGTCACAACAGCAGTCTTGGTTAAGATGACTTTATTCTCTCTACCGGAGAATTGGCAACATTTTCTTGTTTAACCTTATTTGAACTACAGAGAAGATCAGGATTAATGAACAGTTATATGTGCATCTCTCTTGATCTAGATGTTTTCGACATAACTCTTATCTTAATTGAGTTCTTCCATGTGGTCTTGATCTCAAGTCTAGTATTTTGTTAAAGCTTTGATGTGGTTTTCATGTTATTTGGTGTGTGTGTATAGGTCAAATTATTAAAAATAATAAAAATAACAGTTACTCCAAAGTCTTTGTACTCTAAGTCTTTGGGGGGCTTTGGGGGTGCATTACTAAATCTCTGAACCGTGCCTTCAGGAAAATTAAAATTTCAAACAGTTCTCAGTTTGCTCTGCAACAGTGATTAAATACTGTATCACACAGGCAGAGAGGAGGAAGATCCTGACACAGCTTTGACACTAAAAGGCTTTCAAATAAAAGCCGGACTAGACAGTCCCTTGATCCAAGGCGACATTCAAGGCCTCAGTGCTTAATTGCAGTTTCTCTGCCAGATTCCAGCGTCTTGTGTGAAGAGTGTACAGTTATGTTTGTGAGTGATGAATCCATTTCTGGTGTGGACACTGTTGAGAAACTGACATACGTGCATATTTAATTGAAATGGTATTCACACGGTACAGGAACAACAAGATCATTTGCGCAACCATCAAGTCACATATTTGTCAAAAAGTGCTCAATTATATGTTCCTTCCAGCTTGGCTTGAACAGAAGCTTCTCCATGAATTCAAAACTACTTAGGACCACATGTGCAAGTGGCCCACATCTGATCTGAAAAAATCTGATTTGGTTTGTTCTTGCATCCATAAAAGTCTGTGTGCGTGTGCGCAACAGCTTTCTGTGTGCTGCTAATGATTGCATGAGGCCTGTGCCACCTTCTTGTTATTGTTCCTTTCATGGCAGTGTGCTGTGTTGACACTATGGCAGCTTCCTGTGTGACTTCACTGCTTGTTGACAGTTTCCTGTGTGTTTAGCGTCAGTTTGAAGTGCTCTAATCAGGGTATCTTGTTGAATAATAGATTCAGTGAGTGACTGGTTTACCCACAGCAGGTTTTTTCCATTTCAGCTCACTCATAATTCAGCTAAGGCATGATACATAACAGTTTCCCAAATGTTATTGTTTAGTGTGAGGCCATATATCCACAGGGTGCACAGATCCACCTCAGATTTAGTTTGCAAGAAGGACAGAAAATATTTCTCATGGTTATGCCACAGTCACAGAGAGCTCCACAAAAAATGAAAACAGCTGGAAACCTACTTTGACTTTACCCACGGTTTTTCTCCATGGGATATAGTGTACACTGTGTGGTTTACCCTTATTATTTTAATACAGACAAATTACTCCAAAGTTTTTCTTTCACTTTGGCTTTATTGTCCCCAGAATAAAATGTATGTTGTAGTCAGATAAAAAAAATATCATGCCTTGTTGTTTGTAAACATTAAGATATACAAAATATAATTCTCAACTCATATTTGACAATCTAGATATTTTTATAATACAATTAGTACTGTAAAGTGTAGAATCCTAGATTTTAAGACATGTTATTGCTCTATTTGTACTCAAATAACTGGAAGAAAAACAAAACACTTTAGTTTATTACAGGTAAAAAGATTTTTGTTGTAGTTACAGTATATTTACTGTATATATATATATGAAAATGATCTCAATCTTCTCGTGCAACTCTAAGAGGGCAAAATATTGCATTTCTCAAAATGTCAGACTATAAAGTATGTTGTAATGCTGCTGTTCTGGTTTATAGTTTTTAAACACTTATATACAGTATAACTGCTCTGGTGCTATTGAGGTAAATGTCTTAGAGAGTGCAGGAAAACTGGATGAAAAATCCAGTAAAAATTCAAGTTATTAGCTCTATTTTTGGCCCATACCCAAAGTAGCCAGTGCTGGAGATTTAGATTTTTCCATCTGGAGCGCAGAGGAATTGTTTTTTTTTAGTCTGATACTGTTGTTTTGTGCACCTCTACAGTTAAAGTTTGGCAGAATTATTACATATGTCAATGTTTTTATTCCCTTTTCTGGTAATTTCTGTTAAAAGGTAACCTCTTCACAGTGCTTATAACTTGTCTGTATTGGGTCCTAGTTGGATGAAGTATGTGAATGAATTACAGGGCAACGAGATATCAAATTTCCAGCAGTTCTGTTTCCACTCACTTAAAGCCTTGGATGGGGGTTATTAAAGCACTGTGGAGGGTCATAAGAAGGTCATCCTGTACCATGAAAGGTTATAGAGGGGTTGTAAAGGAGCTGTGAGCCAGAAGTTTAAAATGTTTGCTCCCTGCTTGGGCTCTGTGTGTCAATTTCTGGCTTAGTAGGATCAATTTCAGGGTCCATTCACCTCAAGGGGGAAACAGATGTCTGCTATGGGCCTGTAAATATTTGCTTAGGTATTTCTGGGATCTTACTCACTAATGTTTGGGTTTGACCACGACCTAATAATTGCAGCACTTATTTTTTCCCAATTCATTTACATTCCAATTCACAGCTAAGGTGTGATTAGTTTCTTTACACCAGTACCTGATGTTTTTGTACACTGAGTATATGCATGTTTGAGTATACGCATTTTTTCAGTTTCTTTATCAGTTTCAAGTACTTCTATTTTATCTGCGTGTTCATCTGGAAATATAATCACAAAGTTGTGAGTTTGGATTTCGGTCGTGTTCTATGGGCATGTCACTTCTGCAGCATATCTTTCCTCTGGATTATATGAACATGCTCTCATTTTTATGGTGTTGATTTTTCTAAAAGGACAATGACAGGGCAAAACTGTTGCAGTGGTGGAATGATTGCTTACATGGATGGGAAGTCCATATTGTTTTAGCATCCTGATGAGTGGTAGATTTATGTATATACATATGGCTCGTGGTATGTCCATTTTTGGCACACTGCAGTGTTGTTCTTTCCATTCGGCTCAAGGTTAGAGTATGTGTGGTTTGTGTTAGAAGAGTATAGTACTTATGTGTATGTTTGTATTTGTGTGTGTTTGAATTTATATCTTTGTGTGGACCAGTTTGAGCATATTACTATGGATGTGAGGACATTTAGGGAAGTGGCATTCCTAACCCTTAAGTTAAGTCATGGGTAAGGCAAAGGTTGGGGTTAGGCATTTAGTTGTAATGGTTAGGGTCTGTGTGTGTGTGTGTGTGTGTGTTTGTTTGTCTGCATCTATTTTCCAGATGAAGACCAAAGGGACAAGTTTAGTAATAGGTTTATGAAACTGATAACTCACAGTAACACAGTAATTAAACATAGGAAATGAAACCTAAACAAGGCCACGTTACAGTTTTGTGTAGACAATGAAACAAGCAACGCAATAATTTATAATATATATATATATATATATTATATATATATACCCACCATTTTAATCATTTTCAGCAATCAATGTGAAGTTGTTGGTTGAGTTAGTTGAGTTAATGTAATAGCTAACAGAGACAGTAGCTTTAACTCACATGCTATTCTTCTATTATCTTTAGTCTGAAGAAACACAGATGTCTAAAGTCATAATGCCTAAATAAACAGATTGCTACCTAGAAATTGATGTACCTATGTTTTTTTTAACTGTATCTGCCCAGAGTATCTGTTTAAGACATTTCAATAACTTCTGAGGTGTCTTATTTATACTGTATATCTGCAGTTACAGATAGCCCTTGCTCCTTTGCATACCATCGAGGTGTTTATGGAGGAAATGAGAGGTTCCTCCTTTTTGCACAAGGGAATATACAGACATACATAAGTGCATGAGGATTTACATGCACAAACACAGGAGGCTGCAGACAGCCAGCCAAGTCCTGTCTTTATTATTATGTTACAGAGGGTAACAGAGAACAAGAAAAACAGAAGGATGATGGGCTGGAGCTTTTAATGGGTTAAGCTAAAAGACATCAAAATGCAGGAGACACAAGGAAGAGGGAAAGTCTGGGAGAGTATGTTGAGATGTGGGAGGTGGTGAAAGGGATAAAGGGAGGTCTGCTGTTTCCTCATGAGGAAATTGAGGTCTGGTTTGCCTCCTGTAGTCTTACATACACATACGCACACACATACACACCAGTCCTGTGTTTACTAAGGAGATTAAAGCAGTTCCACTCTGTACCTCAGAGTAGCAGCAGTGCCTCAGAGCCATATGTGTAAACGATGAGGAGAATGTACACTGATGTATTGACAATATATGCTACATACATTTAGTTTTTAAGAAAAGTCAGTAGCCATCAGTTGTAGTTTGTTGTCAAAGTAGTAGTGACAAAGTCTTTATAGTGCTGTTTTGAGGATTTTGACCAAACCACACTGGCTGATGCACGCTACAAATAAACTTAGCTTGTCTGTCTAACTTCTGTTTTCACAGGTTTTTATTAGGTCCTTGTAAGTGCTTTGGTCTTCTCCTTTGGTCCAAAGATGTGCAGGTCAGGTGAATCAGAATCGTTGAATTTCCCAAAGTTCTCATGTAAGAATATCCAATATGTGATCTGGCATTGTCTTGGTATAAGTTACATATACACAAAACTATTAAAAGTAGTTTCCACAGGCTCAGTTTGCTGTTTCAGGTGTTAAGAATTATTAAAGTGGTAAAATATATACAGTAAACCTCATTTAAAGCTGAAGTAAAATGCCCCTTGAGTCTGCCTCAACACTAAAATGTAGATTTACACTCGCTTTTATGAATACACATACACACATTGATGTACCACAGGTGTGAGTCAGAGGCAGAATACTGTAACACACATCCTCAGGTTTCAACTGAATATTTAACCATCTGAGCCAACACCTTTCACCCACCAACACGCAGGTGCTAGTGTTACATTCACACCCATTGCCATTTCCTCCTGCAGCACTAAAAGTCACGTCTTCAATATTGTGTCCTGTTTGTACTGAGAAGGATCAGGTTAACAGACATATATATTAAAAAAATTATTAAGGCATATTTTTCCAGGGCTGCAGAAATTCAGCACACTGTCTTAAGAAACTGTCTTAATAAAAACAGTGTTTTCTTACATTGTATCAATAATGTGGTTTAATAAAATGGTGTTGATTGTCCTCACTCTCCCTCTCACTGGCCATTGGATGAATCTGTGCTTACTCCATCTGCAGCTCAGACATTGATGACTGATTGCACATATCTCTGTCTGTGTGTGTGTCTGTGTGTGTGTGGTATTACTGGGAGCCTGCGACTGGTTTAGTGAGACACCAGTTGATGATGATCAGTGCAGATCAGCTCCATGTTAATCCACTCTGCATCTGCTTTGTGTTGCAGCCAATGTGATGACAGCGCAGTCGTCTTTCTTAAACTACACCACTGACTGTGGAGCAGGTCAGAGGGTTTGTTTCTTGAATGAATTACATAAATAGTACTGTTTTCTTTATCGGTCTATTTCAATACAGCAGAACTTTTCTATTTCCGTTCACGACCTTTAAGGAATTTCAGTTTTTGAGAATGTCTGATTAAAAGCCTACTTTACTTTGTATATAAGGAGATAACAGATCTTCTTTTGAGCTTAAACACAGGGTGACACAGCATCGGTATTGTCTTATATGTCTTGAATTGGGAGCTGTATTGTTTTCATCTGTGAAGCCTTTTCTTTCCCCTGTGGTTGTCTTTACAATTGATTTGTCATATATTTTGAGTCATACTGACAAAGCTTCTTGTGGTTTGAAAAATCTCTTGTTGAGGACCCCACAGCGCATTTGATATGACTACATTTATCATTTGTATCTTTTCTCACGCCATACGATACAATAGTGGCAGACAAGGCTTTGCCCACAGTGGTAAACAAGCTCACCACTGATTTTGATTGAATGATTAGCATTTGAGCAACAATAGACAACAATAGACAGCTTCTTGTAATGTAAATATTAAAACCATGATGCTCCTGCTGAAATTTCAAAGAAGCTGGCTATGCTCTTGAAAGTCAGTTGCAGTGTCAAGTATTGAGTCATAGGTTACCTTTGTTTTGTCAGCAGTCAGAGTCCAATTCTGTGGTTACATGTGTAAAATGTCTTGATAACGAAGATATAATGTGAGTAAAACATGAGCAGTCACATGAAATGTACTGGTAGATGTCATAGTACAAAAGATGCAGTTACATAATTCAACAAAATTCTTGTTATTTTTCCAGAAATAGTGCAGATTTCTCTGGATAAACTAAAAACAGAGTTCACTAAATACAATTTTCATTCAAACTCCAAAACATTGGCAAATAAATCCAAATGTATCTGTACGGCTAGACAGCTTCGCAGGTTAGACAGAAAACATATTAGTTTGTAATTTGGGCGAGCTGATCCTGTAACGTTCTTAACGTGTCAACATGTGCTGTATTTTGCACCTGTTTGAAGCACCATCCGCTTAACCGCGACACTTGTGTTGTATTACACTCCAGGGGAATATTATCCTTCATTACAAGCTCCTCTAACACCACTAACAAAAGAGGAGAAGACTCATCTGACTAATGACACCATCCTCTGACTGCCAGTTAGCGCTAATGATTTCGTTTGTTGTCCATGGCTGAACCTGACAAACATGTTATGTATATTTTCCACTGTGGGGACACTAATACTATGGTAATGTCTGTAAAATGCTTCACTGGCCTCAATGCAGCTCTTATGTGTTTGGTCAGGCTCGATGGCAGTTGGTTTCTTTTTTTTTTTTTTTTAATATTTACGTATGAGGCATTTTGGCTCTGTGTCTGGTTTAGTGGGTTGAAGATGCAGATGTAATGGCTGTGAAAAGTGGTAACTCATTGTCCACTGCATTTGTAAATTGACCAAAAAGAAGTGTAGTTGAAAATAAAATACAACTTGGCTGCAATTTGAACTTAAGATCCTTTTCATTTTATGAAAACGCTGATGTTGTGAATAACCAGTTTAGTTCCAAAGTTCACTGACTGCAGATTTTCACAGGCATAATGTCTCCATGGTGATTTGGTCAGTCGGAAAAAAAAAATAAGTTCATGAAGAGTCTTTGTGACTTCAAGTTTCTCTTTGTGAAATATCCCAGAGAATGAAAAAAACAAAAAGGGAACTTGGGAACCCCAGTTTTGCAGTGTAGTCTTTGGACCAGTCTGCAGTGGCTCACAGTTAAGGAGACAGGCAGTGAAATATGAGAGAGCAGAGGCTGGATCAGATATCAACCACACATTAATTAAGAAAGACACATCCTTTCTTCTTATGTTCTCTAACATTGTCTTCTTTGGATATTAGCCACATTTTAATCACACAGCTTTTTCATTATTCTTCCTCTCTCTTCAAATATATAGCCTCCTTTAGGTTTTCATTGCTCTATTCTCTGTGTTGTCAGAACTGTCTTTTGGCCTTCACTATAGGTACTATAGGTGCTGTCCTGTACTGTATAGAACCTCTGCTCGCTCCAGTGGTTAATGCCTGTTCCTGTCATTTGATAACACCATATTCTATTCATCTTTTTATGTTTTCTCTCATTTCCTAAAGGGCTCAACAAGTTCAGCCCTAATGCTCCGTTGCTTTGTTCTTCTGAACAGACAGAAATATAGTGATTGATGTCTAATACCATTCAGTTTCAAGCTCCAACCACCCAGTTAAGTTTATAGGAATATCAAGGAAGTGTAATAACATTATGTAAAATTAGAAACCTAGTTTTTTCTGACTGTCATGTAATACTTACAAAGTAGACAGATTTATTACAGTAGATTTGTAACCTACAAATTAATTTTTGGGTTTAAATTACAGACTACACTAGACTGTGTATGGATGCATTTATTAGCAATTAAAGGAGACAAATTTTGAGTGAATATTTTATAAAAATAAAGTTGTAGTTATGTTTTTAAAATGAGGAAATCTTATTTCACACAGCAATTCATCTGAGGAGGACATGAAAGTAGCAGTGAATAGTGTTCTGTTATTCTAACCATGTTTTGATAAAGCTTATATCACGTTAGTTAAAAAAAAAAAATCCCAAGAGACTCAGTCAAACATTAAGATACCAAGGGCAAACTTTAAAAGGCGTCCTTTTTGGTTTTTGACCTTTAGTTGTGCTATACAGCCATGTTTACAAGAGTGACTTCCCATCATGTATCTTGAATGCAAACAGGCACCCAGGTGTTTGTTTACAACCCCCTCAGATATAATATAAGGTACTGATGATTTTTTATAAAGTAAACCACATAGTCTTTCACTGCTTTTACATGGAAAAAAAATTAAGCCTTTGGTAGACAGACAGATTACAGTAATAAATAACATTTATCCCTTTTAGAAAAACAAAATAAATATCAATAAGTTAATACATTCAAACATTCTTAAATACACTTTTTGTATTTAACTTTTCCCTATGTAACATAATATGCTATACCAAACTGATCTCACCTGAATGTGCTCAAGGAACATGCTTTGGAAATACCAATATACAATATGTACACCCAGTTCGTACTCACAACGTATGCCTAACTTGTTCCACCTATGTTACTATAGGAAGATGGTTATGATAAGGGACAGAGGTCATGGTAGATTTCACATGGCAGGGAAATGACTCGCCACCAAAACGTGTATCCAATATGTGAGAAATCAGCATTTTGTGTACATAGTGCATGATTTTCCCAAAGTCTGCTATATGAACACATTACAGTGAGATCAGCCTGGTTATACAGCAGAGCTAGTGAGTCTGATCAAAGTCTAAGATTTAGTATACATGGAAACAATCAAATCACACCACAACACATTTACAATCTAGATTTGAAGACTGAAGGAAGTCTTTATGATGGAGCCAAGGTCGAACTGAAGTGATGCCACCTCCTCTTCTTATATACTCCTTTGCTGGTGGACTAAAAATCATACATGGTCACAAGTCAAGCCAGAAGGTTTCCTCAATGTTAAAAATCGAAGCAGAAAACTCACTCGACATCGTACTTCGGAGTGGGAGTGAATTTAAAAGTACATGATGCCAGACACCAGCTCACACTCCCTACACACAACCACATTTCCTGGCAGAGTGCTTCCTCACGGTGTGGTAAACAAGATTGTCATCCAAAAATGAGAGATCGTCGTCAAACGCTATTGGCCGACAGCAAGCCTGAGGGGGAGAGTCTTTGGGAGGAAGCCTCCTGCTGTGAGCGAGGTTGTAAAGGATTTTGTCATAGTTGGTCTCAGACCTCCTGCAGGGCCCCGAGCAGTACCTGAATATCATTTCCTCACTTGTGCGGTAGCCGAGACCAAGGTCTGACACATTGAGGTGGATTTGTTTGAGCACACAGCCCTGTCCTCGTCCGCTGCCTCCTCCTCTTGTCTTCCTACCTGTCTGGACCCTTCTGGCTCCTGCTCTTTCTCCTTCACTGCTCTGCTGGCTTGCCAGGTGCTTCCTCTCCCTTCTCTGCTGAACCCTGCTGCTCAGGTTTTCTTTGGAGGGGGAGGACTTGGTGGAGGAAGAGGATGATGAGAACACGTTGGGTGAGGAGGAGCGTCTTATTCTGCTTATGGTCACTTTGATGAAGTCCACCACATCATTGAACTCAGTCGGGAGGGGCTCCTCCATGATGTCTGAAACACATTAAGAGAAATGGCAAAACGACAAGGATGTATCAAATATGACAGGACATATTGTTTCAGTTTACAATTACTGTTTCAAGTACACATGCTAGTGCAGAAGTGGTACGCATTGTTTTTTGTTTTTTTTCCTGTGGAATTCCATAATTCATCCAAGGTTACAAATGGATCCACTGTAATTTATGCAGCAGACAGTTTTATATTTGAGCGCACTATTGTAAGATACAATATGTGGTGTTGGAGAACATAGCTCTAGAGTTAAAATAATAAATTATTGGATCAACTATAAATGAATCATCAGTTCTCTTAAAGATGAATAAAATCTTAAGATTTAGCTGGTGAGAAAAAAAAAAAAAAAACAACCAATTCAAGCAATTACCTTTTTTTTTTTTTACATTTAAATTATAAATTCACATTTTATTTAAAAAAATGGTTTTGGTTAATCGAGAGATTCATTTGATTATTTGATAATTATGAGTTGCCAACCTGCATAGATTATTTAATTGTGTCAAAACAAAGAAGCTTATGTAACTTTATGCAGGTATTGTACTTTAGAGGAAAAGCCTAAAGAAAGTAATGGCATCAAAATACACTTGTTCTAAATTACAAATGTTGGAAATGCTGCATTGTGCGCTCTAAAACATAACCATATACCAAACCATAAGTTTGGTATAAAAATACTTTTGGAATGATTTTTTCTGGAGGAAAATATGCCAATACAGTGCCCAGTAACAGCCTGTAACTTGATTCACGACAGTTTTGATGATGATGCTTTGGGTTTGGGCATATTTGCCATACGAAATCACAGGCTCACATTTTTCTCCTCCAGTCACAGGCTCTTCCCAGCTCGATGTATCCGCCTCAGCGCGGCTGATGTCCGGGGAAGTGACAGACAGGCGGATATGAACCGGCGGGAGCTCAAGGGGACTCTCGACGACGCGCCCTCTCCTCTTGGTGGACGTGGACTGCTGTCGACTCCGGAACAGCGGGCTGGCGTGCACGGCGCTCAGCAGTATCAAACAAGTGGTCAGGCTATCCCATAACTTCATTGTCCACATCAGTCCGACAGAAGGACATGGCGCGATGCAAAATCAACAGGTATCATCTGACAAACGCGATAGACGGTATTTTGAAGACGTTTAAACAGCTGGAGAGGGAAAGGTGGGACAGACTCATCAGCTCGGGTCCAATGCAAATGGTGAAGATCAATATCAAATTGCCTGCGTACTACAAAGTGCTCGTTGTCATCGGTATGCCAGTTGGCAAAGGCTGTGCAGCGTGGCGCAACATCCAAGACGCACAAAACCAAAAAAAAAAAAAAAAAAAAGACAGAAGCGTAAAAAATGTGAAGCCAAGACTTTTCCCTGAACTTGTTTGCAAACAGACGAATCCCGCGACGCTTCCTAGTTCACAGTCCTTCATTCAGTGCGCACGGTCCCTGCTGCAAAACGCTGTGCCGCTGACTCCTGTTCATCACCATCATCAGTGCGGAGAAAGGAGAGGTGTAACAAGAGAGATGGGGAGTAGCGCTGACGTCGGACGGTCCATCCTCTGCTTCTCCCAGTCTCCACCCATGCAGACACGGCCCGCACAGAGGGATGGAGCTCAAATTTATGAGTGAACTTGAGGTCCAGAGTTGGTGAGAGCAGAGTTAGGATGTTATGAAAGAGGCTCAGTCACTGTGCTGCTTCACACTTTCCACTAACAGCAGATTCTCCATCCAGAGAATTGGTACAGATGGGAAGTGTGTTTCTAATCAGCCAGAGAAAACAGACTGAAAAGACTGTGTTGCTACTTTTAGCCACAGTGTGAATGAACTCAATGATGACATCTGACATCCTTTTGGTACTCCGCCATGCTCCGGGGATATGCCCTGACACTATAGTCCCAGATAAAACGGCAGTAAAAGTGATCCGATCCTAGGAACTGTTGGAGCCCCTGCCAGTTCACTATGGTGCGCACTTTCAGGGTGGTTTGTATCCACATTAGGTACAGGGCTCAGGAGGTAGAGCAGGTCAACCATGAACCAGAGGGTCGGTGCTTCGTTCCTTGGCTTCCCTGGTCCACACGCTGAGGTGTCCTCGGGCAAGTCTCTGAATACTAAGTGTCCCATGGTGGCTGTTCCACAGGTCTATGAATGTGTGAGTGGGTGACTGGACAAATAGTGTAAAAGCCCCTTGAGTACACCTGAGTGTAGAAAAGTGCGACACAAGTATAAGACCATTTACTTTTTCGGGGTCTGCCCGCACCCACCCCGGAGGACAGAGACCACGAAACGGTGGAACTAGCATTTCTCTACCTTGACAAACAACCGGTTCTCTAGCAGCCTCTGAGACACCTGGTGAACGTGAACGGTGTGTTCGTCCAGGGTGCGAGAGTAGGGGGGGGGGGTGCTGGAGAGGCCGAAAAGCATAACTAAGTACCCAAACCTCTTAACGGTGTTTTGAAGATGGTCTATGGTGGTGGTGGTCTTCCACTCGTCACCTTCACGAATAAGCATGAGGAGATTAGCGTTGCGGAGGCCAAGACCGTCTCTTACACCTGAGGCCAAGGACACTGATATATCTTCTCATTGATTCCCTTGATTGATGGAGAAGAGAAGTGATGAACAGGTATGGCTCATTGGCTCCGCGACCCCCTCACCCGCCGCACCTGCGGAGAGTTGGACGAATGAGGGGAACAGGTAGAGACACATGAGGGAGACGGAGGGTGAGTACTGCTGCCTCATGACACACACACACTCCTCTTCAGTTATCTCTGCATTTATTCTGAAGGGAAAATATATAATTCAGTAAACATCATGGCCAAAACATGGGGAGACACTTAAAGGTGACACCAACGTTCAACATGATAATGTACAACAGAGACAACAGATCAGGATCTGGCAATGATAGTTGGGTCACTGAGCTCCTAAATGTGACAGCACAAGTTGATTGGAAAAGCTTAAGAGTTACATTAAAAAGTGCATCAATACCTTTGATAGTCAAACAGTTTTTAGAGGATAATCACAAATCAGAAAATAAATTGTTTATGAAGATTTTTGAAAAGACGAGACACCACAGTCCTGTACACAAAGTCCTTCGTGTACGCAAAGTCTGGATTTTTACCAGATTTTGTTAGTTCCTGTCATGAAGGATGAATCTGGGAGAGTTGGCAGCGTGGATAAGTATAGGCCCATAGCTTTAGCCAGTGTACTCTCACAGTATTTGAAATAATCCTGCTGGACAAAATGATCAACTACATTAAATGTACAGATAATCAGTGTAGGTTTAAATCTAAGCTTGTTACAGACATGTGTATCTATGTTCTAAGGGAGACTGTAAACAGATATAAGAATCACAATTCCTCAACTTTTATGTGCTGTTTAGATTCACCCAAAGCCTTCGATAGACTAAATCACAGGAAACTATTTATTAAACTGATACAAAAAGGTGTTCCTAGATACATTATCTGTATTTTGGTTATTTTTGGCTTAGAGCATGACATTAAGTATAATCCAACTAAAAGGGGGATTATGATCTGTAGGACCAGAGGATAGACAAATAAATGTTCCTGAATTTTGCTTGTCAAATATTGTTGTTTGTGTCACGGATAAAGTAAAATATCTGGGACTTATTATCATAGAGGATATGTCTGATGATGATGATATGTATAGACAGTGTCGAACATTGTATGCTCATGAAAATATTCTATCTCGTAAATTAGGTTTTTGTACAGATCAAGTGAAGTTGACCTTGTTTAAATTATATTGTACACCTCTGTATGTATACTAGTCCTTTATGGACTAATTATTCATTTTCTATTAAGAATTAAACATCTAAAATCAATAACCAAATAAAAACAATAACCAAGCAGCTGCAGATTTCATATTGTGTTGCAGTTCCCAAATGTGTCCACAAGAGGGCGTTTCGATGAGTCACCATCATTCAATTTTTTATGTTAATATTATAGCCAGTTCTTTGACTGGATTTTGTATATTATCTGTCTGTCTGTCTGTATGCCAGCAGAGCCTTTTCCATTTAATGTAATGGTGGTGGTGATTCATTGTCGCCCTCTGGTGGACATTTATGGGAAGTACAACACACTATTAATTCAGCAGCTGCTTGGTTGTTGTTTTTTGTTTCTGATTATTTGGTTGTTTAATTTCTAATAGAAAATTAGGTTTTGGGTGGACTATTAAAGGAGTAGCAGTACAGAATGGGTGAAACAGTCTTATAGTCCTGCTATGATATGGTGCAATGTTCCCCCTTGGACCCTGCCTGTACCTAATGTGGATACAAACCTTATAGAGAAAAAAAAAGGATGTAATGGAGTCGATAATGCAACCCTAACTGAAGAATACTTAAGGAAAAGATAGTATAACTATTTAAGAATATACACGGACGGCTCTAAGGATCCAGGGATGGGGCATGTTGGAGCAGGGGTGTACATACCAGAGTTAAATATATCGATCTGTAAAAGAATCATATAATAATAATAACCTGTCAGTATTCACAGCTGAAATAGTTGCCATCCTGCTGGCAGAGAGTAGTTACCTGCTCAGACTCAGCTGCGGGTATAAACAGCCTAAATGCAAAGGAAACCTGTAGAGATGACATGATAGTATAATTTCACCTAACCCTACTGAAAAATTGTAAATTTCTGTTGGGAATAGAGGGGAATGAAAGGGCAGATCACATGGTAACAATAGCACTTAAACTGGCAAATGAAGAAATGATTAAAGTACCATGTGGGAAAGGGGAGGCTAAAGCCTTAATCACAGGTGAAAGGGTCATGGCAGAGCAGGTGGGATGCAGACACTTGTAGAGTATCCAGCAGTCGGTCGGTATGAAGGCGTTTCATGGGAGGTGCAGGACAGAGGAGGTGGAGTATTCATGACTCATGACTCAGGCACATGGAGTGAGGAGAAGACTTTATTTAATGGGTGTTACAGAGATATGACCCCATGTTACTGTGTTATCATACATAGACTGGAACCTGAAGTACTCACCCTAGAAGATACACACTCCGGGACAGTAGGTGGCGGTATGCACCTTCAAAACCCGGTTGCGACCCGCTGACATAAAAAAAAGAAGAGGAAACTGTCCTTGACTGCCCCACGTGAGAGTTGTCTTCCTAACTTTACCTTGCTCCGGTAGCTAACAGACTTCACCCTGCTCACATATCTACGTATTTCGACCCAAAACACGGTTCTTATGCGTTAGCTAGCTAGCTAACCTGACATCCGGTTCGGTTCTAAAATGTCGTGTAACGGGAAATCGGTGTTGTCGCTGCTGCGCCGGTGTGTCGCAGTCTCACAGCTGACGGCTGTGAAGACAAGAGGCAGCGGACTGTCGGGGAGGTCTGGACTCATTCAGCAGAGAACATGGACATCAGCGACCCGGACTGTGTGTCAGCTTCGGCCCGCAGTGAAAACCGAGCAGCACCGCTTCTGCACCAAGGTGGGTGCCGGACTGACAGTGGGCCACCCAACCCAAAGCACATTGATTAAAATAAAATCTCTGAGGCTGCCTGGATCTTATTTTGTGTACATACCTGAGGAGTCTGCTTGAAGTATATTTTAGTTTGTAATATCTACACACGTCACATGATACTAATTAAAGTTGTTAACTAAGTGACACAGAAGAGTTGGGACCAGGTAGTGGTCCTGTGTGGAAACTCAGGTAGTTTTTTTTTTAGTTCAGTTTTGGGGGGGGGAATTTGTGGCTAAACATTTCAAACATGGTCTTCCAGGCAGGAACACCTTGTGAGGACGAATACCCACCGCTGCCGGCCTATGATCCAAAGCCAGAGAAGAAGGAAGTGTATATTGTGCAGGTGAAAGGTTTCCCATGGTCGTGCTCGGCTCAGGACCTCCTGCAGTTCTTCTCAGGTGAGACTTTGGAGTTTCTCTCCAGGTGTACAGTAAAGCCAGCTGATCTGTATTTTTCTGTTGAATATTTACTGCAATCAGAAAAAAAAATTATGTATTGCCAAACTTAAAAATACACAGGGTTGTCATGATTTATTGTGCAGAGTGTAGGATCCGTAACGGGGTGCAGGGGATCCATCTCACTGTGGACAGACTGGGCAGGCCGACGGGACGAGCCTTCATCGAGATGGAGCACGAGGTGGACGTCAGCAAAGCTCTGGAAAAGCACCGACAGTACCTCGGGCCACGATATGTTGAAGGTTTGTCTTTGTGATGAGGCGTGTGAGGAAACATTTTTAGGACAATAACAACAAAACTAATGTGCTGTACTCTGTCTGTGTGTTTGAAGTTTTTGAAGTGACAAATGCTGATGCTGAAGCCATCCTGAGCAAAGACACTCTGGCTCCAGCTGAGAGTGCGGTGGTTCGGCTCAGAGGCCTCCCCTTCACCTGCACTGAGGACGACATCTTCCGGTTTTTCTCAGGTAAACTGCCTCAAAGTTTTGTCAACAGTGTGTGAACCTTTCAAGTGGCCATAGGAGAACAAGCTGTTTGTGAAATATGTGAATATATATGAATGAGGAACGTAAAGCACAGCATCTGGCTTTTTTTTTTGTGCAGGTTTGGATATAGCAGAGAATGGGATCACCATCGTTACAGACAACAGAGGAAGAAATTCTGGGGAGGCTTTTGTGCAGTTTACCTCCCATGAAGCTGCTAATGAAGCTCTGCAGAGGGACAGAGAGGTCATGGGAAGCAGGTAGGACAGTGGAACTGTATATTCCTGCACAAGTGGTTCTAAAGCAACATCGATAAACTGATTGAAGAAGCACAAATATCTCCTGTGTGTAATCTGTGGTTGCTGCTCATCCTCTGCTGTTTGTGATATTTCCTGCAGATATATCGAGGTGTTTCCCAGCAGAAGTGACGAGATTCGTTCTAGTTGGAGGGTGAGGGCGAGTTCAGTTTCTCAGAACAGCTTTCCTTCGGTGAACAGGACTGTCCCTGCCTCACAGGCAAACCCCAGAACTGGTGAGAGGATTTCAGGACTTGTCAGCTGAAAATTTAACTGTTTATTTACCTTAAAGTAATTTTTAAAAATAGATCTGTTCGTTTTAAAAATAATAATAATAATATTTTAAATACAAAGCAGTCAGCATACTGTGGTAAAGTGAGAAGTTTTTTTTTTTTTTTAAAGATAATTTTCTTTCTGTGTATGAACAAATGTGTTGCTCCAGCCACAAAATACTGTTTATCCCGTTGTAAACAGACACATCTGCTCCATCAGGGTTCCCTCAGAACCCCTCTGTGCCGCTGCATTACATCCATATGAGAGGTCTTCCTTTCCGGGCAGCTGGAGAAGACATTGTGCAGGTAAAAATAACGAACATGTTGAGATGCTGAAGCTGGTTGGGAATTAGAGGACAGGTCGACATGATTTAATAATTTATTTGTTTTCCTGCTGCAGTTCTTCTCCCCTCTGACTGTGTCTAAGATCTTGATCGAATGTGGTCCTGACGGGAAACCGACCGGAGAGGCTGATGTTTACTTCAGCTGCCACCAGGACGCTGTGGCTGCCATGTCCAGAGACAGACAACACATAGGTGATACTGCTGGGGAAGCTTTAACATCAGGACTGTGATTTAGCTGATTCAGGCTAACATCTTGTTAGCAGGCTCAAATGTTAAGCTGTCTACTCCCATCCAGCTAACTCGCTTCTTTGAGCAGTGTGAGAATTAAGTTGTAAGTCCTGGATGAGGTTAGCCTGATTAAAGGACCTTTATTTTTAAAGGAGGCATAAGAAGTAGAGGTGATATATACAGACTTATTGTATGAGTAACTTGAATATCAAACATGTTTGCACAAAATATGGAATAAATTAAAGGTTTACTGTTAGCAGATCTTCTCTGTAGTAAGGTGGTATTTTCTGTAACACCCAGTTATTCTTCTAAACTATTAAACTGCTGCAGGGATATTATATATATATATATATATATATATATATTACAATAAGATATATAACAATTGTTGCTACGTGAATTTGACTCATGTGAACCTTTTATTTTTCAGGTGAACGATACATCGAGTTATTCCTGAACTCTTTGGCACACTGATGGAAGGTGAGAAACTGAATCATTTGGCTTCTTTATGAGAATAATTCACTTTCATGTTGTTTGAGTCTCAGCATTACGCAGCTGCAAATGTTTTTAAAACGCTTCAAACAGAGGAGACTGAATCCTCTTTCTCTTAATGATAGTTTACTGGGAGTCATTGTTTCTCTAGTGATGAAGTTGTAATTACAACCCACCAGCTGGAACATTTCAGCTTTTTAACAACACACTGCAGCTTCTGCATCTCTGTCCTATTGTTTTAAAGTCCTTATCTCTTAAACTAGAAGACTGTGAATTTACATGTTAACTTATACATTGATGTGTAACTCAGCAGGTGTGATTTTACATGTTATATTTTCTCCTGCAGGTAAATGCTGACACACAGGTGACAAACACGTACATGAGGCTATTATATTTATTTTCCAGCCTGACTTGGGCATCAAATAATAAACATTCCTGGTGTCAAAGAAATGTGACATGTCTTAATTTCACAGGAGAGAGTTCAGCCTGGTTATAGATGAATTAATAGATTTAAGGATAGAGTTAATTCTTTTTTAAAAAATGTAGAGATTGAAACCTTAAGGTGCAAAAAACATAAAAATTGTATGTTAAAAATGACGTATCAGGGATAAGTATGCCAGTCACTGTAGAATTGAGGACGTGCTATTTTTTGAAAAGTGTTTCAGATCGAAGTACAATTCTTCATTGATTTAACCTGATATCTCCACTCTGCCCATGTCACATTCACATAAGATTTAATTTACGTGAGAGTGAACATGACAGAAGTCGCACTTCAAAAGGCCGCTGAGTGAAAACACAGAATTAAATAATTCTTGGAAATTTATTTATAATTGTGGGAAATTTCATCCTAAATCTGAAACCTGATCTTTGTGCTTTTACACGATCACTTTAATTTAAGAAATTAGCCAAATGAAAGATTTACAAGGTTTATCTAATTATGTTATTTCACCTTTTAAGTTGTTAAACTTTTTCTTACATATCATGCACAACTCCTGCAAAAAGGAAACACAGATAAAAATGAGCCCTCTGAGTTTAATAAGGATTGAGCTCTTTCTCCCGGTGTCCCAGTTTTCTAAAATACTGGTGGAAATAATCCAATCGTACACTGGTAAAACGTAGTAAAAGTTTATTGTTGATCTAAGAAGCATTTCCAGCTCATGTTAATTAGCTTACACAAGAACGACTGTTTGACTGGTTTTACTCAGCTTTCTAACTCTAACATAAAAATAGCTGACATGCCCACGTCACACCAGGCAGAGAGCCGAGCCTTTAAAAGTGCTGTAATGTGTTAAAACACCCAGAGGAAGAATTTGATTATCCAGAGAAAAGACTAGAATTTGATACCTGAACGTTGCACACTTTAAGAGATGATTGTATCGTTGTTTTTATGCCCCTTCTAACCACTACAGAACAACAACAGTAAAGAAAGAGTATGCCAGCAATATTCAGCTTTGGAAACTTCAAGGAACCAGAAACATGCTTGTTGGCAGATGCCACTCTAATGTAAGTAGTTTTGATAAATATGTTGACAGAAGCAAAATCTTCTACCTGTAACGAAACCATGTTATAGGTGGTGCTGGTAGGGGGAGATCCATGCTAACTGTTTCCACCTGTTTCCAGTCTTTATGCTAAGCTAGGCTAACGGTCGCCTTGCTGTTGCTTCATATTTAGCAAAGCTGACCTGAGCGATATCAATATTCCCATCTAATTCTCTACAAGAAAGCAAATAAACATTTTCCTCATCTGCACTGTGACAATTCAACAGCCTGAACACCATCAAATATTGATATCAATGTTGTGACACTAGATATATAGTATTCATATATATATATATATATATATATATATATATATACACACTCTATGACAGGATTTTTATTGTGATATAACTTAAATATTAACTCCTTGAGTGAAATGCACCTTTTCTAATAACTTTATATTCCATGAACAGCTTTTTACATCAAGTCTCTACCAAAATAATGTTTAATATCAGGGTATTTGGTCAGAAGTGACTTTGATTCTATCAATATTCCCCTGAATCAGTTCTCCCTTTGATCAGAAACATGAAAATTCCTGCTTCAAAGTAAAATAATTAAAAACTTTACTGATTATCACATACCTCAAAAACTGATCTGTATATGATTAATCACTGTTGTGAAGCAGGGCAGATAAGTCATGAGAAGAAAATCCAGTTTTTCCTTCCTTACCTTTTAAATCAAGAGCTTAAAATAACATGAGTTGACTTTTTAATCAAAAATCCACTTAGTGGATATTGTGGGAAGTCAGTTTTTAAATGAATGAGAAGATTCCTGCCTTTTGTCCAATCAGGTGCTATTTTCAGCTGTGCAAGTGCAAATGTAACAGCAGCTCTACACACACTTTAACCAGAAAAGATAGTTTGTGACTACAACAGTATTTGATCAGGTAAAAACCTGCACATACACAACTCTAAGTCTGTGGCACCTGTTTGGACTTTACTGACTTAAACTAAAAAAAAAAAAAAACACCCCACAGGGTCCAGGACTAGCAAGATTCCAGCAGATCTTTCATCAAAAAGTGCATTTTTGCAGTGCCACTAATCCATGCTTCTGGTTTCCTGGTGTCTGATGGTAAGTGTGTTCATGTTGGTGTTGAAGCGTACTGTTGCAGTAAGTGAGAGTAGCAGGTGGTACACACAGTCTCAGGGAGAATGGAGGAAGGTAACGGCAGCTCTTTGGACACACAGCTCTCACAGAAAACCCCACCGCAGTTCTTACACTGTTTCTAAAGAAAGAGAGAAAAAAAAAAAAAAAAAAAAAATCAGGGTTAAAACAAAGATTGACGCATTCATTTGTATTTCTTTGACTGGTCTTCCCTCCTCAATGGGCAGCATATTATGAGCTGCTGGGCACACAAATGTAAAAGGTCCTGACCCTCCATGCACTTTAGGGAGCAACATTCTCATATTGAGCAACCATGTGATTTGCAGTCAGTTTGTCTTTGTAGTTATTTTTGTTTTTAGTCATTTTTTTATGTCTTTGTAGTTCAGCATCTTTTACATTATGTGACTTTTTGCAGTCATATTGTTTGGCCTTCTGTTCTCTGGCACATGGGCCCATCTCTACCAAAGGTACAGATCCTCGGACGCTGACGCTTAATGAGACAAAGACAACTCAGAATACCTTTGTCTTCAGCAGGGAGTCGGCCTGTTCACACATGGTACAGAGGGAAGGTTCACTGATCCCCACGAATGGCTCGGTCTGCAGCAAGTCACAATAATATAGTGTTAATTATAGCCATTATTGGGTATGTGACACTATTACTCCTGTTAGCTGAACCCAGGAAATATGTAAATATGACTGATGAAAACCCTGCATTTAATGTGTGTTCACAGTATTTCATCTGTCTCATATGAAGGTAAACATTTCACCTCACCTGTTCATCTTCATGCTGTGACAAGGACCTGTAGGGGTTGAAGAAGGTTTAATTAACAAAAATAACAGTATTTGCCATATGTCATTAGTTGTAGACTAATCGACTGACTTACACACTGGAGCCCAGACTGCTTTTGTCCTCTTGGCCACTGTGCACCTGGTCACTCTCACATTCGATGGATGGGGATTCTGGGAGATACTGTTGTAAAAATACACGTTATGTTCAGGGACAGAGCCGGCAGCTCTACCGTAACTTTTGAACGCATCAGTGTGAACGCAGACGTACTTTTGGTGTGTTCTCTGGGTGTTTCCTCTCCTTCTGAGAAGTCCGGGATTGTCTGGATGCAGCAGTGAGATGATGCTCGCTCCTTCGCTCTTTTCTCAGCTGATGCTCCAGATTAGACCTGAAACAAGATTTGTTATTAGCAGAAACAAAACTTAGAAATCACTGATTTAAAGGATTCAATTTTGGCCTGTATTGCCTTTACATTTTTATTTATCTCACCAAATCCCATGAAAAGACTGTTCTGATTTACATAAATATTTAAAATCACATTGCCCAAATGCTCTTAGATGTGGCTTAAATTGATTTACAGGATTTATTAACATTCAGGAAAATGAGAAATATAATCAGTCTTTGACACATTTTGAGTTTTTAGCTTTCAATCTCCTCAGGGCTTTACCTGTGCTTCCTCAGCTGCTCCACCTCGTCCTGCAGACTCTCGATTTTGTCTCCAAACTCCTGTTTGAAGAGCCGGTTAGCCTCTAAGGCCAGATCCCTCTCTCTCTCAGCCTGTTTGCATCTGGTTTGGGGTGAGTGGGTTAACATAAACTTATGGTAAACTGAAAACTTGAAAAGAAAAATGCTGGAAAGAAACGTCAACAAAAACAATAAATAAAACACCCAAAATGTTAAAAAGTGTCCAAAGACCGAAACCAAATAAGGAGGGCAGGGAAAGTTTAGTCAAAGAAGATGAAGCAGGCTGGTTGTTTATTCTTTTATTAGCCTAATGATTACTACAGTTTACACCAATGTTATGTTCACATACATTTCAAAATTAAGTTAATTTTGCCCTTTTCTTCGTTCTTTATCGCGCTGCTGTTCCGACACCTGAATCACCCAAAACGACAAACTCTGTGGCTATAGGTCCCTAAACATTCGTTCAGATTATCTCTTTATCCTGTCAGTCTCTGTCGCTTGAAAATGTTTAAGCACAGTCTCTGGTAGTGGTTGAATTCTTTGGAATAACATCACAGCAAGACTACAACCTGCCAAATAACCAGGATGTTTTTGTTGGCACGTCAAGTCCACAGGGGACCTTCAAACCATCTACTCATCTTACCTTTGCCAAAAAGCATTAATGGGGTCTTTATATGAAATGTCACCCAAATAAAAGTATAAATCTGATGTGGCGAACACATCTGTCAGAGAACACAAGGGCTGAGGCTGCTACTGTAAAAGGATCTATTCAGTCCACACTACTCAAAGCTGATGCTGGAGAGCCACTGCAGGAGGTTGTGGGAAGATGGTTTTTATTTTCAACAACAAAGGAGCATCATACAGAAAAGAGAACATCCTAGTTTGGTTATTTCTATATTAGGCAGGGTTGTATGTTCAGATTTCCAAAAGTAGGGAGCTACTGCTGCAGCTGGAGCAGCTTCCCTGCTGCTGAGTTCAGGTTTCTAGCCTGCTTCACCAAATGTTTCTCACTGATTGAGGTATTTTTAAGAAAAGGGAAAATAAATGATGGAAAAAATAATAATAATGATAATGAAAATGAAGGAAAAAAGACAAATAGGACAGTAAGAGATTTTTGTACGCAAGTTATACGATTATAAATTTGTTTACCATAGTTATTCAAAATAATATGTCTTCATTAAATTGTCCTCACCTGGTCTCCAGCTGTTTTACAGTCCCTGACATCTGGTTTATTTTCTCCTCCAGGCGAGCAACGACTTCACTCTTCTGTTTAGAGCTGGCGTCTGCACTCTGAAGAGGAGGATGAGCCATTTAATCAAGTTAGATGATGTGTCTGTAGAGGTGTAATTAGTTCACTTTCTTTTAAACTACAATAACTGGAACAATGAGCACAAAGTCCTTTTCTATCCATTAACTGTATGAATTGTCTCCATCAGTTTTGCTGCTGGTTGGAGCTCACTGGAAGTGAGCTTTAACGCAGCAGCTGTGATCATTTAAGATTTATTCACATTTATCTTGAAATGTTTAGCTTATGAGAAAAGATGTCGGGCATGCAAACATGTTTTAGAATCAATTTGATAAGTGGAAAACAAGCAGGGTTTTGAGGAACATGTGTTGGGCACCACACCTAAAGATTAGATTTAGCAGTGGACACCCAGCATGATCTAGTGCAAATCTTTCTCATCTCATCAGAAAGACAGATACTGCATATTTAAATGACTGACTGCTGCAGCTCTGTGTCTGTCTGTAATCTTCCTGCACAGATGTGGTGAAGATAGCTGAGCTACAATGCTGCCTCACCTGCGACTTGTGAATAAGCTGTTGGTTGATGGCACGAAGGTCTTCCAGCTGCTGTCTGAGCTCCACCAGCGCATCCTGTTTCTCACAGATGTCTTTCTCCAGCATCTTCATGGACAGCTCCATCTCCTGCTTCATCCCGATCTGCACCTCCAACTCCTTCTCCACATCCTGTAGAGATCGGCTTCAACTTCAGACACACTCCACAACCAGAAAACACTCGGCTACTATATGTGCAAATTATGTAACTCCAGCCGAAACAAGTGTGTGTGTTCTGGTGAGTTTATTTCTCCCTAATATTATGTTGAGGCATTTTGAACATAAAATATTTAGTGGATTTATTGTTGTCACCTTAAAGTTTATGTGACAAAAGGTATGAAATACATCTAGGTTTGGATTTGTTTTTTCTGGGGACTTAGTGCCATTTGCTAGGTACATAAAAACTGATGTCTGCTCTTACAGTTTCCTTGATCAAACAAAACTTCAACTGGATTCACATAAGTCAGTATATGCAAAGAGCCTGAAACGCACCAATCGAAGCAGAGTTTCTTCTTTGAGCTGCTTGCGTGTTTCACCTAGTGCCTGTCCGTCTGCTGCTGAGTCGCTCCTTACTGCCTGGAAGACAGCAGTATAAATAGTTAGAAAGCAGTCACATCGCTGCACAGTGGCTTCTGAATTCCCATTGGATGGCATTAAAGCTTAAACATAGAGATGTGTTCACCTTCCTGGACTCCAGCTGATATGAGCTCTCCTCCTTTACTCTCTCCACATCTTCTTGTAAAGTGATAATCCTGTTATTTGCCACTGCAAGCTGTGAAGGAAAGTCAACAAAACACTTCTGTAAACACAACCATGTGTAGCAGCACAGAAAATCTCACAACTTTAGAGAAAAACATACTAAGTGCATGAAATGCCCCGAACGTCTCACCTCTTCTGTTAGCTTTGTGTTGGACTTTTCCAGAGCGTCCACCTTGGCCTGGAGGTTGTTTACTGATGCACTAAACACAGCCAGAAAATGATTAAAAAAAGAACATGTTAGTCATCAAGCTCGGTGAGCTGCTGAACAGGGAAGAGAGTGAGGCCAGTCCGTCTTTCTGTCTAACCTTAAATGTCTGTTCAGCTCCTCCACGTAATTCTTCTGATCGAGAATCGCTGTGATCTGACCGTCGCTAGGAGCAGAAAGAGAAAGAAACAAGAAAACACAATTAGGTGCCATCACCCTCGTTTGAATTAATACAGCATTGTTTCAATAATCAGCTGTCTGGGCGTAGCCCTCTGAAGAATGCCTCATATTTTCTGTCCCTTCCATAATCAGGGAAACGTAGGAAACATCAAATACAAATACGTTTATAAAGTTGTTCTATTTTTATGTTTAGCATCTGGCAGAAGCAGGTTCTGTAAAACAGGTGGCACCACTCAAAACATGGCTATTGTATTTTGCGCCAACAGATGGTGCAAAAATGCAACAAGAGTTATAACTACATGAAATGAAACAAAAATAACTTCAAACCAAGTGAGCAACCATTTTGACAAAAGAAACACCAAATATTTGTCTCCAGCTCTTTAACCGTGAGGATTTTAAGCTTTGTGTAAATTGTGTGTCTGTAGGTTTTGGACTGTTGGGTGTAGAAAACAAGACATTTGATAACACCAGCTTGGATACTGCAACAGTCGTCTTCTAGATTTCTGTATACACTAGTGACCAGGTAAGACCCTAATGTAACTACAGTGTCAGTTTTTTTCTTTATAAATATTATTTCTTTAATCATCTGGCCTTCACAAAACTCAGCAAAGTAACCAGGTCTACTACTGCTGCTGAGAGCAGCGCTGGAACTGACATAATACCAATGACTACATCCCAAAAACTAGAGAATGAAAAACAAATAAAAATGTGTGTACCCAACCCAAACCGAGGCACACAGGGTTGAATTGACTGCAAATACTGTTGCTAATGTGAGGGACTAAAATAGATTTTGGTTAAAAGAAGAGGAAGCAGGACTCACCCTTCTGCACTTTTACTACTGTGTCCACCATCTTTAAGGTACATTGAGAAATCAATCACACCGACCTGCAGAAGTGATTTAACAAGAAACAGAAAATCAGGCAATGATGAAGATAAAAACAACTTTATCACAGAAAGGCAGTTTATTGGGACAGAGGTTTGATATTTTTGCATCATTTGCCTTTGCTTGTAAAATCCCCCAAGCTGCTGCAACCACTAGTCGAACTTTAGCTCCTTCCTGTTTTACCTCAGCTTTAAATGGTGGTAGTGGAAGTGAAAGCAGAATCACCTGGGAGTCCAAGTCCTCTCCTTTCATACAGAGATTGGCATCGATGACATTTAGTCCAACGAGCAGCCCGGCGATGACAGCTCCCTCCTCCTCCATCATCAGTGCATTTGGCTCATAGAATTCACTAGAGTTAGAAACACGTCAGAGCAGTGAAATGATTTTGTTGATATATGTCATTAGGGATGAGGATGAGAACAAATAATATGTATAATAATGTAATACAGATGCCACTGGACATCAGCACAGTGTGATACAAACACACCTGAGCAGGTCCTTTCTGTTGATGATGGTCTTCATGTAGTCAGAGAGTTTCTTCTGCATTAAGGCCAGTCGTAACCAGGCACGCCCCCTTCCTAGAGGAGTTCTGTAATCAAACAGGGAAGTTGGCTATAAATACACCTGAAACTTAACAACTGAAACACATAAACACATGAAAACCTTTGCTAAACAGGGGCAGGCTGCAAAACAACTCCAACTGGCATAAGCAGCGATTCCCATGCTGTTTTTAAAGAACTGGTATGACAGACTCACTTGAGACCAGGCAGGTCTTTTACACTGGCAGTAATCTCTCCTGCCTCAGGTGTCAGCTTCTCAACCAGTTCCAACGCCCCCCAGAAGGACTTGTTCTGACCCAGGAAGGTCTTCTTAGCTGATGGTTGAAAGATAGCATTTTAGTAGATAGACATTTAGTAGCAAATTTGTCATTTGAATCCCCCATAAATCCATTCACTTGGTCTAAATATAATCATAGTGTTAATAGCTGAAAACTAACATTATAAATACAAAAATGTATGTATGAAGGTCCAAAGTGAGTTATACATACTTTTTAGCCCATGTTTCAGACAGTGCTCCATCACAACAAAGAACTGCTGGAGAGGTGCATAGTCAGAGTCGAGTGTGCGCCCGAGGTTGAGAGCAGACTCGATCAGGCCCTTGATGCTCAGTTTGGCCATGTTCATCAAATTGAGCCTTTCGATTGCAATGGGATCCTTAGGATCTAAAAACAGAATTTAAAAAAAAGAACAGACACATGAAAAGTTTCCTATAGATTCAGCAGGATTGACTCAAGGGGTAAAATTATTGAGTGCTGGCACAAAAACAATCTGAGTCAGTTCCACATTTTCAACACTACAAGATCCAGTGTTTTCCAGGATGTTAAAGGTATGAGGAAACACAAGATAAAATGTTTTTTAAGTATGAAACCCAAAACTCACTTTAAGAATTAACAAGCAAAACATTTATATATATTTAATATAAAGCTAAAATAAGGCAGAGATTTAAAAGAATAAAATGGTTCAACTAGGAAAATCACCAAACCTAATCAAGTTCCCTCTATTATTCATTGTTTATGTTAGGAGATAACAGACCCTGATAGGTTTTTATGAGGTTTCTGCAGAATTCTGCTATCCTACATTATTCTTTTCCATTATTTAATACATTTGGTCTGTTGTTTGATGGACTCCAGCACAGAACATTAGGATCCCAGTTCCATACTGAGTTTAATACCCAAAAGGACAAAACAAGTCTGTGTATCGAAAAACTCTGATGACTAAAGCAAATGTGATTTTCCTTTCAGGGAAACTCCACTTCTTACAAAGAAGCATTCAAGAACTCTCCTGCTACAAACGCACACACACACACACACACACACACACACCCAGAGACACAGATACATATAAAGAAAATGCAAAAAACATGACGTTCCAAAATAAACAAAAATATGAGCTGAAGTTTTGTAGATAAATGAGTAAACTTGGTTAAAAACTACACGTGGTAAAATCAGATTTTTTAAAAAGCAAGAGAGAGGCTGCAGCTTTGAATTTGCCAACTGGCTAAAGAAAAGTCTAAACTGCTGCCCAACCTGTCTGCTTTGTACTGCCAGAAGGCGTGGCAGGACAAGAGGAAGTTTTGTTGTACATATACTGTGATCTCCATTAAATCCAAAACCCAAGAAATTAAGTGCATAATGCAGGTTTGCACATCTCATGGCATGTGGTATGCATTCACCACCAAATTTAAATATCTGCATCCAGTTACATCCAGCCTTGCTGAGTCTCAGTGAGAGTATTGAATATGTAACTAAACAATATGTAGAGCTGTTTCTGCTTAAGGAAAACTGACACCACACATTACTGATCAAACTGTCACTTTCCTGTGAATAAATTCAAAACAGAATGCACTTCCTGGTTGTTTGTTGTCAGCCCTGGCCGATTTACAGGCAGCATCCTGCTGCTGTGCAGCTCTCAGGAACATCAAACCTTCTCTCCTGACATCCATCATGACACAGCTCAAACTGTACACATCAACACCACTCACCAGGCAAAATGTGTATCTTCTAGGGATCCTGTATGACACCACACCCTAACAAAGATCGCACAGCGCCCGCAAAGCTCCCCTGACGCTGAGCTAATCTGTCACATTACCTTCATGGGCCGGCTCTGGGTCTGGGGTGAGGGAGATGTCATTGAGCTCACGAAGACACAGCCACTCGCCGTCGACAGATACGCGAAAGTTACAGAGATAAATGGTCTCCCGGGCAGCCTGGGTGATCTTGTCGGTGGTGGGAGTTGGGGTTTCGCTCTGAGGCGTCAGGTCAGACATGATGACTCAGCTAATGCAAGGCAAAAGCAACACCACCGAGGGAAAAAGGCGTAGTAGCTTTTGTTCCAGAAGCCAGTAAAAACTCCAAAAAGATAACAGGTCAGAGGGAAGAGGAAATCGGAGAGGATGAAAAAAACATTTAAACAAAAGAGAGAGAAGGCCAAGATGGGGAAGGCCCACAGCAGCTTTCAGCAGGTGTTAGAAAGGGTGCTGCTTTCCCTCCTCCTCCTCTCTACGCCTGCATCCTCCTTTCCCCCTTGTTACAACAGTGGAATACGCTGCTGTCTTGAGAAAGGCTGGCCTGCCTTCTCCTCCTCCACCTCCAACCTCTTGTTATCCCTTTTGTGCAGACTGGGGATTTAAAATGCAAGACAGCACCGTACTGAAAATCACAGCCCTCCTCCAGTCAGCATAGCACCAGTTCACTCTGATTGGACTGCCTGTGCACTGCAGTGAATGCAATGGGTGGGTGTTGACCAAGATGGCTGACAGTAGTACTGGGTACAGCAAACACTCTGTCACGTGAGCAGATGGTGCATGCGTAAAAAACAAAAAAAGAGGGGGAGGTGGGGGGTCCCCAGAGTACTCAGCCAATGCTAATGATGCAGCAGAGGACTCATCTGCCTCTTAAGCATCAGCAGCGTCCCCCTGCCCTGAAACAGAGGCCTGTTATTTGACAATACAATTTCTGAGCTGGCTGCAGCAGCACAGCAAAAGAAATAAGGTCAAAGGTCCTCGATTTAAATGGTGATGGTTCCTTGTATTGTATTGTAACCTTAACGACTAGGTAAAGTCAATATTTAAGCTCCATTGTGTTACATGTGTCTGGTTACTTGAAAAGGGCTTACAAATATTTGAAAAGTGCTGTATAAAAGACACAATAGGATTTCTGTGGCTAATTCAGCTAAAGAAATACTGCAGGACGAATAGTTCCAGAAAAATTTGTGTTTTATCACACGTGGATGCAAAAGGAGTAAATAACCTCAAACATTGTTTTCAGTATCCTGCATCAAGGAAATGCTTATTTACAGTTTACAAACTGTATCACCATAACATTTAGTTTGAGAGCACAGATAAGTCCATAGCTTAATAAGTGAAAACATGTTTTTATTTAGATTTATTTGCTTCGGTTTTCCACTGAAAGTTGCAGACAGGCAGAAAAATGGCGCCAAACACTAATTATTTCCATTATCTGTTGTTAACCTCCTGCTGACCTTTATTTTATTTAATCAATTAAGGCTTGGTCTATTGAAATGTCAGAAAATGGTGAAAGATATCAATCACATTTTCCCACAGACCCTTTGGTGTCATTTAATGTTGTGCTTTGTCCAGTCCAGATATTCAGTTTACATGAAAAAGAAGCATCGCACATGCTCACACTGCAGAAGCTGGAGCCAGATACTTTTGAGCATTTTGCTTAAATCATGACTGAAATGATTAACTGATTGTCACAATAGTCCCTGATTACTTTTCTCCGATTCCACTATTTGATTAATTGCTGCAGCTCTACAAGGAAGAATCATTATTGGCAAATTCTTATTGATAAATAATGTGTGATTGCATTGCTTTTCTCCTTGTGATCTATGGCAGTAATGTGTCCACATGTCTTGTTAGTTCAATGACTTTATCAAAGAGAAAACAAAGGGTGAAGGTGAAAATCACAAGGTTATTCCTTCTAATGTTCAGTTAAAGCAGCGAATAACTGTTAAATACACACGTTTGATTAGTTAATGTCAAACACAACTAAACACAGAGCTCTGATCTAAACAAACAGCAAGCAGTGACCAATCCACTGTTACATGTATAATACAGCAAACAGCAAATATTTACGTCAATCAAAACAATGTGACAGGAAGGAAGTCCAACACATAAACTATTAAAAGGCAGCTGATTGAGTTCACAAAGCAAATATTATGTTGACATGAGCCAAGTTACCTGATCGACACACACCACCTGGGTTATTTACATCACTGAAACTTATTGATCTTTAGCTGGTTTATTAAAGACATCCAAGAATGAGAAAGCTGACATGATTTATTACCTCCCTAACTTCACCTGAGTTAGCTACTGTCATTTTCTTAAGCCATAACAAAAGATTTAAAAAAAAAAAGTTGGTCATGAAGAGTCAAAAGTAAAGCTAATCACATTAGCAAGCTAACCTAGCATCGCTAACTGCAGGTTTCTATTCGTGGTAAATGAGGACATTAGCTAACTTAGACAAAGGGGAAACTATCTGGATATTTTAAACACTTACTTCTCCGCTTGGACTCGATTCTTTCAATCTGGAAGTCATAATGTCGGAGCGGAGTGGGTGACAGCGACCCAGCCTTCCCAAGCCTCAAGTTTGAGGAGTTCAAAGCCTCCTTGAAGTAAATCACCGAGGTCGGAGACAGGGTCTCATCCGGACTGTCGCCGTGTCCGTTTTCATCCGAGGAATTTTGTTTCCCAGAACTTTCTGAGACCTCTGAGGAGGACTGCAAAGGTAAATCTCCCGTGGACACATCGCGCCCTGCCATCCTCCCTCCGGACAAACTCACTTCATGTGACCTGCGGAGCGGCTAAGCTAGGTTAGCGTTAGCGCACCACCGCCGTCACCTAAACAATCAAAATACCAGTTAGTTTACTCCAAAATCGGTCCAGTGATCACTCTGCCTTTCGTCCTGTCCTCCACAGCCTCACCTCGGTCCGACAACAGCTACGGATTAGCATTTTGGTCAAATCTGGTGATAATTTCGCGAGACTTTGAGTGCTGTGTCAGCGGATTACCCTGACATGACCAGAAACAATACACACCATAGAGACGCGTCACCGGCGGCAGATCCACGACCTGCCTTCTCCCATGATGCATTGCGAGGCAAGGTTGATCATCTCACGTTTCTAAGGCTCTCTGAAGTGTCGTGTAGCGTTGTGTTTACGCGACACCTTAAGCTTTTACTTTAAACTGGACAACAACAAATTTACTCTTTCTGGAGATAAGGTGATTTACTTTTAATACATGGCACAAGTTAATAGACAGAAAAAGACTCTGGCTAACACTTTTCAACTAGAAATTATTCTATATTTAGGCTGTATAACAGATTTGATCAATGTGATTTGTATAATACAGATTAATCCTTAGCCTCTACATGAGTCAACAGTAACAGCAATCTAATGTAAAAAAAAGTTCTGGGGGCTGACTCATAGAGACAGACAAACACTCACCAGAGCACCTGGAGAAAACCCACACAGCCATGGGAAGACCATGCAAACTCCACGAAGTGTCAAACAGCATTCAAACCTGAAATCTTCTTGCTGTGAGGTGACAGTGCTAACCAACACACTGTTGTGCTGCTCGCCATGAAACCCTCCTTTATAGCCTATTCAATTTGGCAATAATCCTACAGTTTCTACAATTAAGTAGAAAATATTCACTGTGGTGATTAGTAAATAGTACACTTACTAGCAGAAACGTGTACTGCCTGCCTTCTTATACATCTTATACATTTTGCCTGTTTTAATGTCATCATGTGGTTTGACACATTTCAGAGAAAAGGGGGAGGTGGATGTTCATTTACTGGAACACTTTCACATCAAAGGTATGAGCTGGCACAAAATAAAAGCCTGTGGAAAGACAACAGGGATCAAAACAGCCGCACAGATGCGTGCATCAAACATTTCAAAAGAACCAACAAGTCGACACAAATGCATCTGAAAGCCTCCTTTAAAGGGAAAATCAAGTCAAATACTTAGCAGGCTTTAAGTTTTTGAAGCTGAATCTGAAGTAAAGCTGAGGAATTGGCACACGGTATTATTCAGTCCTCCTCCTCCCACATTTATGTGGAATAGTCCTTTCTCATAACTTCCCTCAGATGTTTCATACTGGTGTTAGCCTTAACAATATTTTGTGTTATCAATAAAAACATAAAACATTGTTTTGAGAACAAATTTCAACTTAAGGAAAAGTACAGAAGGTAAAAGGACAGAAGAATAGTCTCTTCTTTTTGACTAAGGCATGTTCAAGTAAAAATGTTGTTTATCTTAACCATTCACACAAAACAAATTCATAGTAATAAATTACCTTTATATCATATAACCCAGATATTTTAATTAAAATCATAGAAATTCTAAATTTTGCTTAATATAAAAATCCACATTATCATTTTCTTTTCAAACCATACCAACTTTGACTTTTTATTACAGATAAATAAACCATCTTTATAAATAAGAGGGAATAAATATTCAAATCCCTCACATATTGCAATGTAGGTTATTTGTAATGTAAATGATCAATTATTAATTATGGCTGTAAATTTTAATGCGTTAATGCATGATATTAATCTAAAAACCTTAATGGGTTTCTTTTTAATGCAAATTTAGCATGACCAAAATGTCAAAGAGCAAATGTCAGAGAGCACAGAGTAGAAGAAGTGACTGTTGTGGAGCAGGAAGTAGCAAAGATCAGTAAGGATGAAGTGAGGAAGAGCAGTTGGTCCTGACAAAATACCCGTGGAGATATGGAAGTGTTTAGGAGAGGTGGCAGTAGAGTTTTTGACTGGGCTAATTAACAAGATTGTAGAGAGTGAAAAGATGCCTGGGGAATGGAGGAGAAGTGTACTGGTGCCTATCTTTAAAAACAAGGGAGACGTGCAGAGTTGTGGAAACTACAGAGGAATAAAGCTGATGAGTCACACAATGAAGTTATGGGAAAGAGTAGTGGAGACTAGGCAGTGGTCAGAAGTGAGCATTTTGTGAGCAGCAGTATGGTTTCATGCCAAGAAAGAGAACCACAGATACAATATTTGCTTTGAGAATGCTGATGGAGAAGTACAGAGAAGGCCAGAAGGAGCTGCATTGTGTATTTGTAGATTTGGAAAAAGCGTATGACAGGGTGCAGAGAGAGGAGCTGTGGTTTTGTATGAGGAAGTCTGGAGTGGTAGAGAAGTATGTTCGAGTGGTGCAGGACATGTATGAGAGCTGTAAGACAGGGGTGAGGTGTGCTGTAGGGGTGACAGAGGAGTTCAAGGTGGAAGTGGGACTGCACCAAGGATCGGCTTTGAGCCCCTTCTTGTTTGCTGTGATGATGGACAGGCTGACAGATGAGTTTAGACAGGAATCTCCGTGGACCATGATGTTTGCAGATTGTCATCTGTAGTGAGAGCAGGGAGCAGGTGGAGGAAAATCTAGAGAGGTGGAGGTTTGCTCTGGAAAGGAGAGGAATGAAGGTTAGCCGCAGTAAAACAGAATACATGTGTGTAAATGAGAGGGACTCATAGAACGGTGAGGATGGATAGGATCAGGAATGAGTACATCAGAGGGACAGCTCATGTTAGATGTTTTGGAGAAAAAGCCAGGGAAGCCAGATTGAGATGGTTTGGACATGTTCAGAGGAGGGACAGTGAATACATTGGTAAAAGGATGCTGAGGTTAGAGCTGCCAGGAAGGAGGCCTAGAGGAAGACCAAAGAGGAGGTTCTTGGATGTAGTGAAGGAGGACATGAGGATAGTTGGTGTGGGTGAGGAGGATACAGAGGATAGTTTAGAGTTAAATGGAGGCAGATGATTCGCTGTGGTGACCCCTGAAGGGAGCAGCCGAAAGGAAGAGAAATTTAGCATGACCAAGTTTGACCTCAACCTCTTCCCGTAGCTGGTTACCTGGCTGTGCGTGACGACGGCACGTCATCCGCGGATAATGTGATGCGTGAGGAGACGTAACCAGGTAAGTTTTGTTCTGAAAAGCTTCCAGGTAAAAGTTTGGATAAAACCAAAGTTGAGTGCAGATTTTGCAGTGATAAACGACAACACGTTGTGGTCGCCTGTGGCTGAAAGTGACTCACACTAGGCCCCTGAGTACATTTACTCACGTACTGTACTTGAGTACACTTTTTTTTAGCTATCTGTACTAAAGTATTTTTGTATTCTGCTCCTTCGTTCTTTGACTTCACTACATGTATTTATAACGGTAGTTAGTAGTTACATTTTGGAAATAAAACTTTATTAAGCCTCAGTAGGAGCTATTTCCAGCAGTATGTAAAGCAATAATGAATCAACAATATAAAACACAATGTGAAATATGCCATTAAATACTTTTAATTTTTGGCGGCTACTTCAAGTATATTTGGCATCTAATACCAATACTTTTGTACAGCTAAAGTAAAATGCAGAGTATTGCTGTGGTATTTATACTTATAGGTAAAGGATCTCACCACTTCGGCCTCTGGGCTGACAGTTCAGGGAAAGGATTATCACAAAAGATCCCTTGACGTCAAAAGTCCCCATCCTGGTTTTGTTTTGTCAATAACCCACATTTTCCAAAAAAGATTGAGTTACTGTGCAAATTTGTCTTAGATGACACCTAAAACATCTTTTAACCCCAGTCTGTCATGTTTAACCTTGAGTTTCAAAGAAGTGAAGTGTTACTCCCCTGTTATTGCGTTTAATCCAAGGGATTATTCTAAGAAACGTGCTGAACCAAAGGTTAAACAGTGTATAGATGTTCTAAAGGCTGTTAAAAACTGCTAGTCAAGCACAAAAGTGAACATTAACCACGTCATTACACACTTCTTTTAAAGTCCTCTCTGATTTTGAAAAGCCCTCTTCTGAAAAATGAAGGTAAACATTTACCACACCAAACTAGAAGTAATGGGTGAGACCAGTATCACGATGATGGTGGTGACGTTTTTCAAATGTTAATAGTACACATCAAGTTATGGAAAAGTCACAAATAATTTTAAACTGCAGTGATTCAGCTGAAAACCAGAACTTTGTTAGTTTAGACTAGTAATATTCAAACTCAGTGACTACATCACAATAATGATATAAAAATTGTTAGAAAAATAGATTTTTATAGCCCAGCCTTACAATGAACATGTCTTTTGAGCTTTATTAATTACTATATTTATCTAAAATGACCCTGATGGTGTATGTCCTGTGCTGCCCAACTGTGTGAACCTCTACAGAGGATCTTCAACCTGAGTCTACAGCTGGGGAGTTTCCAGGCTCTGTCGAAAACACCTTGTATTGTTCCGGTACCTAAAGTAAAGTGTCCGGCTCAACTAAATGATTACACCCCAGTGGCTCTCACATCCCACATGATGAAAGTCCTGAAGAGGATGATTCTTTGCCTACAGGAACTCAAAGTCAAATACACAATAGATCCAGTTTGCTTACAAAGAACATGTGGATGATGCTGTCCTCTATACGCTTCACTGTGCCTTCTCTCATCTAGAAGAACCTGCAGGTTATGTGAGGATTATGTTCTTTGACTTTTCAAGTGCATTCAATACCATCCAACCAGTCATACTCAGAGACAAGCTCGAAGGCGATGGGAGTGGACCCAGGACTCCGCGGGGGACTCTGTTGGATCTATTCGTCTACACACTGTACACAGCAATACTCTTCAGGCCAGTAAAGCTGATGGATAATTTCTTTGACGGCAGAAATCCCCAAAATAAAAAATAAAAAGGAAATAGTGGGTTAGACCAAACACAGATAACACAGAAGGACCGGCTTGTAAAACGAAAACAGACCAATGTGTCGTCTTTGCTTCATAAGCACTTTAATATTTGTGATGTAAGATTATCTCAACATATCACTGGTTTTATCCTTTTGATATTAAAAACCATAATCCTTGAAGTATTTATCATTTGAAAGTGTCCTTAACGGTGAAGGACAAGACAGTGATGACACAGCATCAAACATAACATGCTGAAAAATCATGACATAGCTTTACAAACCGAATCAACTAAATTATTTTCATCTTGATAAATGTAATCTGATGTTTCAGGCCACTGCTTGGTTTGTAAGTGTGAAGCCAGTCGCAGACATCATGCCACCAACAGATGGCGCTGTGCAGTTGCACAAATAGTGTTGCACGGCTGAAAAACAATAAACCCAGTAAAGTGTCCCATAAGAAGACAATGCAGGAATCATCCAATATACTGTAGTGAGATGTTTGACAATTATCCCAGAAGAAACTGTTCCAATTAAGATAGAGATGCTTTGTCTGTTGTTTTGGGTTAAAACATAAACATAATGTCTTATTGGCTAAATTATTCTGCCAGTGTCACAGGAAACTTCATGGCCAAATAATATAAAACTTGATTTTTACTAGTACAGGTCCCAGTTCACATACATTGAATCAAAATGTGTCTCAGTTTTGCTTTTCATGTCTTTTGGCTACTTATTCGTGTATTTTCCAGCCTAACTGCTGAAGTTTTCATTTTGTTTATGTTTTCAATAATGACAACAACAACAAAAAATAGAATAATGATTAAAAAAAAAAAAAAAAAAAGAGGCCAGTAACGTAGCGGAGCAGTTTGACCTCCCACCGGAGGAGTGGCTGACGGTCCAGCCGATAGAGGCGGCAGCATGTTGAGGGCAGGCACCGCACAATGCTACATACAAACTTACCCGATCAGTGGAACTAGACTTCTTTACCTTCATGCCACCACAGGGTTGACAACAGGAGCCAAGTACTTATAGCCAAAGATTAAAAATCCAGCGGTAAGTCTTTATACAACTTACCCAACCTGCACTTATTTCTCAAGGCCTTGTCTGAAGAGGCGTCTTGACTATAAATCGCCATAATACTTCTGTTTATTTTCCTGCAGCAGGTCACTGGTGTCTTGAAGACTTTAGCGACCTTATTGTGATGTATGTTGCTCTGAGTGTATTTCGAGCCGTGATGTGCGAAGCTGTGTGGAAACACTTCATGATTTATCCGGCCAGTAAAGCATGGCTTGTGCGTAAAAGCGTGGCTGGCGTGTGTTTGTTTGGGACGGTCTTTGGCTTCTTTGGCTGGTGTGTTAATGCTTAACAATGCGCTTAGTCAGATTTATGAGATTTATGATCCTTCTTCAAACTCCTGTTTCTGTTTACTATTAGAGCTTATGAATGAAAGCCACACATAATCAACTAAAGTTTTATAAAGTGTTATGTTTTTTTGCCGTATGATTATTGCGGTTCTTGCAATCTGTTAGACTGATCCTTTTTTCCCCTATTATTCCCTTTATAAGTGATACTGCTGTGATTGTTTTTTGTTTACTGTGTTTTCATCAGTCATTCATTTTTGCAGGTGCACATTAAGTCTTACATGTGCTGCATCCTTAGATTTTATTTCATGGTGTTTTTCTAGCCCAAAAGTCCAGTTTCGGTAAAATCCGAGTGTGTATTGAGGCTTCAGAAAACACAGAAATGACCTCTGTGTGTGTTACTTTGTCAGGTCAAACATCAGCAGCCGCTCCAGTGATCCGCTCTGCTCAGCACATTCAGTAAGGAGATTTATCACGCACAACCTCGAAAGATGAGCAGCAAGAAGTAAGTGACTTCAGCAAGTTTTACAGGAGCTCTTTTCACACTGCACAGTATATAAAATGAACACGACTGGCCACCAGGGCTTATTATGACAAGAAAATTAAGCTTATAGATCAGGTGCATTTGACAAGTGTTTTGATAAGAAGACTAACAGGTTACACAACATTCACTGACTGGAAAAAACTGTGAAATGTAGTTTTAATCAATGGGAGGGAGATTGGCTGTGGGTGACTTTGCTGTGTTTCAAGTTCATCTGAAAACAAAGTCATCTGATCTCAGTGTGCGCTACAAATCCCTTTACATAAGCAAACTACACTGGGCTGGGCGTTAACTAACTCATTACAGGTTATTTAAATTTGAATGTTAAAAAGTTAAGCATGAAGCCACAGAGAAAACCAGATTTGATTTTTGCGTCTTTAAACAGGTGACTATGACCAAATTGTTGGAGAGATCTTCTAACTCGAGGGCATCACTAACTCACTTCACTCTATTATTATGACTTTGTATTTTTGTGGTTGCTTTCAAAAAAATTTAAAGTTGCAAATAAAAGCTCCCGCAAGAGTTTGAATCCACTCAGTCATCTGAAGCCACATCCATTCTTGTTAAAAATTTTGAAGCCTATTGTTACATCAATATTGCTAATAATCTCAAGTCCAGTGCAGGATACCAAAAGTGAAATGTGTGCTTACAGTTCACTGAAATTGATTAAAAAGTCAGGGAGAATAGCATCACTAAAATACCTTAAATCAAACCAGCTGATTTCCTACCTTTTGTTTCCTGTGATCCCCATTAGGTTGAAGCAAGCAGTGGAGTGTTATGGTGTGATTTATGGCGTGATGTGCAGAGCTTTAAATATTAGCCTCATGCACTTGTAAGGTGTGAATATCATTTAACAGAAACTCTAGGTAGTCTTTTATTGTTTGGCATAACCCATTGAGGGTCAGGGAAATCTGATATCTGATGATATTTTGCCTTTATTGCATTGGGGATTTGACTTTGGAAGCTTGAATGCACAGGATAGAATACAGGATACTAGATATGTGACCTGGTCACATTTATTTATATCTCATATGATGACTGCAGTAGATACTGTATACAATAACACAGTCTGGATCCCTTCAGGCTGTTTGATGTTTCCGTAGTTTGGACACCCGGTTGACAGTTGCATCAGCACGGGTACAAAACCCTGTCTCTTCTCCAGCCAGATAGTGAATGTGGGCTACATGCTGAATACTGAAGGCCCTCTAAGAACAGGGAGACAGATATATTGTTGGTGAACTGACAGAAAGATGGCACATATTAAAAAATAGTGAATGCAGAGCAGCCCGTCTAGTTTCCATCGATAGTAGCACTTGTAATAAGGTTGACGTTTGGGTATTGAACAGATATGCAACTTAAATGATTAGTTTAAAGAAAGATCCACTCCAAAATGCTTTACTTTTTAATGCACAACTGTTGGTCATGTAATGTACATTCCTGGGTTTGTTATTTTTCTGTTCTTCTTATTCCTTATACTAATTTAACAAATACAATGAGGTCATATTGAGTCCTTTCCTGTGCAGCTATAACAGTTTAGTGGCATGGCATGTTTCAGTAATCTAAACCATTAAAGGCAGGGGCGAGGCCAAGACTCAGTTTCCAAGAAAATCCCAAGAAAACAAAGTCAATCTCTGACATGCAAAGAACAGACTTAAGTTCAATGATAAGACAACTTTGGCACTAAGAACAAAGAAGTGATGTTCTGGCAGTATTGTAATTCATGTCACTTGAAATGTAGTTTTTCCTGAGTGTGGTTAAGCACATTGATTTTATGAAGCTTGTTAAACATAAAAATTGTTAGAAAACGTTTGGTCTTAGAGAAAAATCACAAATTTGAAGGAACATTTCTGTCGAAGACTCAAGTAACTTGGTTGGACAAATACGTCATACCTCACTGAAAAGGATATGAACTATACCTTTAAGGTGAGCTCTTACCACAGGTGCTTTCCACTGACGTGACTGACACCAGGCAGCACTCAGTTCACCCCTCAACTGGATATGGCTGTGAGCTCTTAACAAAAGTGAATTAATCCCAGTGGATGTTGCTCAGTGGTGTTTAATTGATGCTTAAAAAGACCTACACCTTCACCTGGTGCTAACTCATTCTGCTGCAACCTGATATCAGCAGCCTGTAAAGGACAACAATATTCAAAGAAAAGATTTTGCAACGTGACTGTTGTTGATTGAACTGTTGCTGTTGTGTTAGAGCCATTACACCAAGAGATTATTAAACAGAAGAAGAAGTACTTTATTAATCCCCAAGGGGACATTCATGTTGTTACAGCAGTTATTCAGTCATTAAATTTGAGATTATTTAAATTATATTAATAAAGGTACATAAGGTACAATAACTGAACAACCACTTATACTGTCTTATCTTTCATTATGTAAATTTGATGTGTCCTGAATTTCCCTTCATGATTAATAAATCTTATCTAATCTTACTAAAATTGCTCCCTACACATTCCCTTGAAGGGTTTGTTCTGATTGTTGGCAGATTTTTTTTTTTTTTTTGCCTTAAATTGATTCTGCAGTGTGAATAATTAAGAGGTCAGGAAACATATCCAATATGATCTGAGAAGTCTTCTATGGAAATGCATTGTGGGAAATGTTGGAAATCGCTTAACACTGGGCTTGGACAAGGCAGATAAAAAAAAAAAAAAAAAAGTATATATGTTTTAAAATCACAAAATAATTTCTTGAATGCATGGGCAAGCACAAATTGTTGACATGTGACAGTGGATTTATACCTCTAGTGTCATATCATATCCAAACTATAAACATGTTTTCTTGCTGAAAGTGTTTACAGAAGCAGCTGCAGTTGTCTGGTCATTCACTGATAATTTGTAAATTTCAGTGTAACACAGATGTGTGTAGGCTGGTATCTGAGGCCGAGTGGACTTTGGCCTGTTATATCCATGGTTGTTCCATAGGTGGCATTGGAGGAAATAGGAAGACCAGTATCAGGAGGAAAACTGGGGAAGTCCAGAGATTAAAAACCTCAACAAAGCTAAAATTTGACAAGCTGTTTTTAGAAAACATCCTTGAGTTATCAGTGATTGATTTTAGGTATTATTAGTAGCAGTAATCGTAGTGAAAATCAGTTGATCCAGCTCCTGAAAAATCAAACTGAAACAGAAAGTGCCATTGTATTGTCAATTTGGCTTTTTGTCTCTTGTTATATACTAGAAACATCTGCATCAAGGGTTTAGTTGAAGGGAAAAAGTGTAATCACTAGAACAATAATTAACAACTTTGGTTTGTGAGTTTAATAGTTAATAACTGCAGAAAGAATTTCAGAGGCAAGTGTTAATTTTGTGTTTCACAAAGTGTTTAGCCGCTTGTGGAGCTAATACAGGGTTGCTGCTCAAAACAGCAAGTGTTAAACCAGCCTGCAATAGAATGACAGAAATAGTGTTGATTTGCACAGTCTGAGTCCTAATAACATTTACCATTTAGCCGCGGAAGAAGTGGACTTAGTTTCAAACTAACTTCCATCCTCTTGTGTCTTTGTAACCACCCAAATTAACTGAATCTTTTAGTCTATGTAATGTACATGCGGCATGATGCAGGGAGCTGAGATGTCTTTGAATAAGACATTGAATCCCAGGCAGCTGGAAGGAGCTGAACTTCTCATATCCATTCCAGTTTGACCTGGAAACAATTTGGTTTCTGGCGAAATTGACTGAATTATTGCTGGAATTATTATAACAAATATATATATAATCCATGGGATTACTGGTCACAGCAACAACATTAAATTACTGCTGAATGACCAAAGATTAACCCTTAAGAGTACAAGGAAGTCTTCAATTTATTGTACTTAATTTATTGAATTATTTTTTGTAAACTGAGGGCAGTTATGAACCTTTTAAATAATTTGTTAGCAAAACAAAAAAAAAATGATGCTGCAAACAAGTAAGTGATTTCAAAACCCAGGTAAAATCCAGGGCTTGTGGCTTGTGTGTGTGTGTGTGTGTGTGTGTGTGTGTGTGTGTGTGTGTGTGTGTGTGTGTGTGTGTGTGTGTGTGTGTGTGTGTGTGTGTGTGTGTGTGTGTGTGTGTGTGTGTGTGTGTGTAACATAGAGGGGTATGGTGACGCTGTTGGTGATGTGTTTACTGGGTCAGCGAATTCACTTCCTGTTGTTAGCGTGTTGTTTTTCTGTACAGCTCGTTTACAGATTAGTTTCAGTCTAACTCACCTAAAAACTTCTCTGTACAACGACTCCTAAAGAGTTACATATTCCTGTACCAGTCAAGTGCTGTCTTTTTTGTCCAGTACTTCCTGTTACTTCCAGACTTAGCGCTCGTTAGCCTACCAGTTAGCTCAGCTAGCTGCAAGCATGGCCTCTCCCTGTCTGTCCTGCTCGGTGTGCCACATGTTTAGTTTTTACTCTGCCTCCTTTAGTTGCAATGAGACCTGGAATAAGTGGAAGTTTCTGGTGACTTTGGAGGCAAGGATCACTGAATTGGAATCTACGCACTGTCGAACCAAAGCCAGCTAGCCTAGTCCTGTTAGCAGTTAGCCTGTTAGCTGTCCGATGGAAACATCCTACTAAGCAGAAGCCCGGGGCTCATCACCTGCCTGTTCATGTTTCTAACCGGCGTGTAACTTTGCCAAAACAATGTCGGGCACACAGACACCAAGAATTGGGATGTGTACTGTATTGTATAGACCCGTTGTGCAGACCGATTACTTTACGTTAAAGGATTTGCAACAGGTCAAGGCAGAACTAGCGACAAAAACATTTTTACTTTTTTCAGGGATATGTGTGAGGCAAACACATTATTAATGTTATCTTTGCGTTTTAAATTCAGCCTTTGCTGTACTATGAAGCAGTGCATTGCCATCGTTATATTTTATAACGACATAACTAGCAACGTTTTGCTAATTGCTTTGTCTTTGTCAGGCTGTGCTTGGTTGTTGACCCCTGAACCATCCCTGAGTTATGCTGCTGTAGACCTAGACTGTCTGAGGACTCTCCATCGGTGCACTGAGCTCCTCTCCTTTCCTCTCACTCCTGTCCCCTTCTCTCCTCTCCTCTACTCTTCTCCTCCCCACCTCTCCTCTCCTCTCCCATCCCCTCCGGCCCAAACCCAGTCCGGTTCTGCTAGAGGTTTCTTCTGTTAAAGGGAATTTTTCCTCTCCACTGTCACCAAGTGCTTCTCATAAAGGATTTGTTGGGTTTCTGGTTTTTGTAAAGTGCCTTCAGATGATTGTATTGGGATTTGAAAATTGAGTGTCTATAAAAAGAATATCTGTGGAGATTCTCAGTTGTCCAGGTGAAATTATCCAGAGGTGGAGTCATGGCAACTGGACTTCTAGTTTTTTGTGTCAGATGTAAATAATAATGTGAACGTGTCAGATGTAAATGATAAAATCTGATATTTATAAAGGGGTTTTATATTATTAAAGGGGTTCTTCCTGTTCACTGGCTGTCAGTCACTCAGTGTGCACATATGACACATATGAGTATACATTGAGTGTTTCTGTGCCAAAAAAATAAACAAAGCTTCTTTTTTACTCCAGAGCCAGCCTGAATGAAACATTTCTTAAATCCTTTTTCATGCTGGTGTTTGGGAAACAGTACGGCTGGTTTGAGGTGAAGCTGAATGTGTGCAGAGTCGTCTTGGCTCAGATGGGCTGACCTGTCCCTGGCTTGTGTGTGTGTTGTCACTTAAGTAAAGCTGGCGTAATCCTGTAAGGGCGGATGAGTAGACAGACATGTGATGCCCCACTTGTTTCCTAGGTGGAGGTGGTGAAGAGGGGGGCTGGCAGGCATTATCGACCAGATGGACAGGCTTTGTACCATGTGTGGGCGTTTGACTGATTAGAAACAATATTAACTGATGCTTTTTTTTCCAGTAATAAAACACAATCCCTTGATTCAGTGTTGAACAGATAAAGTGGGGACAGAGCCAGATCCAAATTTTGGTGGGTTCAAGTCTCAGTCAGTCGGTCATTTCTTGCACATGACCAGCACCACTCACTCTGTCCATCACAGTCAATTAGCAGAGACTTCCTGTCGTCTTCCTCATCCCCCTCCACTAGATTAAACCCATTACGTCCTCCCTATCGACTGCGCACTGGGCCCTTCTCAAGGACGATACACGTTCTCACACTTAGGAGAAGTTTATTTACTGAAAAGCAGATATTGAGGTCCTATCTCAGACTTCCATTGGGTGTCTTTAATGGGTGGAGATGAGTGCCACCAGCAGCACCCAACTGAGCAACCCCAATTTACTGCAGGTGAACGAGCCGAAGCGCTATGGCTCCACATTGTCGCTAGAAGAAAAGTGTGAGCAGTCTTTCTTCCTCTTTTACTACTACAGGATGGAAGATGAGGCGGTGCTGGACCGGGGGGCGTCCTTACTCAAGCACAAGTGTGACGAGGAGGAGGTAGAAGGTAAGTTCACCTGTTTTTTTAATTTCTTTACAAAAAGTCTTTATTTAACTTGTTGCAACACAGATTGATAGGCAAAATAACCAAGAATGGAAGCAAAGGGCACTCACTGAAAGAGGAAGGGCATCATTTCAACTTTTAGAGACTGCTAAATTTTGCTCACTTCACACACAAACGCTGTGACGTGTGAACTGGCTCGCAAAAGATGTAGAACATGGGAGCATGTGATCCTGTGTTTACCTCACTAATCTCCTGAAACATCAACAGGACAACAAAGACAAAAACATCCAGTATGCAAAGATGCAAATGCAAAAATGTCTTTAGTAGCAGTTAAGTCTTTATGAGAATGAATATAGTTTTACTATTAACTATAAACCCTTGGCAAGTAGATTATCACTGTCAGGGAATATAGCTGAACCTCACACATTTGAATTTTTCATCGTAATAAACACAGTTTCTCCTTATTTACTATATTAATTATACAGTATTTTTGTAGGATAGATTTCAAAATTGAGTTAACGAGAGATGGACATGTTAAAATTATATAATAATACAGTCAGATGGTGCATATAAAGTGGTCTTTTTTTTTTTAGAGTTGCTTTGGTACTTGTTGGTATGCCATTACTGTGGAGAACCAGCTTTTCTTTGCAAATGTTCTAACTTGTCCTGTATTTCTCTCATTTCTGAGCAAGTTGGCTGATTGTAGAGGCAGTTGTACCCTATTTTTTTTTTTTTTTAAATCTTAAAATGTTTAACGCTCTGGATGTTTCTTGTTACAGTGCATAGGGGTGAGGTTTGATTTAGGTGGTGGTGACATTAGTCTGCTCTTATCATCACACGTTTCTTCATTCTAGAGCAGATTAAATGGCCTGGATTCAGGTTTTAACCTCCATACTCATCTTCATTTTCTTGATAATGCTAAACATGGTTTAGTTCTGCACTGTACAGAGACAAAAGGAAAACAGTGGCTATAGAGTAGTTGTAAAAACAGTGGCATAAGTTAGTAACGGTGATATGAAGTTCAACTGCTTTGTGGGGCGAAACATTGTAATCAACAAAATTGTGGACATGCTTAACCTCACTGAGACAACTGTGGCATTTACACAGTAGCTTCCCTCATGCTAAAACTCAGTACTTTATCAGGTGTCACCTCAGCTTGACCCCAGCTCAATCTCTCTTGACTTCCTGAGCGTAACCAGCGTCTCAGCTGTGCCTGCATGTGTCCTTGTCTGTTGGCTGAATCTCTTTTTGGAGTCTCATTGAGCTCACAGTGCTGAAAGATTAAAAAAAAAAAAAAAAAAAAAGGAAGACATGACACAACTTGACAATTCTCACAATGTAGGAGATAAAACTGTGAGAGAAGCTTTGGTCCAATGGCCAAATTATCTTTGTCCAACACTGATTAATTTGTGTTTCTGCGCCTGCACTGTGTGTTGTCTGCGTCACTGTCACTGGTCCAGATAGACGATTCAGTTATGCAGCTCAAGGTGCAGATTGTGGCGTTTTTTTGTTTTTTTGTGATTTTTTTTTTTTTTTTTTCCTTATGATGTCAAACCAAATACTACACGTTAATCATAATGTGTGTCATTATTAAAGTAATATAATGCCTCTTAGAAAGGCACCCATGCACCTAAACATCCATCCATCCATCCATCCATCTTCTATACCCGCTTTTCCTGTTCAGGGTCACGGGGATCCGCTGGAGCCTAACCCAGCTCTCTCTCGGGTGGAAGGCAGGGGTACACCCTAGACAGGTCACCAGTCTGTCGCAGGGCCACATATAGACACACAAAGACAGACAACCTCACACACTCACACTCACTCCTACGGGCAATTTTAGAGTCACCAATCAACCTGACATGCATGTTTTTGGACTGTGGGAGGAAACCGGAGTACCCGGAGTAAACCCACGCAAGCACAGGGAGAACGCACCTAAACATGACTTTGTTAATCCAGTAAATGTTTGTAGTCCAGTGATATAATTAATTCAAAGTTTTAATATATTGTTACATACTGAGTCACACTCACCTCTGTCATTTCAATTCCAACGGTATATTTTAAGGCTGTTTATTATTAGCATGCTGTCAGTGCTGTGTGGCATGTTGCCACCCTCCCCACTGGTCTGGGCAGGGCCCACCGGCACCGTTACTGGGGAAACTGGCGGTGGTGTTGCTTCTCCTCAGAAATCTAGGGAGCTAAACAAACCTCCCAGCTAACACAAGGATTTTATTTCATTCAGTGTGTGCTTGTGGGCAGCTTCAAAAGAAGTTCTTCTTCTACCCCCCCACCAGTAAAGAAGAGGAAGTAGTTTCACAAAGCTGCTCTGGCAGTGCGCAAATCTTCCTTTCCAGCTCCTTGACTATTTTTTTATTCCTTCTCCTCCATCACTTTCCTCTCATTCTCTCAGCTCCTTTCTTGTTGCTGTTGAGCCTGTGCAAACGTCTTCACGCTCTGCTTTATTGCTCATCTATCAGCTCTAATGGCACTACGCTCTTTCTTTCTTTCTGTCTGCGTCTCTTCTTTTTTGTTGCCGTTCAGCCATCTGCTTCTGGGTCTTGTCATGCCCACTTGCTGTCTGGTGAATCTGATTGCTTCTTTGGTTGGCTCGATAGCAGCGGTTCTAAATAAACCGGTACAAAGGTAAAATGAAACATTCACGTAAGAGGATTTTCATTCCATAAGGCCTAAATCGTAAAGCTTGAACTTTAGCTCACCCGATGCAACAAAACTTAACTTAATAAAAGCCAGCATTGATGTTTCTGTGGTCCTTTTGTAGAAGTACAATACCAAAAGTCAAAGATGAACATCTGATCAGTATCTACCTGCGTCTCAAACTGACCTTGATATCTGTAGTGTTTGAATGTTGTGATTTTTCATGAACAAAACAAAACTCCGGCTTTTGAAAACTGACATGAAGCACAGAGCAACATTTGTTGGCTCAGCACAAAAATATTTGAATCCCCTATACAAAAACAACAACAAAAAAACAAGCAGGCACTTTGACATCTGCTATAAAGAGAATAAACTGCATGCAAGGGTGTGACACAATTTAACTCATCTGGTTTTCAGTTGTAATTTGCTTTGGTCATGTGACTTTCAGAGTTTTGTTCTGTGGAGTAGATGAGGTTTGTACCTGCAGGACTTCAGCCGTGTATGTTTGATCTTATGTTTTTATGTTAACACATAAACATGGGACAGCTGCCATCTTTGTTGAGTCAAAATCCTAGTGGGCAGCAGCTCTGGTGTGGGTGATGCTGGTTCTGTCACCAACTGTCTGTTTTCTTCTGGAGGGTCCATCAAAGTCTTTGTCTTTGTTTCCCTTTTTTCACAATTTCTCATGTCCGCCCCTGTCTTTGTCTTTCATTCAAATAAGGGGGAACTTATCAAAACACGCTGACTGAAAGAAGTCTTAATTAAAATGTTTGCTATTTCTTGACATATATTTATTGTTTTTCTTTAATAGCCCTCAGTAAAAACTAGTCTTCAGAAATCTGCATTGAAAAATTAACCAGACAGAAAGCGTGCCAAATAAAAACATTCTGACTTACAGTTTTCCCTCAAAGTTCATGTAACTGTTTAAAATCTTCCTCATCTCTGATGTTCAGTATTTGCTTGATGTGCTGACTCGGTGTCAGTGAATTCAGATGAACCCCTAAAAAACAAGGCATTGTGGTACGAGTGAATAATGAACGCTGTTGTGCTTCAAGAGAGATCATTGTTTTGCTGAGGGGTTAAGCCACTTCCTAGTCGGGTCATTTGCAGTGCTAGGTTCAGCGTTCCTCGACCCGCTCCAAAAGGCGACGTTTGACACTGATCGAGCCTTTTGTTTCAGGACTACTTTTGATGTTTACTCTCCAATGTTGTTTTTTGGAATTTTCCTCTATGAAAGAAATTCATGATGCCAAAATGTGGTTAAAGGTTTTATTCCAACTTCTGGGAATGCAGATGGTTAAACCCTTAACAAAAATATGCAGGAAAATTATTTACATTTTTTAGGCGTGCTGTAATCACTCAACTATTTGCTCCAAGAGTTTTTTGAAATACAGTATAACATCACTAAAACTAAAACCCAAATTGAAAAGCCAAACATCAGTCCAGTTAAGAATAGTTTATTGAATTGACCACAGTGGCCATATTGCACTGCTGTGGGATGGGAAATTCTCCAGGAAATGTTTTTGGGCCCCCAGGTGCCAGCTACAAAACTCCTCTATAAAACCTTACCTTTGCTTTGATTAGAGGAACCAGGGTCTGAGAATAGTTTCTGATGACCTCTATTCCTTTTCACTCCTTTTTGCACAACAAATGTGTTTTTTTAAAAAAAATTTTTATATCAGAGTTAGAATTAGTTTGACTCTGAAAAAGATACAGTTATTGTTGAAACTTTAATCTGAGTCTAGGTTATTTGCACTATGAGAAGCAGCAATTAATCTGTGTGCTGCAGTCTTGTCTCTGTCAATGTTTGCTGTCCTGGATCTAAGAGGCAGCTGACAGGGCTGTGTCTGGAGGGAGGATGTGCAGAGAACACCTTATTGTAATATATAACAGTAATGTGTTAAGGCTGCACATTTCTTTGAGATCTACTAAGATCTTTTCTTGGCCACCTGAGGATGTTCTCTGTTTATCTGAAGTTAGAAATGGTCAAGACTAGTTTAGGGTTATGTGCTTTGTTTTACTCATTCTGCAGCACACTGGTGGTCATGTCATGATTTTATAAAAGTTGATGCTTCTTCATAGGATTTTAATTGTCTTTTCATTTTCAGAAGTCAGCTGTACAATTCAGGTTTATCTGTGTCCTAGCATTGTGAGTGTGCCAGGATGTTTCATGTCAGAAGGTTAATTTGCACTTTTGTTTTTTGCAGGTCACCACACCATCTACATTGGAGTGCGTGTACCTAAGAGCTATCGGCGGCGGAGACGTCACCGTCGGAAAACCAGCCACAAGGACAGAAAGGAGAAGTTGACGGAGAGTACCTCTGACAAGTCGGACACAGAAAACAACGATGAAGCAAGCACCAGCATCCTCAAACCTCTCAGTAAGTTCTGATGGGCTCCATGTCGAGGCTGATTACGGCTCATGTCTGTCTTTCCTGAAGGCTGCTTTTTTTTCCCCAGAAAAGCTCCTGTAACTCCCCGTGACCCCAACAAAGTTGCTGAGTCCACTTAGTGGCCAGAAATAGCCTGGCACGTCTTTCTAAGTGATGAGTCTGTTTCGACAGAGTGAATTTTCATGAGAAGTAGTGGCTACTCTGATACAGTTGTATTAGTGCTGATATGAGACTCTTGAGTACATTGTGTTAGTGTGTGTGTGTGTCTCTTGCTGTGCTGTTGTTCCCTGGTTTTAGACATAAGTGTATCTGTCTTCTGTGCGTGCGGCTGTGTTAGCATCTATATGTGTCAGTGCTCGTGTTCTTGGATGGCTGGAGCGTCTCCGTCCCATAGAGTGAAAAGTACGATGTGCCCTCAGGCGCAGCTGCTGTGATCTGTAGATGGTCGGACAAGCAGCTCTGTCCAGTTTGAAGGAAACTTGAGAAAGAAGGGGAGAAGAGAAAGGTCATGTTAGGCAATTGGATGTTAAGATAGAGTTAAAGTATAAGCCCAACTCTGACTGATGTCAGCATTTTCATCTGCTGTGTTCCCAAGTTAATGTTGGAATCAATGTAAAGCTAAAGTCCTTGCAGCTAATAAAACCAGTAACAGTCCAGTGATTTCTGTCCTGTGGGAATGGTGTGAATTTGCCATTTTTACAACCATTAAGTTTCAGTACTTAATGGTTTCTAGCCTGAGGGGTCATGAGATGATTTGAAATCCAACTAAGAAAAGTTTCTGAGAAAACATTTTTTAAATGTTTCTTAAATCCCTAAATTGAGTTTCATCCCCTAAGGAAACTATCTAGATGAAGTTTGAGGAGACATCCTGCTTTGGATGCACTGCTTACATAAACATATAGTCATTCATAGAAACAAATCAGAAAGGATCAGAGTCACATATTGGTCCATATTTGATGAATGTAGAGCTTTTCTGATAGTTTGGATAAAAAAAAGTAAGTCTGGTTATATGACGTCCGTGTGTAACACTACTCATCTGTGAATGTGCCTAAAAATGTTTTTGCTTTCTGTCAAATCCAATAATGAGGCAGTCCACTATCATTTCTACAGAATGATGTAATGTTACACATGATGTGACAAGAAAACCAAAATACACCAGAGCTGGATTTTATAATGTTTGCACATCACTTGATGTGAGAGATTTTCTTCAGGACAATAATCCAATCAGAGAATAGATTACAGCCAGCCCATCTGGTTGTTGCTACTGACTGTGATGATACATATTTATCAAAAATGTGGGTTTTATATGTTTTTTTGTTCTTCTCTCAAAGATGTGTTAGGCTGTTTAAGGATACAATGGTCAGTAATAAGCTCCCAGAGTGGCTGAAGAAGCCATTAATAATATTTCTGGGTTGGTGCTCGTTGTTTACAATAGGAAGCAGAATCATAGTATGATTTATGAATCATACTACATTTTGGGCCCAATCCTTCCTGGAGTAATGCACTGAAAGCCACTCTTTTTGGATTAATAGCCAAGCAGTGCTTAGTTGTCACCACTTGTCATAGGTTGCAGTAGTTTATGTCTTAATTGCTGTTTGCCAGTCCACCCCTGAGATTTATTTTAACAGCTGATTTGTCTGAAGGAGCTTGAAGATGTTTTTGTCCAGCTCATAGCTATAGAGTGATTGTCTGTAGTTAATGTATAAAAGATTTTAGGCTACTTAAACTGTTGTACTTGTTTTCCTCCTCCAAGCCTAACCCTACACTTAGCCCTAAACCAGACTGTTCAGTTACTGGACCAGCATGGTAGAAATACAGCTGTATTCATTGAAGTTAATGAATTGCAAACAGCAGTGCAGTTGCTGGTTCATTTGCTCACACTTTAACTATATTAGTTATTTTGGAGACCATTATGAGTTGATATGGATCATAAGCCGTACACTATTATTGAGTGTTTTGAGTCCAAAGTCTGACTTTTCTGTTTGTGTTTTCCATTTGTTAAAGACAAGGCAAGTTTATTTATATAGCACAATTCAATCACAGTAATTCACAGTGCTTTATAGAAATAAAAATCAAGTTTAAAGTACATAGGCAAAAGTTTAAATAAGAAACAGCAAATAGTAGAAGATCAACTTGAAATGAAATTAAAGGAGAATCAGTGCAGATTAAACACTTTCAGTTGTCATATGCAGAGCTGAAAAGAAAGGCTTTTAGATTGGACTTAAACATTGCCAGAGATGCGGCTTGTCTAACATCATCAGAAAGACTATTCCAGATTTTATGCATTTGTGCCAATTTATTGTTTGAAATTTCAAGTTAAACCAGTAAATTCTTATTTTGTACTGGCTGAAAATCCATTGTATGATACCAAAAATATGCAGTATGTGTCAAAGAGGAAGAATGATATGTAATATATTTCCAAAAAAGTGTAATAAGATAAAACCTGAAGCTGAGAATAACCTCTCATCTCAGTTTTTTAGCAACGGTTTTGTTTTCATTCATAGCAAAGCTGGTTTTATTGGCAAATGTGACAATGTTGGCAGGAGAACGTGAGGATTGACATTAACAGTCAACGCTTGTACTCTGCTGGTTCATGTGGCGATGTGGTGCGAGTACTGTTGGTGCTAAGTAAAAATCAGTCATGGGATTAAGGTATTCATGACATGCACAGTGAAATGGCATTACAACACAAACAGATAGGGCCGATAGGACAGTTGGTTTGTTTGCTTTTGTAAAGTCTCTTCTGGTTTTTATGAACCATCCACATTGTTGCCACTAGCCTCTCATTATTATTGTATAGCTAAGGATATGTGCAGAGTTGAAAGTGAATTGTTGTTGGCATACATTTGATTGAAATATTTACAATATAAGTCAAAGATTTTCTGCATGCAATATGCAATGCATCCTGGTACATTTGTGTCACCAGAGACTTGACAAAGTAAAACCATGTAATACACATTACATGAAAGACACACTGTAACTGTAACAATAAGCAGCAAATTCTCAGCAAACAATAATATTTTATCATTTTTTCCAGTGCTAGGAAATATAAACTGCCTGATCATTGTTTATTTGTATCTTTTGATATTTGTGACTCCTGAGAGGTTTTGCCTTCAAGAAATGTTTGTACAGCTAAAAGTGAAGTGTGCACCTACCTAATGTCCTGCTGTCACTCCCGGCCCTGGTTCGTGTTACTCTCTCTGGGAAACATGGCCGGCCTCAGGGGAAGGCCCTCGTCTGTTGTCTGGACTGAAATCCTCTTGTTTGGTCAGATGGGCGCTGCAGGGTCTGTGAGTCCATCCTCCTGGTTTCATGGGTCTCCACTGCAGAGTTATTTGACCTCTGCTCATTTTGATGAGCATGTTTTTTTTTCTAAGCCTTTTCCATCTTTTCCTGCTAGGATCAAATGTTCTCTCAAAGTGGATTACAAAGATTACTGGGTTCTTATACAAATGGGTTTAATTTCCCAAAGCCAGGGAGAGCAAGCTATGACTGCTGTGATCTTCAGTTGTTTGTGAACACATCTTTAATATTTATGTTTCACTGGAAGGATACCTGCTCCTCTCAGAATTTGGAAGTGCAACCCGTAGATTTATGAAGACTTTCAAAACTGATTACATAAACCTCAGGACAACGTAGACACAGAAACACGTTTGGCTTCCCATTAACACTCACTGGTCTGCCTTGATGAAAACATCACAAAAGCCATGTTAGGTTTTGTAAAACGTTCCTTTTCCACTGGCGCACTGAAAACTCTAGAAATAGGCTGTTTGAGTTATTGTTCAGTATCACGGAAACAACTTCAGTAGAAAAGGTCTCTGGATATTGATTAGATAAATCACTTAAATGTTTGAAATGCTCTTCTTGTTGTTTGACTTTGTATCTTTCTGGACAACAGGATGAATTCATTGTCACTGATTGATCAACAATTCCACCACTCACATCCACAGCCTTATTTTACCTCTCTGTTCTTCTGAGAGTGTAAATGTAAGTAGCTTTATTTTCTGTCACAAACCCTTTACTTTGTATCTCTTATGTGACTAAACTCTTTCATTCCTTTTTAAAAGACTTTTACCTTGTTCTTTGCCACCACTGATTTGAATAGGTAAACAAAAGAAGCAGCAGCTGGACAGTCAGTGGAGTTGTCTAATCCAAAACTCTAACCCAGGACCCTAAATCAGAGGTGGGCGGATAATTAAGATAAACCAAGACTTTACCCCTGACAGAAGATTAACTGATACATAGAAATACTGGTAGTATTGCTGAGCCTGGATAAAGCAGTGCATTAAATCCAAATCTAGGCTCCTGCACAGTGAAAGCACAGAGTGAATGTGCTTGTACATTTGTTATACCTGCAGACACCACAGTGGTCATATCATTTCAGGTGCTTTTCCACAGCTGGTACTAGTTACAATCTCATCAGAACACATCCACCTTGGCTATCAAAACAAAATACCAGAGCTTGATGAAATACTGCACTCCCAGTGGCTCACCCTCAGGGTGTCACTCTGCATTCAGCCCAGTCCCCGTTGCTGCCTGTGTGCTTGCTGCTTTGCATACTGAATTTGTGGCATGGAAGACTTCTCCTGTGATCTTCTCTCTGAATGAGGAGAGGTGGAGTTACAGTGTCATTGTGTACAGTCACAAACAATGGATGTGATATTAGAGCTCATGTAGCTTTTTGCTCTGCTGAGTTGTTCAAAAAGGTCAGAGGAGAGGGAAGGTATTTGTGTAGGATGAATGTCAAGAGTGGGTCTAAACAGGCCTTCAGTGGCAGTCAAACTAAGCTTTCTGCTGGGCAGCGGGCATTCTTCCTCCATCCCCTATCCCATGAGCCTCTGCTGCTGGGACAAAGTCCTCTTTGTATGCCCATGGCTCTTGGCTAGAGCACACAGAGCTTTGAAATTGCATTTGAACGATGGGATTTTCATTTCTATCCCTCCTTTTCGTGCTTGCTCTCACCCCTCTTTGCTTTCACTCTGCACTGAGCCTCACCCCACAACCCTCCTCACCCAACCTCCCACCTTTCTCTTAGCAACTGCTCAAGTGGGACAGTATTGCATTGACACCAGCATTTCTTGTTACCAGCTTGGGCTTTCTTCTCTGGATAGCATGGTTAGAGAGCATCAGTTTCTTGAGAAGAATTAAAAACTCTCTCTTGGGTTAGAAAGTAAAAACTAGTGTAGATGAGAACTAAGAATTAGAGGAAGCTCAGGAGAATTTGAGTTGATGGTTTTTGTCTTTGTGAGGTTGTCTTACAGTTAATTAGAAAGTTAGACAATTTTTGTGTCCTACTGCAGCAGTCCTTCCTTTACTTTGTGCTCTTTCCTTTAGCATTAAAATACTGTGAAATTTGTAATTAAAGTCTGTAGTTTGAAAGCATCTTTACTGCTCTGTCTATACTTGATCTCTGCCACTTCTTTCTCATTAACAGCATGCACATGTTGGAGCACATCAGTATTTTAGTTGTTTGGGCCATATAGATATTTAAAGCTTGTTTTAGCTGTCTACTGTAATTAGTGTAAATCGCAGCGGATAAGAGTGTCAGCTGAATGTGAACATACATGTAAATTACTCAGCCTAAGGTGTTATTAAGCAGGTTGTGGTGACTTAGGTTAGTTGCAGCTTGTGGAAATGTGTGTGGGAGTGTGTGTGTGTGTGTGTGTGTGTGTGTGTGTGTCTGTGTGTGCCAGCAGACAGTTTATCCCCCACCTAGTAATCTTCCAGCAGCTTGTCTGGCTCGTACCTGCTGCATTTGCTGTTATTGTGCTGCAGAAAAAACAAAATGAGCTGAAACTTTGTCTTAACCCAACTTTACCTGCTCACTGATTGAGTGAATGTCTCAGGATGCTGGATGATGTAAGGTTAAATATTGTGTGTAAGTTTCACTTGGAAAGAGAAACATCCAGCTAAAGACTCGACTCTTTGCTTAGCCTGGGTTATTGTTGTTATCGATTTATGTGAATACTTCATTTAAAGGCAGGATAGCACATAATTCCTCTTGTCATCATACCAAATGTTGGATTTCCCTCTGCCATCCTTTTTTTAGGGTCCAAGGGAAATGCTAATTAAATATGTTTTGGGGAAGAATGGTCAAATTTAAATATAGTCTCTGTGTAATCAACACTTTGTGCCACAGCTTTTAATCAGCTGTGTTATCACTGACACACCCCATCCTTCTGTACTTGTGAAGACCCTGATCTTAAAAACACCACAACATGACCATGCTCTTATCTAGGTCTTAATCACGCTAAGCCCTAAAAACAAGTCTTAAACCTCAAAAAGCCTTTGGAATAAATGGAGACCAGACAATATACCCTCACTTTCCAAAAAGACCTAGAACTCAAAGTGGGTCCTAAAAAGATAAACGTAAAACAGCGCAAAGACGATACAGAGGAAAAACCTATTGCTAACAATACAACACTTTTAAAAAGGTTGAAGTACAGTTAGTACTGTATATTGTGTGCACAAAGCAATACATCCATCAGATATGTACTACATATTCTAATAAATAATAATACTATAAATATCACAACAGATATTACACTTCTTCTGAGCTGCTGAAGGTGTTTCTGCACTTACTCTTCTTTAAATGACATCAAGATCGTTGTCTGCGTCACTTTTATCTTTGCAGATGTGTTTACATTCTGCAATTAAATCAAAACCCTGCAGGTTTTCAGCTCTGTTGAAGATGTTAAAATAATCAGATTACATCATTTAAATGACAATCAGTCATTGAGAGTTGAGTCCATTACACAGGTACAGAAACACATCAGCCAAATGATGTAGTGATGTACAGTAACATAAGTACATTTGCAGGATTACTAGGATAAAAACCAAGGGCAAGTGTTATGGTTCCTCTATGTATGAAACTAAATTCTCACTTCAAATAAGTGCATAAGAAGAGTGCTGCTTTTAGGCTATAGTCAGAATTGAGAGATTTTAATCCAACTTTTAATGAAAACACTGACTGATGGGCATGGATTTTTTTTTTTTAAATGTTTTTTTTTTCTCTGCTTTTTAAAGGCTACAAATAATCTGGGAATTTGTTTCTGAGAGCAGAACAGCATCTCTGTCTGCGGCTCGGTTTTTCTCGTTCAAACCAGATGAATGGTTTTTCATCCCCTGACAATCCATTTGGACTATCTGACATCTAATACTATAACTTTTATAAAACTAAATCAGATCAGTTTTTTCATTAAGCACATTTCGAAACAGTTGAGGTCGACCAAAGTGCTAAACAATAAGTCAGACAGACAGTATATAAACACATTATGAAGTTTCTTTCAGATGGACATGTGACAAGAGATTGATGGAGCTTTTCAAGGCACTTTGACTTTGACAGGTCATAGCAGGAAATGCACAGGTCTAATCAATAATATTAATGCATATTGTGGTCCATTTAGGTGTCCCAGATGTGGGGCTCATACTGTGAACATGCTGAAACATGGATACTGTTAGTGTAGACAGTGTTGGAGGTCAGGACAGAGATGGTTTCCTTCATGTGCTCCTTTCTCTCTTTTCTGTAAGTCAGCTGTACCTCTGATGTTCCATGCATTGGTCTTGTGTGGTAGTTTACTAATGACGATAATATTTGTGAGTCACTTTCTACGTGTGTGGATTATTTCATAAAAGGGGCAAGTGATTATTTGTAGGCTCATATTCAGTGTCCATATATTGTTTCCACTTGTTGGAACAAGCTTATAATGGTGTCGACCATTTGCAAAATGTTTGAGTGGCGCTGAAAAGTATTATGCATTTATCAGTCCCATCGGCTGTGTTTTGTGCCCCCTAATATTCAAATGAGAAGACAAAAGGAAGGAAAGCCAAGCCTCTGCTGAAGAACAGGCCAGATTGTGATCCATTTCCTAATTGTTAATGAGGGGCTCCAAGGCAGCTTGCCAAGGCTGGAGGTCCAATAGCGAAGGCTTGTTTGAACAGAGAAGGGGGGGCAGAGAGGGAGAAGGGACTCGCTGTGGGACACTTTCACTGAGGGGACCCCTAAGCCCCATTGGCCCCCTCCTACCTGGTTCACAAAGTGCTGGAGCAAGCAGCTGAGAGTGGCTGTCACTTCCACCCCAGACTTTAATGAGGGTCTAGCTGCAGCTTTGGGACTGTGGTGAGCTTGTCACTGGTATCTGAGGAGCAAACACTGGGTCAGCTGATTGGAAGAGTAAAGGGGTGTTGCCGAGTTTTTAGATATGTCCAGCAACAACAACAACCAAGAAGAGAAGGAAGAGAAGGAAGAGGACACGGAAGAAAAAGGAGAGGAGGTCATGGTGAAAATCCCACCACCTCCACCTCCTCCTGAGGTCAATGGGAAGGGTCCGGCTGTGGAGGGAAAGCTGGTGCCCAAACCTTTGCCCAATGGGCACCACTGCCAGCCGATGAACCGCAGTATTTTTCCTCTTTCCACAGTCTCACCGGCAGCTGAGAGGATTCGCTTTATCCTTGGGGAAGAGGATGATGGCCCAGCACCTCCACAGCTTTTCACCGAACTGGATGAGCTGCTGTCGGTGGATGGGCAGGAGATGGAGTGGAAGGAGACAGCTAGGTAAGGATGCCAGTCTCAGACCAAGGGCTTCCTCTCGAAGTTCTTGTATGTGCACCTTTGAGTTTACAGCCTTAATGATGTTCTGAATCCTTCTCCACACACTTTCACTCAAACAAAATATAATGTATAATGAAAAGTCACCAACACAGCAAAAAGTTCACTTCAGAACTGTTACTTTAGTGGTTTAGATATAAACAGCCACCTCAGCCATGTTGAAACCAGTTCCTCTGACATGATTTCACAGGTTTCTCCTGTGTGGCCCACTAATGGGACAGGATGGGATAAAGACGGGATGATTGTTTTTATATCATTAGTGTTGGATGAGTGCAGCTCTCTCAGGGGAAACGGGATCCATGGGCTGCTGCTTGAGGCTCTAAATGAGTTGATTTGTTTTCCTAACCTCTGACCAATTGTACCACAGTTAGAAGTTACATCTTGGTTCACTGTTGGTTGAATCATTTCCAGAGGAAATGAAAAAAACTGAATTCTGCTGTCAAAGTCTGTCAGTACACTGTCAGAGACCTTTCACTTTTTAGATTTAGTTCTGCTTTTGTTGATTATAAATTTACTTTTCAATATTCCTCCTTATTACAGATGTTGTAAACTTTTGGTGTATGCCTCCTTGTCTCTCCCAGATGCATAGACACGACATATTGTTTAGGTGTGGAATTAGCAGAGTTTTAGCTTAGTTATGTCAAAATTCAAAAGGTGGCACTGTAGTTTATTTCTGCAGAAACCTAGTCATTGCAAGGCAGGATTTAACCTTATCTCAATCTGCATTGGGCCAAATACATGCCAGTCAAAATGTAAATTAAATGAGACTGAATTATAATTAAGTTTTTTGATCATGACGAAGGCTGTCATCTACAGTGTTCTGTTGAATGTTCCTAAAGTGCTGAAGAAATAAATCAATTCTTAATCATTTATGTCTGAATTAGTATTCTCCAAACAACTGTGGAGATTAAGACCCAGTGCAATGTTTCAAGTGCACTCAGGGACTCAAAATGAATAAAAGATCTCACAAGTGCTGGGTAGTCCTGGCTGTACGCCAAGTTTTAGCAGCCAAACGGGCCAAAAAAAAAAAAACACCCTGGTATAGAATCAGCTGCTCAGTCCCAGTTCTGTTTCTCATCCCCCCTCCCAGGGAGGGGGAGAGATTTAAAAGTACATGAATAACATAGAAATGTTACTACTACTTTAAGAAATGATGATTTTGTCTTTTTGGCTAGCTAAAATTATTGAAATCTCAGACACTGTCAGCCTGGCTTTTTTTTTTATGTGCATGTCTACTTACTGTGCATTAGACAACAGCTGACAGTAGGAACATTTGAAAATGCATCACTTGCTTCATACATTTTTATAATGCTTTCTTTCTAATTTTTGAGATTCTGTTAGTTATTCTCCATGATACTGATACTAGAAAATACCATCTTGTGAGATTGTTGCATATTTTGACATTCAGACGATATATGGGTCTGTCATCAGGTTTATAATGAGGCTGGAAAACAGCTGTATGTAGACATACTCTCCGTTTACCGCTCTGTCCTGTAGATTAGTTCATGATTGTCTGATGTACTGAATGGCACTTGAGTAGAGGTGCTTACTTAAGATTATGGCAGACCTGTTTAAACCTGTTTGTGGTTTCTGATGATTTTATTTATTTGAGTTTATAGTTAAGACTCTTTTGTCCCCTTTTCATCCCTCCAGATGGATCAAATTTGAGGAGAAAGTTGAGAAAGGTGGGGAGCGGTGGAGTAAACCCCACGTGGCGACGCTGTCCTTACACAGCCTTTTTGAACTGCGGACATGCATAGAGAAAGGCACCATCATGCTGGACATGGAAGCTTCCACTCTGCCTCAGGTTGTTGGTAAGTTAGCCTCAGGTCAATCTTCGATTTCTGTCTGTATGAAGATAAATCGTATTCGATTTGAGCAGAGTTCAGTTTCTTTGGCTGGTGTTTTTGGAAGGAAAGGTACTGTTACCCAGACTGTGTTCATGTTTTAAGTGACAAGCTCTTAGTCTCTGGTCATATGAAGCATGTGATTTTAGCAACTGGTACCGGGGTCTGTGTTTGGACTGGATATTGGCAGTGATGTCCAATTTGATTTCAGTTCACAAAGAATTGATTGGTTTTGATTTGATTTTTGATTCAGTCATGTCTCATAAATACCAATGTTGTTCTCAGAATTGATCCTGGAAACTTACATTTCTTCAACATTCACCAAGTGAACAACACTTGTATTTCCTTTAAATGTAAAACTATGTGAAATGCAGAAACCTTCATACACAGGCTGAACAGTAGTCTACTAGCCACAATGAGTAAGTAGATTTTGTAAAATCTGTGGACTGCCCCTTTAACCTTAATCAAGTGTTTAGTTACCTTAACTCTACTTTACTTAACATGGTTGTTATCAATCACTAAACATAACAAAACAACCTTAATGATGTCTTAAATGCCAAGAGTAGATATTACTAGGCGGATAAATTCATTTTGTTAAATTCATTAAAGTACAGGTGTAGTACGACATTGATGGAGGTCGGCGTCCCCTTGCCTGTGATACAAGAACCTTTCTGTCAGGTTGATTTTTATCTGCTCGGTGATCTACAGTATTGTTCAAGCTGGTCTGCAGTGTTGCGTGCAGGATTATGGATTGATTCATGGCACACAAGACTCAGAGGTCTTCTTCCTTCCTCTCTTTTCTGTCAAGAGTAACAAAGGGCCAGAGCTGAGGTCCAGGCTCTACTGTCTTACATCAGAACACTGAAGGACTCAAATAGTAGTTTGTAAACGATCACACATAAACTTTCTAATTTGAGGACCACAGCCACTGTCTCATTGCTCCGAGATGATTATGCCTCTCATGCCACCACCACCCCAGTGGTTTCGTCTGCATGAGGGAGCAGGAGGAAGAGTTCCCACTTGGAGTGATTAATGTGAAGTAATTGACTGTGTTGCATGGACTGTACAGGCCAAGCGGAGCTGGGCCTCTTGCTTTCAGGCCAGCCGACTTGACTGATGGGCCATTAATGCACTGTCCCTCCACAAGAAGAGAAACTCCCCGAGGCTGCTATCTGCCTGCATTCAGGCTTCTGACCTTCTTTTTAAAAATAGACCAGACCTCTGATTGAGCATTTTCATGTTTCCGTGATGACTCTCATACAGGCCGGTTCTGGTAAGGGAGCCACTAATCGAGTCCTCGCAAGTATGACAAGACTTTTTATGGTGACTGAGTCAAGGTTTTACTAAATGAAGAGAAAACATAGACTCTAAATGAGATCTCTTTAAACAACTCTCTGACATTATGCAAGTTGCACAAACTTAAAAAAATATTTCTTTAATATTTTTTTTTAACCTTTTATTGATTAATTTGACTAAACTGTTGAGTATTAATGCACTTTAAAACTTTGAGGATGTTTTGATAAGAAAAAGTTTTTAAGTATGCGGAACAAGAGCTAACACAGTTTATCAAATAATAGAAATATGTTACTTATAAAGTAAAGAAAACATTTATCAGTTATAGTTGGTTTGCATTGATGCTGCCAGGTTGTCTTCATTTCCTATCCCTTTATTAATTGATCATTTTGGTCACAGCTGGTCAAACAAAATAAGTTGCTGTAAAATACAAGCTCAGGTTCTCATAACTTGACTATTTATCAATAACATTGAACCCTTAAAGTCATTGATTTAATGGTTCTGAATAATAATACACAACGCAAGGTGGAAGTAAAACTAAAAGTTCCCCTTCTCTCCTCCTCCTTTACCTTCAGAGCTGATCACTGACAACCAGATAGAGGTCGGCCAGCTGAAGGCAGACCTGAAGGACAAGGTGATGTACACGTTGCTACGGAAACATCGGCATCAGACCAAGAAATCCAACCTGCGCTCTCTGGCTGACATCGGCAAGACGGTCTCCAGTGCAAGTAGGCTGTTTTCCAACCAGGAAAATGGTAATACTGCTGCCAGTTTGGTGCAGTCTCTGTTTTTGATCGATTCCACTTTAGACCAACCTTATCTTCACATACAGCACAGGGATTCAACAAGATTTTTTTTTTTTTTTTTAACCTTACCTGAAGTTGAGGCTTAAAGTGAGCTGTGAGGACACACTACTGCCCTCCACTGCATGAACACACTAATGTGGCACTAAATCTCAGTACCAGATTCTCTTTAGATGCAGGAAAACATTTTTGTTAACATCCTTAAAAAAATCCAAACTCTGGCCTATAATACTATAGATTTAAAGTGTTAATGGCAAGAAAAGAAACACAAACATGCTTTAATATTGAAGTTTGTAGATTAATCACAAAAATGTTGTCACTTTGTCACAATGCTATTAAATTTACTAACTGTAGGTAACTAACTGTATTCAGAGACGTCAGAAGCTTTACTGAATAGTTAAGTGAGTGAGTAAGAGCTAGTGGAAGTCAGATTTTCAACATGAAGGAGTTGCATGATTTTATGATACTGAGAAAAGTCCAAGGCCAGGGTAAATCATAAAAGTGGCCCAGCACTGTGACAGGACAGGGCTGGACTAATGGATAACTTGAGATATTAGCATTTATGACAGTCCAAATCTTTGAAATTGATTAGCCTTTAATTTGTTAGAAATTTCTAAAATTGATATTAGACTATACCACATTTTTAATCATACATGATGGTCTGTTGCTTTAACATCAGGTTGGGGTTCTCTGCATATAAGATTCACTGAAATTATTTTGGTAGAAAATCTTTCATGTTAATGAATTTGAATCTGGTTGGTGGCAGCACCGAGCTGCAAGTAAAGGCCTTGTCAGACTTTATTAAATAGTTTATTAAATAGCAGCAAACAACAGATTCAGCCCAGAGGAAAGTGAAGAGACTGACACACTGATGTCTGTCTGACGTTAATAACATCTGTGTGCTTTTATTGTAACACACTGAGTAACTAGATGCTCCATTGTTGTCAGTATCATTAATGTGTTACCAACCTTGGGTCTTTGGAAATGTCTTTATTACCTGCTATCAGATTTATGAAACCAGTTTATGAATGAATGGATACCCACCTCTTTTCTATAGCTTCTTATCAAGATCATTGTGTTGAGATAAGGAGCGTTACTGCTAATTATTAATTGATTCAAGGTCTGCAGAACGTCTGATAAAGTCCATCTACAGATTTATTAAAATACAGTTTGACCCATGTCTTCTGTCCAAAGACCCATCACCGCTCCTCTCACTCTGCTGCTTTTCTTTTGTACAAATACACAGAAAATCATGTTGTGCAGATCTTTTAACAGCTACTTAATTTTGTTTTCCTAACAAACTCATTGCTTTGGCTTGGTGTGTGTCAACTGTTCTGTCATTTCTCCCTGCTCTGTCTTTTTCTTCTTCTGATAACCTGCTGCTACTGCTGCTGCTGCTGCTGCTGCTGCTACTGCTAAAAGCTCGTAGTCCTCTTGAGAGCTCTGTGACTTGCCTGTCGGGTCGCATGTCAATGGAGGATTTGCAGACCCAAAGGAGTACCAGCATGGACTGGCTTAGTAAGTTCACTGGTCCCAGTCTATGTTCAACCTGCAGACCGCTGATCAGTTCTGGTTGTGTTCCTCAGCACCCTCCCCCAGTCGTGTCACATGATAATCAGAACTGGGAAGCTTTCAGGAGCAGTTTGACCATAATCATGACTCAGCTGTGTTTTGTAGATTGTAGTTTTCCGACAATACAATAACACCTTCACCGTCAGTCCATGGTATTTGACATTAGCTTTATGGCAGCTATATGTCAACAAGACTTATTTGATTACCTGATCTCCATACATTTAGCTTTAATCTGAACTCAGTATAGTCAATTTAAATGAGTACAGACGTTTTTAGTTTATTTACTTACATGGCTACATATATACATTCATTTATACTGACTGCATCATACTGGCAAGCGTGGTATTACCCATAATGTTCAGGTGGCAGATGCATGAAAAGCTGCAGTGGCATCAGAATTTGCACCGTGTGAGATTTGTCTGTCCCTGGACCCGTCTCATCAACGCTGAAGTCAGGGCATGTTCTGCTGTCAGACCTGTGATGCTGGAGCTGACAAGCTGAAACTAAACGTCAGCAGAGCATCACTCAGTCTGCTGTTCACCTGCTTCAGACCAGGAAAGCACTTACTGGGAGAGTGTGATGTGAAAGATGGGGATTATGCTGAGGAAATATTCTCTGTAGGAGTAAGAATAGATGTTTACAGTAAAAAAAAAAAAAAAAGAGTTTGAAAAGATAATAAACAGCCTTTTGAATTTGAAATATAGGTAAAAAAGTCAACCTCAGGCGAATGCAATGTTATAAATAGAAAATGCGACATATTTTTGGCACTAAGACGGAACTTTAAATGCTGTATCAAATCCTGTCTGTTAAATGCCAAATACATAAAAAGCATGTGTTTGTAGTTTAGCACTGAGAGCTGCTCAGAACGTTTGACAGCAGCAGATTTCAAGATTTTAAGCTGATTTGTTTGATGCAGTTATTGTTCTCATCAGTTAGTTTCTCCTTAGAGGATTTCTGTGATGATAATGATTTTTTTCTTTCATATATAATAATCAGTGATAATTAAAATGGCTTGGTTTCTGCGTACGGTTTGCATGAGAATCGCTGCTTTCTTTGTTATTCTTTTCGACACTGCATGTGGATCAAACTGTCTGGGCCACTGTCTTTTCCTGAGTCTCTGCCACCTTGTTTTCCACTCAGTTCTTTCTAAATGTGCAGGTGAAGGTGAGGCTGCTCTAACTGTCCTGGGTTGGTATTTTTTTAACAGATAGTCCGACCCCAACTCACCGGAACCTGACCTCCAGCAGCCTGAACGACATTTCGGACAAACCAGAAAAAGATCAGGTGAGTTGACCTGATCAGGTATTAATGAAAATCTACCTTTAATTTTATTTTGAATCTTCATGTTTTTAGCAGAGGTCACCTGTGTAGCAAACTCTAGAAAATGCTAAAACCTGTTTTTTTTTTTTCCCTTGGAACACTAAGTTGATTTTCACATGTGCCATAAAAACATCAGCTGTCTTGTGAATTGGGACAAACAGTTTTATCAGGTTGGGTTTTAACAAATCGGAAATGTAGTAGAAATGTGTAAATCTCCATTGATGCCAGCCAGTTTTAAACAGGCGTTACAGCTGTAAAGTTAGTGTTGGTTCAGTCTGAAATGGATTGCCATTTCCAGGCGGATTTTTTTTTTCTGACTGAAAAATCAAAAGCTTAGCAGTGCAGGAGCAGAAAAAGGTGAAAAGTCTCAATCATGTATTTAACAGCTGGTTTACAAAGACCTTTATCTTAAACACCTGCTTTCCAAGCACATCAGAGAATCCAGTACAGTGTGTACAGTGTCCCTGTGGCTCAGGGACAGAATTGGCTGAAACAATTGGATCCATGAGCTGGAGACACAATTTTGACTGATTTACATTGTTCCAACCCTTGTCATCACCAGGCCGCCTGCAGCAGCCACGTGTGGGACTATATCCAAGCTCCTCTGTCAGTTTTGTTGTTTGAGTGTGTCGATGAACTGAAATAACTTTTCCTTCAGTGTGGAGAGTTTTCTTTGAGTATCTTGTTGTAGTGAGCGTCTCTGCATGGGTGTTTTTTCAGAATTGCCAACCTCATGTTGTAAGTTTCACTCATTCTGATGGTGGAATAGTTACCAGCTGTTCACAGTAGCCATTTGTTCATTTGCCCTCATGTGACCCAGTGAGTCGTCCTGTGGGACACGTAGTGTAGAAAAGAGACAACTGCACAGGAAACACGTGTCCTGAACTGAAGCACTTCTTATTCAACCCATTCAGACGTTTCCTCTGTGAGCTGACAGGCAGGGAGGATTTTTCCACACTGACCATATCTGATAATTAATGATCAGGTGGAGATGAGAGGCAGCCAGATGCATTTTAAACAAGTACATTTACAAAACCACATGTTCTCAGATTTAAACTCTTTTCTTTAGAGATCTACATGTCCTGCCTCTCTGTCAGGACCCGTCAGACCTCTAAGGTCATCATGGGCCCTGTGGCTGTTCAGTAAAAATGAACTAGAATTATGCTGCTTTTGGTTTTATCATCCTGCTTGAATAACCTGCATATTTCAATGGGTTTGATTAGAAAGTCTGTCTGTTGTCATCTGGGTGAATTGAACTGAGTTGAGCCACTGGCAGTTTAAGAGGCACATAAAACATTCAAATATAAAAATGGGTAATATTACTCAGTAACTCACAGAGAACAAACTGTGCGTCATGTTTCCAACTCAGCTGGGACAAGAACAGATTCAAGGACTAAGTAGTTTACAGGGGCAGCGTTGTGTGGATTAACCGTGACAGGACACAGGTCAGGGTGTACGGTTGCACAGGTTTAAGCTCTCAACTCAATCATTTACCAACTCCTTGCCAAGAAGACTAATAGGATCTGTTTGGATCTTGCCAGTAAAAGGTCACAAGTTTATGGGATTTTAGTTCCAGTCATACAAGATGTGGGTTTGACAGGCAAATCAGGACTGGTGGACAAATTGCTTGGTTCCAATTTTATTAACTTCCTTGGCTGTAATTAGTGTTTTCATTCTCTCCTATAATATTGTTTGGTAAATTTTCTCTCTTTTTTTTTTAAACAATTTATTATTTTTTTCATCTATGAATAATTTTCAGAATGACAACATGGTGCTTGCACTGTACTTTTCAGCCTGTTTATCCAGTCTGCTGTGTGTTACTCACTAATTGCCTCAGTGTAATTGTCAGTGTTGATTGTGGTCTAATCCAATTAAAATGTAGACACAGCTGATTCTAAAATCAGGTTTAACGTCCTCTGATACTCCACTGGCATCTTTAAACTGATCAGACTATTCTCTAGCCAATTCAAAATATTTTTGTGGCACCATCTCAAACCTGTGACACCAGGATTGTGCGTTACAGCAAAAATATCCCAGAAATATGGACGAAATCTGGAGTTGAGGTGATGAAATTTGATAGTTTATGCTGTCATTGTGCATGTTCATGTGCTTTTGCAAATATGGTGAGTGAATGAAGCAGTTACAGCAGTCGTGGCCTAATGGTTAGGGAGTCGGACTTTTAACCTGAAATTGCAGGTTCGAGTCTCAGGTTCCCGCAGGAATTGTCGGTGGCACAGAGTGAATAACCAGCAGCCTGTTCACCTTCAATACCACGAATGAGGTGAGACCCTTGAGCAAGGTACCGGGGCGCCGCAGCGCTGGCTGCCCACTGCTTCGGGGGTGTGTGTTCACGGTGTGCGTGCACTTTGGAACTGGGTTAAAATGCAGAGCACAAATTCAGTCACTTTCACTTACTTACACAACACAATGTGAAGCTTTTGAACACACTGAAAACACAGACTGGAAAATAAGCAGTACTCAAAATACTTGTACTGTAGCTTGAAAACTTTGTATTTCTAAAATGTCAGCTCTGTATTGTCAACAGATTTGCCGTTTCTGGAAATCTCCAAAATCTTTTCAGTTTGGAACAATTTGGAAAAAGTCTTCAGCTCATGAAAGTGCAGTTTGCTTTTCTAATTGTCGTCCTCCTAGTTGTCTTTATGTTGTAGTGAAACACAGTACAGTCTGATTTTGTTTTTTGGAAAAGTCCTTGTCTAAAAAGTGTAAAAACACTGATCTGCTCCTTTAATCCTGATGTCCTGGGTGTGATAAAAACTCTGCGCTGTTGGTTTTAGTAATTCTTAGATGATCTTAGATGAAAATTACAACTTAATTCATTATTTAGCTTCACACTGTGAGCTGTGTCACTGTTGACACAAAAGCTGTTAAAATACACGAATGTCAGTGAAAAAGATTTTAAACACTGACTCAAAGACACAACTGGAGGACGTTAGCGAAGGTGAAATGTTGACCCAGCAGGTGTCTGGCCTCCATCTTCACACATCTCACCATCGCCATGGGAGAAAGAAGTCCAGACCTCATGTTACGACTCACTTGTTGTTTCGATCCTGCGGGGCCTCCGGGTTGGTATTTAAGCTGAAAGGGCTTGTCCTGTTTTCATAGAGGTGGCGTAATTCACTGTGCACTGTACTGGGTAGCTTGCTGGTGTGAACTCAACAGTAAAGGTCTCCTCCTGTTCTTCTCTTTTGTACTTTCAGCTGAAGAACAAGTTCATGAAGAAGTTGCCGAGAGACGCCGAAGCCTCCAACGTGCTGGTGGGGGAGGTGGACTTCCTGGACGCGCCGTTTGTGGCATTTGTTCGTCTGCAGCAGGCGGTGATGCTGGGAGCCTTAACGGAGGTTCCTGTTCCCACAAGGTGGCTGAGATTCATGGAATTCACACATTTAGTCCTAATTGTCAGGGAGCCAATTGTTGTGGATGCAACTTAGGCTGCACTGTGGAAATCTGAGAAAACCCTTTATAAAAGTCACCAAATGTCCAACTGCATGTTACCTCGTTTTATCTTAACACTGTTCATCCATGCCAGTGAAGTGCAGAGGAGCAGTGTTGTTGATGGTTTTGTTCCTTCTGCAGGTTTTTATTCATCTTGCTTGGGCCTAAAGGCAAAGCCAAGTCCTACCATGAGATTGGCAGAGCAATCGCCACGCTGATGTCAGATGAGGTTAGACTGCCGTTACTAGACATCATGTCTGTTATATTTCATTGTTGACAGTTAAGCTGATCATATCAGTTTCACACATAACGTTATTGCCTGATTTCGGAGATTGTCTTAAGTCCAGGGTAGATGAAACCTTGAGCTTTGTGTGAGCTAAAAATAATATGTTGGTGAAGACATGGTTTGATCTTTGCTCGCACCGATTCAACTCTGTGGTCATTATTTAGACCGTTTTACTGAAGTGTATAATGTTGTCAGGTGTTCATGACAGTTTGTTAGCTCCTTGAATATATGTTGAGGTTTGAGCTGCCTTTTGTTTTCTCCTTCACTCACATTTATTTCACAATATATGTGTTTGCAATAATATCTCGGAAAAAATAGTTTATTCTACAATTTATGAATAAAATACTTACTGAGCGTTTATTCAACCATAGGATTCGTCAAGGCTGTGCCAAAAATCAGGAATCTTTTTTTTTTTTTTTAAACGTTGGAATAGAAATTCCTAATTTTAGGATTTTTAAGTTAATATTGTTAGTCCTCTGTATTTTACGATTGTGTATTTTAAAACATTTCATCACTTATGCAAATGAAAACTTTAAGTAGAATGTTTGATGTGAGCAGTAGCTCACAGAAGAAAACATGAAGTTTTACTCAAATTTTACTCAAACATCAACTGCAGGCTGCTCATCAACTCTCAGACTGCACTGACTTACAGTAAATGATCTTTTCCTTTCACCTTTTCTGAGTCTTGCCCGAGGTTTTTTTACTTTGACATTCACATTGCTTCATTGGTGCATTTCTATCAATATTTAGATATAAATGCACCTCTGAAGCAATGTAATACTGAGTTTTGCTTTTGATGTCTAGTGTGTACAGCATCTTTCTTACCCATCCATTAATCCTCAGGTCATTATTCCACTTCACTGCCTGGTGGCACCTCATGCTGTAACAGCTCTCCTTCACCCCTGAATGCCTTGTTACTTTTTGCTTATGTTCAGGTTTTCCATGACATTGCGTATAAGGCCAAGGACAGACAAGACCTGCTGGCCGGTATTGATGAATTTCTGGATGAGGTGATTGTGCTTCCTCCTGGAGAGTGGGATCCTGCCATCAGGATAGAGCCTCCGAAGTCTCTGCCCTCCTCTGACAAAAGGTTGGTCTGTGTGTAAACACACACTTTGAGCTTTTTGCCAGCAGCAACTTTTCCTGTCCAGTCACCAGTTGCAGAATAGTACAAATGGTTTTACAGTGAACAAACCATTTAAAGGGGACTTGTCTGCCATTTTTGTCAAGTACTAGTACTGGTCCTAGTACTACAAATGGTTAGCAAGTAAAGCAGAGACGGGAACCATTTAAATGTCTCAGTAGCACTGAGTCTGTGTCTGCATATGAAGTTTTCCCCAAGGTAGTGTCCTCAGGGAAATGATTTAAACATTAACTCACTTTCTGTCGCTCTACTCTGCATCCTCCAATCAAATACTTAAGAACAACTGTGTAGTTAAAGAAATGAGAGTATCTGAAGTTAAAACATGGAAGAAGCTTTACTTGCTGACTGCTTTGTGCACGCCAACATTGTGTTACAGCAACTGTTACATCACTGCAGTGCATCCAGGTGAAGAGCCCTGTGTTAAATTATTGAAGAGCAACACTGTCTATTTTCAGCTAAAATAATTTTGCTGTGTCAGCATTGGGTATTAAAGGGTTTTTTTTTATCATCAGATAACCAGTTTTATGTGATCAAAGGTAAAGTCTGAACAAAATTGTGTTGTGTGTTTTAGAAAAAACCTGTATGCAGGAGGAGACTCTCAGATGAACGGAGACACGCCTCGTGATGGAGGCCATGGAGGAGGAGGAGGAGGAGGAGGAGGAGGACACGCTGTAGGGGAGGAGCTAAAGAAGACTGGACGGTAAGAAAACCCAGTGTTGTTAGATAAGAGCAGAGAATAATTGGACATTGTTTTAACAGCTAAACATGAGTTTAAAAATGTTGATTAATGAACCAAAGTGCAGCAAAAATTGTAAAAACAATAGTGGGATTTTGGGCTTCACTGTACAATGTTTTGTTCCTCATAACTTGAACCATTTGGTTTCAAATGCTTGATTCTGTCATATATTGAAGTTCTCTGGGTCTGTTTGCCAATACTGCCAATACATTGTGCCTAATGTTTACACCTTTGTGTCTGTCCTTAGGTTTTGTGGAGGTCTCATACTTGACATCAAAAGAAAAGCGCCTTTCTTTGTCAGTGACTTCACTGATGCATTTCACATTCAGGCCCTGTCGGCCATCTTGTTTATTTACCTGGGGACTGTGACAAACGCCATCACTTTCGGTGGTCTGCTGGGAGATGCTACAGAAAACATGCAGGTGAGTTTGTGGGGTGTGTTGCTCACGTTATTTATGGTTTATGTTCTGAATGATTCCCTAACGTCTCCCTCCACGGTGCAGGGTGTGTTGGAGAGTTTTCTGGGCACTGCGATCGCTGGTGGGGTTTTCTGTCTGCTGGCCGGTCAGCCTCTCACCATCCTCAGCAGCACGGGGCCTGTTCTTGTGTTTGAACGGCTCCTCTTTAACTTCAGCAGGTACATGCTACATTTTCTCACCCAGATAATAAGAGATCATTTCAGTTTTGAGAAAAACATCATAAAACTGGTGACTCTCAAAAACCTCCAAACTTTCCTCAAATCTCTATTCTCTGAACTCATCGGGTTTTCATTTAGATATTAATTCCTGTGTTGTTTTTCCATATAGAGACAATGACTTTGACTACATGGAGTTCCGCCTGTGGATCGGCCTGTGGTCTGCGTTTCTCTGCCTGGTGCTCGTGGCCACTGACGCCAGCTTCTTGGTTAAGTACTTCACTCGGTTCACTGAGGAAGGCTTCTCCTGTCTCATCAGCTTCATCTTCATCTATGATGCCTTCAAGAAGATGCTCAAATTAGCTCACCACTACCCCATCAACTCCGACTTTAAGATGGACTACGCCACGCAGTACGACTGCCTCTGTATGGCCCCTGCTGTGCTGGGTAAGATTTTGAGCAGAATGTTTTACCTAGCCTCTGCAGGAGGTCTTCTAGTTTACCATATGTAGGCAGTTTAAATGACCAGATACTTTGTCATTTGTACTACACATTTTTTGTCACTACAAGGAAGTGAACAAACTGTTTATAAGGTCACTTGTTTCATTTCAAGGATTTTGCAAAATAGCCAAATGTCCTGCAAATAAAAAAGCCTTGTAGGCCGAGGGCATTGTAGCATACAAAGCATACTTTCATTATAAAGCTTTATTAATTCCAAGGGGAAATTGCAGATACAGTTCATGACAAGAACTTTCAAATTATTCCCAACATACAGAGTGTACATGTAAATATGCATATGTCTGTACAAGTACTATGTTATGTAACTTTAAGATTAATGTTTAAATTCCTATTTTTGTAGAGAACAGTACAACCATCATTGGTGAATCTTTAGATGATACTTCAATCTGGTACTGGAACAACACTGGTCTGGTAAGTGTTTCCTGTATTTTATTGAAGTTTATTAAAACTATTAATTTATAATATAGTATATAAACTCTAAAGTACTAAAATGACTGTGTATGTCGTCTTCTCTTCATTTTGGCTCCAAACCAATCATTTTCAGTCAGAGCTACTCAACCCCTTAGGCTTATTGAATCACATCACCTGAAAAGCCCTCTGTTGTATCTGTTACACTGATGCATGAGTAATTATGTCTTTAAAACCAGAATGTCCTTTGTTTCCTCTGTGCAGCCGATGAATGCCACGTGGTCGTCCCTCACAAAGACAGAGTGCTTAAAGTACAAAGGAGAGCTGGTGGGGAAGGCCTGTGACTTTGTTCCAGACGTCACCCTCATGTCCTTCATCCTGTTTTTTGGCACTTACACTTGCTCCATGTGTCTGAAGAAATTCAAGACCAGCCCGTTCTTCCCCACCACTGTGAGTTGCTAATGACGCCGACATGCTGAGATAATTTAACCCAACAAGTCACCTGTAAAGAAAATAAATTAGGTTTCCAAATGTTTTCCACCTGGCTGTGGACAAGAAAATGAGAGAGCAGCTTTGTAAGTCTTTGTGTTTGTTTTCCCCCAGGTGAGGAAACTCATCAGTGACTTTGCCATCATCCTGGCCATCCTCATCTTCTGTGGAGTCGATATGCTCATAGGAGTTGAAACTCCTAAACTCATTGTGCCAAGTGAATTCAAGGTGAGTCCCACCGCCCCCTGACCCTCAACTGTTCAGACAGCATCCACAAGTGAAGTCAATCACAAGGGCATTTTATTTTGATGTATGATGCTTTAAGAAATTACTTTAACTTCTGTCCTCCCTCGTAGCCAACAAGTCCTAATCGGGGCTGGTTTGTGCCCCCGTTTGGAAGAAACCCATGGTGGGTTTACCTGGCTGCAGCTCTTCCTGCCCTGCTGGTCACCATACTGATCTTCATGGACCAGCAGATTACCGCTGTGATCGTCAACAGGAAAGAGCACAAGCTGAAGGTAAATAAGAAACTTTAATGACTAAATGCACATTTTTCTACGGCTCACATGTAGTTTTAGCATGAATTCTATTTCAGCACTAACTCATCAGTGCAACAACAGCCTGGTCATACTCTGCTGCTCTGAGTTTCCCTTTTTAACATGAATAATGTTTGGATATTCTGCAGCCTTTAATGTAAAACCTCTGGAGTTTCATTCACTGTACCTGAAGTGGTACGGTGGTTTGGTGAAAGAGGAACTCCTGAGGTGAAGCTGTACTGATGAAATTATTGCTGAGGAAACTGATGTTATACTGATGTTATTTAGAAAATAGGTAAAGATGTAGGTTTTCAGTTTGCATTAACTAGTTAACAGGGGAAATTTGAAATATGAGAGTAATTTCTGGTACTTCATACTTCAAACACCACAGGAGCTCTACTGGATTTTCTGTGTTGGCAGCCTTTCTCTACCTACTGTCTGTAGCTGAACAAAAATAACTTTCACCCTGTTGTTGTTCCAGAAAGGGGCAGGTTACCATCTAGATCTGTTCTGGGTGGCTGTGCTGATGGTGGTGTGCTCCTTCATGGGTCTGCCGTGGTACGTGGCCGCCACAGTCATCTCCATCGCTCACATCGACAGCCTGAAGATGGAAACAGAAACGTCAGCTCCTGGAGAGCAGCCAAAGTTCCTGGGTGTGAGGTACGACTCGTACAGCGTGTGCACGTTAACACATAATGTACAGTATTCAGCTGCACCTGGAACCACGTAAAAAAAACACTGACATACTAACTGTTGTTTTTAGAGATTACTGCAATCCTGCCTAGGAATACTGCAGCATAACGTAAATCCTGTGGGAAAAATCTGTTCAATGACAGCTGAATGACAGTAAATAAAATTGCTCCTGTCATCTGAGTTTAGTTTAAATGATATGACAATTTATTTTGGCAACTAGTGCTAATGGACAGCTTATCAAAACCTCAAACAACCTTTGTGACTTTGACAAAACATTTTGTTTTCCCAAACAGGTTTTCCCTGTTTAATTTAAATTTAAATTTACTAATCTGGTACATGAAATATTTTAGACAGAAAATAGTGGGACACAGTGAAAGATTCACTTTGAACCAGCAATCCAGGAAAAGAATTTGGGTTTTATTAAGAGCTCAGAAAAAAAGATCAGGAGTTGCTCTGTCTGGTTGAAAATTAAACTGTACCTGACCTTCCACCAAATGTCACTGGTGTTTGTTTAGCACTTTGAGTTGTCCTGCAAAAAAAAAAAAACACACACACACACACACACACACACCCTGGATTAGAAACAGAAAATACGTCTTCTTAGAGGTAATGAACTGTAATAAGCTGATTTGGTTTATGAATTAAGCCAAACCTCAAATACATTTACACACTAGATTATCGTTTGACTGTTAATCCTGACTTGTAAAATGTTTACTGTCTCTGGTTAACGTCAGAGGGAGGTGGAGGAGATTACACCACCTCCATGAAGTGACAGAAACATTACATGAATCTCTCTCCTTAACTGGATTTTAAAGAAGCACTGTGAAAAGAACAAATCCCCTTTTCTGATGTTCTTTGAGGATCTATTTAGTGCAGTGAAGTCATGGTAATGTTACATGACGGTAAAGACATATTCTGATTGTCTTCCTGTTTTCAGAGTTGTATTTATTTAGTTTTCTTTCTGTGTCTGTCCTGCTGAGCCTCCTGATGTGTCAGCTGTAAGCTGAACTAACAAACTCAAACATCTACACCAACTCTGAACTTCATAAAAATGTTGGACTTGAGTTTGCTTTGGCTAAACTGGATGAGATTTGCTAAATGTTCCTGATAAAACTATTAACTAGGTAAAAGGGACTAAATCCATGTTTTGTTCTTGTAATAACTGTTTTTCAGAGAACAGAGGGTCACAGGTGTGTTAGTGTTCATCCTGACAGGACTGTCTGTGCTTATGTCTCCCATTTTAAAGGTAATAGTCAGATATTTATGTCTACTTTTGTTGTTAGTTTCAAGATGACTACAACTGGGGCATATTAAATGTGGCTTTGTAATAGACTGGTCTCTTATTGGCAATAATTATTATAGTCTCATACATAACACTAATATTTGACTATGAAACATAGTGAAAGGCTCTTTTTATTCACTATTCATGTGAAATACAAGCCACAATGTTGATTGTGAAGTTACTAGAAAAAAAAAAATCTACATTTATTTATCTTTCTTGGTAATAAAAATATCTAATATCTAATAATGATAATTATCAATAATTATCTGCTACATATTTTAGAGAAGACAGAACTCTCTTTCACTGTTTAAATTTTTATGTTTTCTTTTCATTTACTGCTCTTTTAGTTCATCCCTATGCCTGTGCTCTATGGAGTGTTCCTGTACATGGGAGTTGCCTCTCTAAATGGTGTGCAGGTATAAACTTTTTTATTCTTGAATGTGAGCAAAACAAATTTGTACTTTCTACTGGACACATTAAACCTGAACTGAAAGACGCCTCTGAGTGTCCGAGAAACAGTGAGAGTCTGTGTCTAGCTGCTCTTTTGACATGTACATCTTCTGTGTGTGTAGTTCATGGATCGTCTCAAGCTGCTTCTCATGCCAGCGAAACACCAGCCAGACCTCATTTACCTGCGACACGTTCCCCTCAGGAAAGTCCACCTCTTCACCTTCATCCAGATCCTCTGCTTGGCCCTGCTCTGGATCCTCAAGTCCACTGTGGCTGCCATCATATTCCCTGTCATGGTAGGAGACATTTAATTTAGGATGTGGCCTTAAGTCTTGCACTGATTGGAAACTTTCAGCTGTATCTCATGGCCTTCATCAACATTATGCTCAGTTGTCGTGTAGGGTTTGTTTGTTATCACTTGACCTCAGTGTGGATTTTTGGTCATGTGGTAACAAGTTTTCCATTAGTCCCTTAACACAACAATGGACTTGCCATTTAGAGGATGGATGGGAAAAAACTGTTACCTTGAGAATTGTTTATGAGTAATAAACTAGTGGTCACTGTTACCAAGTGGTCTTTTATATAATGCACACTCAAGATTTATTATGTAATTTATTGTACTTGTAAAGTTGTACTTTGTATTTTAGGAAGGAACTGACCTAGAAAGTCACTCACAAACTCTAACTCACATAGTTATGAAAAGGTTACGAGTGTATATATGTAAATAGTATTTCTCAAATGTTATGTTCTAATGTATTTATATATTAATAATCAGTTCACGAAATTGTCTTTTGCTCCAGTGGAGATGTATTAAAATGTACATATTTACAATAGAGATAAAAAATAACAATATCCAGTACTGTATTTAAACTTCATTTAAAGAGATGGTTTCAGCAGATCAGACTGATCTTTTTCTGGGGTCAACAAAAAACTCAAAAATCAACTCTCAGTCTATTCTGACTCTCTTTTGCTCTTAGATCCTTGCTCTGGTCGCTGTCAGGAAACTGATGGACTACATGTTCTCCCAGCATGACCTCAGCTTCCTGGATGATGTAATTCCTGAAAAGGACAAGAAAAAGAAGGAGGATGAGAAGAAAAAGAAAGAACTGGGCAGCACAGACAGCGATGCTGAAGACGTAAGGCATTTGGTTTTACAGTTTTCACACAAGTGGTCAGTCACAATGTCTTTTCTCAAGCCACAGGATGTATGATGCTCCTGACAGAAGCTCCTGCCCTGTGATTCTTACAGACCAGCAAAAATGTTTATCAGCTTGATTCTAGCTGCAACCAGAAATTTTGTCCTGTTATATTATGTTGCTTATGTATGTTTTATCCTTTGAGAACCAAGAAGGTTTAAAAATGGGCAGAAATATTCAAGATGCATTAACCCTAACTTGTATTTCCCATTTGTATGGTGATGCTAACTTACGACTCCAGCAGAGGCCCAGTCTCAGGTTGTGTGTTTCCTCTCTCCAACAGTCTGACTATCCTTACACTGAGAATGTTCCCAGCATTAAAATACCCATGGACATAATGGAGCAGGAACCCTTCTTAGGTGATAAGGCCTCTGACAGTGAGTAGACTTAAAAGCACCTGCAGAACCAGAGGAAAAACACTTTCCTCCTCATCATCTGCCTCACTCTTGCTGCTTCCTCATTCAGCCTGATGACTTCTCCTGTCACTAAAACATCAATGTTTACCTGTCGCTGCTCATCTCAAACTGCATGACAGTAACATGGGTTTTTCTGCTTTGCCTCTCTCTCCTTATCCTTTTTGCCAGGTCTGTAATTTTCCAAAACACGCATGAAATTAACATTTTCTTCCCCTGATTTGTTTTTCTCTTCATGTAGCGCAGTGAATTGGTCTAACCCTCTGCAGCTGAAGTCATCTGATATGCCCTGATTTCTTCCTTGTTTGAGCTAACCTGTTTTATCCTTCAGTTTATAATTTGAATTGGCCTGTTTCTATTGTACTGTCAATTCATGAGATTCATCTTATTGGAGAAAAAAAAAACACACACACACACAGCTATAATTTCAGTAATTGTAAAAGAACTTGTACAATTAGCACAACTACATCTAACTTTTGCCTCAACATTATTTAGCTGAAATAACAGGTCATGTTTCAGTGAAATTAGCTGCTGCTGTTTTTGTTTGGACTGAAAACCTGTCTGTAAGTCAATGGTCTGAATGGATGTCAAAACTGAAGGGGGACTGACAGATCAGTCTGCTCTGCTGGGATATATATTGGATTCACACTAACTCTGCTTCTTCTTTCTACAGGAGAGAAGTCTCAGTCATTGCTTGAACGACACACGTCGTGCTGAGCAGCTTCGCTACTACCAGGCCAACTACTTGTCCAGGTTAAGTGTGTGTGTGTATGTGTGTATGTGAGAGGGAGAGGGAGGGGGTGGATACAGGTGTTGTGTGCAGGCTCAATGCAGTGAGCAGGCCAGATTAAATGGTAAAGAGGGGCTGAGACAAAATATAATTGGCACCGATTTTCTTTTTAAATGCATTCATGACCATGGCATCAAATGTTGCAAAAGGTCAGAAGGCGAGCTAACTAGATAATATATAACGGTAGTCTGAACTTTAAAGGTCAGCTAGGCTAATTAGCTTACCTATGGCTAAACTGCATTTTTTTTTTCCTCCAGCTCAGACATCTCATGTTTCTCTCTTTGGACTTGAATGTTACTCAGAGGAAAAAAAAAACACTTTTGCTCCACAAAGTCAAATAGTTCAGTGCCATAAACTTTTAAATGCTTGCTTTCTTTAATAGTACTTTGTTTTGTGACAGTTCAGGGGCCAGAGGGAAGGAAGACGAGATTCATCAAAGGTTTTTGATGTAGGGGAGTTTAAAGGGGCTCTAATCGATAAACGCCAATTCGAAGACATTGTAAACGGGTCACTTGTAGTGATAAAACTGCAGAGATTGTAACGTCACTATTTCAGCTCACTCACCTCTTGGCAGACAGCTGCTCTCCAAGAAAAACCCACCGTACACCACCTGCAACAACAGAGACATGGTTAGAAAGAAGCTGGTGAACATGGAGCTTTTAGCAGCTAAAAAGTAACATTTTTCAAAATCAGAGTGAAGACTTGGAAATAACAGATTAGCATTTGGTAAATGATCCATTATGTTAGATCCTTCTTAAGGCAAATGACAAACCTGTGTAATCTGCACTGCTGCACAAGTTGCAAATATTTGAAGCAATGATTATGATGCTCAAGAAGAGGATTATGTTTCCTCATCATGCACACAACCTGTCCTGATGACCAGGATCCATGGGTCAGATGCACACGGTCCCATTTTGTTCTGTCTGATGTACAATTGTAACTGAGCTGATGAAAGAGGATTAGTGTTCGGAACAATGTGTGAAAAGCAGCTGTGATCACAGGACATTGTGATGTAAAGCTTATAAGGTTGTTTTTTTTTGGTCTTCAGCTGGAAACGTCAGACTGACTGGTTGGATTTTGGTCATGATTGGTGACTTTAAATATTGTATTGATAGAACAAAACAGACTGAAAAATTCTTCTTCAGCTGTTGCCAATCTGAACTGATTTTTCATTAGAACTATTTTCTTTAAGTCAAAAATTTGCCTAAAACCAACACAGCAACAGTTTCAAGTGGCTCTGCACTGATGGAAAAACAGACTTTATCTCCTTTCCAAACCGGAAGTAGCAACAAACAGATCGGAAATCAGAACTGTGAAATTAGATAGAGAGCTCGGGCATTTCAGTGGTCTGGGCACGTGTCCATTAGTCGGTGACACTGGACTGGGCATGCATCACTGTGATGCCATTATTCTGCCTCCCCGCCTCTAAAATTAATCCTGTCCCACTAAGATTGAAACCAAATTGCTTTGAGCTCCAATGACCCCAGGAACCATCAAACCTTGATCAGTGGTTATGTTACTGCAATGCCTCGAGAGACAAAAACACGTGTAACATGCAACAATTACTGACAGAAAATTAATCTGCAACTATTTTTGTTTTTTAAATGTGAGATTTTGACGGTTCCTAAGGGAAGCCAACATTTTTCACTGTTCTGCCACTTTGTAAATACAATGATTTAACAGGTAACTGAGAAAACATTAGCCTGTCTCCACTGTGTGCCCATCATGCATTAGCATATATTGGGATCACACAGTTACAACTAGTTTCTCTAAAAGACAATTAAGCTTCAAATCCCCAAAGATTCTTCTAACCTTCTGGAAAATATTATAACTTTTTGAAGGTAATATTTCTTAACTTCAGTACAGTTTTGAATGTAGGACTTAAGAGTATTTTTATACTGTGGTAGGATCTGAGTACTTCTTCCATCACTGGCTACAACACATCGCAGCAAACGTCCTAACAGTGGCTGTATTTGTCTTCCAGCCCTGAGATGAGTCCGCTGAAGTCTGTGCCTCAAATTAGAATCGACATGGACCCAGACGACGATACTTCGTTCTACTGGAAGAGCAGAGGCTCGGAGACATCTCTGTAGAGGACCAGACCACAGCCAAGCAACTTGCAACAGCCGACATACACAAAACAGAATGCACTAAGTAAAAGCAGTCTAACACGACAGATAGAATAAAGAAAACAAAACCTTTTTTTCTATTAATGAAGCTATTTTAAAGTATTTCTTTCTTCGCACTCCTCTCTCATCATCCAGCTCCACAGTAAACAGCCTACTGGTAACTGTAATTCCTTACTACTCTTCTATGCAACTCCTCTCACATGTCTCTGATCAACGGTAAATGTCGCAGCTCTCTGACCATGCATGGAGTGCACTCCCTGCTGTTTTTATATCAATATAAATAAATATATATATATATATACTTTTTATATAAATTCAATTTCTCTAATAACATTTTCCTGTAGCAGGAAAATTGTTTTTATAGCTCTACCTCTTGTTTTAGATTAAATGCTTACGAACAAATGCAATGTTGATTTTTGACACAGCATGGGGTTTTGATATTTTCCCTCTGTCCTGTTGTCAAGGTGAAATGATTCAAAAGATTCACTGTACTATAGCTTGTGAAGGAACTGTGTGCAAATAGACATTTTAAGTTAAATAACAGTTAACATTTGTATGTGCAGATGAGGTAAATATTTTATTACTTTTGATGCGGTTTTGATTGCTACACTTTATAATTTTCTGAAATGTTTTTTTTTTTTTTTTAATGATTATGTTTATATGTTGGTAACCCTGTTTGTGTCCTTAGAAAACAGTTCAGCGATACATTAATCATCAGATTTTCCTCAAACAATAACTAGGACTCCATATCATAAAACTGCTTGTGCTGCACAAACTACTTTACCTAAGTGACTTTTAAGACATCGATCCAGACTGGTGACACTAGGACAAGTGATAAGAAGGGAATCAAATCTATGTGTTCTCTGGGAAGAAGGACACAGGTTTATTTCTTTTGGTCTCAGCTGCTGTTGGAATTATCTGATGTGAAAATGGAATCAAGATTTTTTTTGTTTATATGTTAAAGAATATCTTTGTTCAGTTCTATTCTAACACACTACTCACATGCTCATTCTGTATGTACACTAAGGTGGTTAGTTGTTGCTGTAGTTATTCCTCCTCGCTGTAGTACGCTGCACTGTCAAAGATGAGGCACTAAATTCACATTGGAATCAGCTTATTGCAGATAAATCGCTATCTCAGTATGTGTGTGCAAGAAGAATGAGAAGAGTTTGCTGAACTGAAAAGCCAAATTATAGAAAGTTACACAAATGTTTAGTATTAATACCTTGACGATATGCATATATATATTGTCTTGTGTCACTGTGTCTTTTTTAAACTCCTAAATACTGGAATCATTGGTTGAGCTATTTTCTCCTTGTTCTGTGCAAAAATGCATTTTTCAGCTTAGCTAAAGCTAATCTGAGCCTTTAGCTGAGTGTCTCAGTCTTCAATTTTTCCCTGTAAATTTATAATAATCCAGCTAATTTAGATCTTTCCAAGTAGGATTTGGTAATCCTGTATTATAGATTTATCTTGCACAAATGTGTGCTCTTATTTTGAAACTACATGAGCAAAGGGCTGAACGGCCACCTGGCTCGTTTGGCACTTTGCCTACAGAGATCACATTTTTATTTCTTTCCAAAACATTTAATTATGATGCACCAACAATGAGTCTTAACTAACATCTTGTTTTTTTGGTGGGATTTGGTGGTGCCTTTAGGGAGCTGCTCCAGATTTTAAGAACAGTGTGTGCAACAAATATATATGCAACTGAACAAACTCTCTGCTACAGCTCAGTGACTGAACACTTAAGAGGGAAATTTGTCCTGAAAAGACTGAAGGCACCCATATGATTTGTCTAGTTTAGGTTGTTAATTTCAACTGAACTTAAAAATGCATTTTTACACAGAAAGAGCACTGTGAACTTTGACCTCCATCTTTTCAGGCGTCAGGAAGGTATGGAGTTATGTCCATTACTAGGAGGAAGCATAATTACAGCAACGCATAACTTACTCATAAAAAACATACGCTGTATAGCATGTGACAAGCAAATCAAAAGTTGTTTTTAGGACTTAGTTTGCTAAAATGAGGCACGCGATGTAGAATCCCTATAATCACTCCAAGTGAGACTCCTCGATCTGACAGCCGGACTTTCATTGGCCAGTAGTACCTACAGGACAACGAGCCAGAACGGCTTCTTAAGCACTGTTTCTCACTGTAGTGTCCCCGCTGTATTTCTAAAGGGCACACTGAAGCACTTCTCACTTTGATTTTGAAGTAAACAGGAAGTCTTCACTGTTTTAAACACCATTGTAGAAACTACATGAACGAGCCACCTTCTTTCTCTGTAAATCATGTACATAAAGACATGCAGGCTCAAGTTACTCTGCACTGTCACGGTGGCTGTGTTTAAATTTTTGCAGTTCATCGGCACAAAGACAACGTAATTTAGACTCCACGTCAGTGTGATTAGCCATGTGACTGAACGTCGAGGACATGTCCTATGGGAACTTGTTAGATTTCAGTATGTCGTTCTGTGTCAGCATGTCCAACAAAAGTCTACAACATGAAATGAAAAACTTGTCGATGTTAATTTTAGCCTATGGAATACTACTTTTTTTTTTATTATTAACTTTTGGTGATTTTATTTTTTTTTAGAACAGCTGAAATGGTTTATTTTAGAATTTATATTTTTCAAATGAAGTGGACATTGAAAATAAAGAGTTATCAAAGTGATAGTGTCCTGCTTTGCTTCTCAGTCTGTGTGGACAAATCTAACACCTGAGAGGAAATATGAATTAAAAGCTAAACCATGTTTACAACAGAAACAGTTTTAGCTGAAGGAAGGAAAATTACATCAGTAAAGTGATGTTTAAGTAGAGTAAATTAAAACTATTAATTTGGACTGAAACTAGTCAATATTTTTACTAACTTGCCATCTTTAATTAGTGATAATGGTTCTAAAAGTGATTTCCTGACTTTACCATTTAAAGTGATTTAGTTTAAATGGTTTTGTGTCTTTAAGGGTCCGGGGGGTGGGTGTTAATAATTTAAATTGTAGCTGTTGCTTATAAATATCAATCACATACAAAAAGATAAAAAGCTAAATTGCCTTAACATAACATGAGGCTATCAGGTCTTTTTAGTTAAGTTATGACAACCTTTCTGAGCATGTTATGAAACAACTGTCCATATTATAGTAACAGCTGAGAGAACTATGAACCTATTTTACTTTACTTACTTACTAAAACAGACTATTCCCACCTAACAAGCAAGGGTCTGAATAGCTCTGTACATTAAGTATTTCTGTTTTTGATTTTTAGTATAGTGCAATTAAGTGCAAAAGTGTCATTTGGTTTATTGATTAATGGAATCCTGCAGTCACTGTAAAGGATCCTGTCAACAGACCAGTTCCTCATTTCTAACTCAGTGGCTCCATCTTGTGTCAGCGCAGCAGCTTTACAGCTCAAAGACATATCTTTTACCTCAGCACTAAAGCACTACTATACTGTACTATTATCATCAGGGCTAGTACTACTGCTATCACTACCACTATTAACCATTACCACCACCACTACTACAGTACAATTACTACTACTGATGCTAATACACCTCCACCATTACTACCAAGACTGACAATACTACTACCACCATTACTACTGCAAATATCACCAACACCACCAGTACAACTGTACTATTACCAGCACTCAAACTTATACAGTACTACTAGTATTACAATTATCACTACCACCTCCAGTAGTGAAAATACTGACACATAGCATTATCAATCCCTACAAATCACAATAGTACTAGTACTTCAACCACCAACCACCACTACTACTCATTACAATGAACTACTAACTTGGTGGCAATAACATCAGTTTACTTTGCAGTGCAATAAAGACTTTCATTTGCATATCAATGACAGTACTGACATGTGGTTAACTAGTTACTGAACTTGAAAAAAAAAAGTCATTTAAAAGTAAATATTGTGCAGGAAAATGTGCAGAAAATAGCCCTCAAACAAAAAACACAAATCCCCTGTGAGAACCACTTTAGCAGAGATATAAAAGGAAACTGCTCTTTGTTTCCACTACTAGAGTGTAGTAGTTTCCACTATACATGCACATATATGTATATGAATCAGAAACTGAGCAACAGACAGAAAGTGGATGTGGATCAGGAGTTGAAGAGGAGGGCAGAGGACACTGATAGACAAATAAATAACAGGAAAGCATTCATTTGTGGCTACCCTGACAGCCAAGTCATGTCAGCAGGCAACATCTACTTTTACATTTTGCATGTATGCTGTCAGTGGTTCAGGTTTCTTGTCTCCCTCTGTGTCTGCTTATTGATTGCTTCACTGTGACCCATGGTCATAACTAAGAGGTTAGATCAGGTCTAACATGTTACTCTAAACTCTAATTTAATTAACTTTTAGCAGTTTTAATGCTTAATGAATAATAGCTTTATAGAAGCAATGTACTAAAAAAAATGTAAGCTCTATTAAACACATGAACATGTCACAAATGTACTGTTTATTAATATAATATGGTTTTCAGACAACACAGACAGTAATTCAGCACATTTTCACAGTCTCAGTGAAACAACAGAAAACAATTAAGTAAGACCTACTAACATTTTTATCACTTGTTACTAGTCCTAGCTTCATCCCCAGATGCTGGAGATAAAGTGTTTGAGAAGAAGCTTCTGGATATTTCTGCTGCTGCTGTGTTTAAAAAGAGCTTTGCTTCCTTTATCTTCCTCCCTTATCTCTGTCTTGCTCTGCATGATCACAATGAACAACTCAATGTGCAGCTTCACGGACTGAGCTACATTCATCACAACAAACCAGTCATCAATCAACTTATGACAGTTTTGAAGAAGTAAAACTAGTAAATCTGAAGAAGGAATAAATAGGATGTACTCTAGGAGTAAATCTGAAGAAGTCAGATTGACATAGTGTCTACATCATGGGCGTTAGCTTTTATGGATCTTTGTTTTTTTTCTTGTTTTGCATATTGGTCCTGGAAGAATAATTTTACCATTATGGGATTTATTCTTGTTGACTGGTTGGACATTAAACTGAAAAGTTAGTTATATGTGATTAATATTTCCTTCCTTCACATGACTGAAGGGAAGTAACAGGATGCAGTTTTTTTTTTTTTTCCTTCAAAATGAGCCATATGAATTTTCCTGCCTGGCGCCGCAGGAACACAACAGGACTGCAGTTAATAATCATTATGTTTATGTTGACTTGATTCATTATATTGTCAATATAAAAATAGCAGAAAAAAAATGCCTTTAAATTGCTTGTCTCAATTATGTTCAACTTATAAGGATATGAAATGTAGAAAAACAATCTTTCATTCATTCATTCATTCATCCATCACCTGACAATTATTTGATTTTTGTGTTTGAATAATTACTTATTTAAATTAATTGATTCAGCTCTACATATTACTATGACAATTATGTAAATTACCATTTTCTTGTGGGTGAAGTACATTTACTCAAGTGCTCTATTTAATGGTTCAATGTGTATTATTTAGAATATATATATTTAGGGTAATTGAATATAATTTTCATACATGTGTTGGAACAACTTTCAGTCCAATTTTGAGGTACTTTGCTTGCGTATCTCACAGTAATTAAAAGAGCTTCTTCACTACATATATTCCACTGATTGGTACGTTTCAGATCAATATTTTATTTTAAAATATAGATCTTAAATATATATTTTATTTTTTATACATCTTATAAAATACAAACCTTACAAAAAGCAGCCGATTTGAGAATTCTAACGGTTGCACCAAACAAACATTCCCCCTCTGTCAAAAAGACCAGAAAAATGGACAGTAATCATAAACAGAATCTGCCCAAAGGGAAAGATCAACAAAGACAAGAACCACCTCAGGCCCAGTGAACAGCAGAATAACCAGGACTAAAGGAAATAGTCATATAACCTTGGATTGACATAAAAAATGACATCAATACTAATTGCAAAGGAATTATGACAAAGATGGACAAAGAAGTGTCTTCAATGATGCAAAAAAGGACAAAAGGAGGTGAACAGGTAAAAGAAATGAGAGTCGACAGTGACCATGGCAACGTCCTTTCTCAATGAATAAGAATCTGGCAGATGTCACAGGCCTGACTAACATATTTATGTTTTAATTTAACAAAATCTCAATTTCAAGAGTGTACTGAATATTCAGGAAAGTGAAACAGTAGTTTACACCCTGTGAGATTTTGACACTAGACTAGCAACTCAATATTTAAAATACATCAATAAGCTGCATGTTCTTTCATTACTACAAACATTCACACTCCACATAAATATCCTGCTGCCCACAATATTCACTAGGACGTCAAATGTGGATTAATCGATCGCTGAACAATGAAAAATAGTCTCCAACAAATACATTGTTTAGTCCAGTTTCTGTTAGTTCAGAGTCTGTTAAGAAATTAAAAGCCCATCTGTTTAAGGAAATGACAGTGCCACACTGGCAGCATGGCTCAGTGGCAACATCAGTCAGTGTTAATTTGAAATATTAGTATGCTAACAGGCTAATCTAAGTGAGCATATTTGCATGCTGATGTAGCAATGGCCATAAGCACCAGTGTGCTAAAGTCCAGCATCACAGAGCTGTACATGCTCAGGTTTGTTAAAAACGTCCTGTGTGAAAAAGATTAATGTCTTCAGGAGGAAACAATGGGTTTGGGAGAATCACAGATTGGCTGGGGATGCTGGAGAATACTAAGACTGGACTCACACACTGCTGGTGTTTGTCTTGTAGAATCAGTTAACAAGAAAAACACAGGTGTACAGCTGAGGGAGTCCTAGCCTTCACCAACATGTTTAAATTTAACTAATAGTTGGAAGTGTGTTTAATCAGGTACATTTCCTGGGTACAAAGATCAACATAACATCATGACCACCTGCCTAATACTGTGTACACAGATTGGCACTTGTGTTACTCTGCAGCTCACTGTGCATCATCTGTGAATATGTTTGCTTTTATAGTTCTACTGTCAGGAAGACCAAACCTCAGTCTGCCATTCAGTGAAAAACAGATGGAAAAGGAGTGAAAACTGTGATTATGAGGACTACAGCTGCTAAACGACTCTCTTCATAGAAACCAATTATAGACTAGTTCTCATTTTCAACAATTTTAACCAAGATTCAAACAAACAAACCAAGATTCTTTCTGGAAAGACTGAATGAAAATTAAACGTTAAATCCAGTGAGCAGTGGCAGTATATACTCAAAAGTTAAAAGGGAGCTGCAACCTTTAAGTAAACATATTGCACACCAATGCAAATAATTATAATCCTATAAAATACCATTATGTCGGTAGTTTATATTTTGATGAAAATACTCTTGTATTTCTACTCATGTAAAACCCTGAACAGAGGACTGAACAGAATATTTCTTTGTGTGGGAACGTTTCTTGAAGAACAGATCTCAATATGTCTTTCAGAGCTGAATGTAACCAGATACAGTTGAGCTAGATTTTTTATTTTAACGAAAGATGAGCACACAGCAACCATAAAACTAACCCACCAACAAACAGCTTCATGTGGCCCTAAGCTGTTAATAATTAACACGTGTTTCACTGAACATTTGTTTCTTCAGCTTGCAATTACATTAAGCTCAACTAATCAGATTAAAGCAGCACTGCTCCCTGAGAAATGTCACATAACTTTCCATCTGACGTGCTCAGGTAAACAACCAAATAACATTCGTGTGATCTGGGATGGATGGAGAGGGCTGGTTGTACAGTTTGTCTGCTCACTTGTAAAGAAAGCACCCCTGAACTTCAGCTGCTGCAAAGATACCAACGATTTATATCGGTGTCACAGCTTTTGAGCATGAGGCATGCCTTTGTTTTGTTTATTCCTTTCACAGCAAAGACTGTGAGAGAGTGCGCTGTCACAAAATTCAAGCCCGGCTGGATGCACAGATATTCAGTTCAACCAGTGAACCCAGATGGCACATGGGGCCCTAAGGACAAGAAAGAGGGAACCAGCACAATTCATTTCTCCACACTCCTGGTGCTCTAATATGCTCAGAAGCTTCTTGTTGTTAATTTACTTCACTGTCAGCGATTCAAACTAAAGATTGCACTGCATGCTTCACATATTGTGTGTGTGTCATTGTCTTCATCCTCCTTCCCAGGTTACTGCCTAGTCTGTCTCTGCCTGTAGTTCAGTTGTACAACGTTCAGTCTGCAGCTACAGAGAAAGTCAAGAACCAAGCAGGTAACAGATCAAATGTTTACACCTCTACAATTCAATAAGATGAAAAGCCAGAGAGACAACTAAGATGTTTACTGTACCACAACAGAATAAACAGAGAAGTCAGTGGATCAATAATAAAAAAAAGAGATTTACTGCCCCTGGACATGTGTCTCTATGGATATACAGGACTGTTGATCAACAGAAGTGAAGCTTTCCTGGCCTCTTTTTTTCCAAACTTCAATGTCTGTCCCTATGCCTATTCTCCTGAAAATACATAAGCTTAATTTATTTTGTTCATTTTCAAGAAGACCATCAGTGATTTGGCATTTTTGCTTGGATCATGCTGTATAAATTAGGAAAGGCAACGGGACATCTGAGTAACGGCATGCCATGTAGACTGAAATTTAAAATGTACAAACTTGTGAGGCTTTTTTTTTCACTCTCCTACATCTGAAGTGTCTACAGCAATGCTAGCAGCTCTAAGAGCCTCTGCTTAGGCACAGCGATGCTTTGAGCTAAGTGCTAATATTAGCATACTGATGTGCTTACACATCTGTCCAGGGTGTCTGCTGGGATTAGCTTCAGCTCCCTGACAACCCTGTGGCAGGATAAAAAGCATAGATAATGGATGGATATGCTCACAAATTAGATATTTTTAACTTTTTAGGATCGTGGCTTGTCATCCTAATATTAGCTCATTAGCAATAATTTGATCATAAACAAAAAAACAGATTAAAAAAAAAAAAATTAAGAAATTACCAAAAGATTCAGAAAGCATTACACTCTCAGGAGTGGTAAATTGACTGTTTATCTAAAATGTTAATCTTAAACTTCTTTGCTGGCGCTGCCTGAATCTACAATGAAACCAGGATCAAATGGTTGAATTTAGTCCTGTTTTGGAAGAAAAGGTAGGAAGAATAAACCTCAGCAACCAAAAGACCACAGAGGCTTCCAACCACAGCTTAATGTGCTGCAGATGTGCATCAGTCTAACATTCTGACCCCTTATATACAGCACAGAGGATCTGAAACTCTCCTGGGAAAAACCCTGTTTAGACATGGTGTGGATATGGCATTGGAGGAGACTAGTTCCAGGCAATAATATTTGGCCTTTAAAAAAAGAAAAAAAAGAAAGTTTCCACTTCTTCTATGAAAGGAAAAAATAAAATCCTAATATTAGCTCATTAGTCGTAAACCATGGCCTATTTCAATTCTAATCTCGAATTAGGCTTTCATTTATGTGTGCCATTTACCGGCAAATTGTCTACCATTATAGACAATTTTATCAAATTTAAAGTGAAACTGTTTTATTAGGGAAAGTGTTAATCCATACTATGTGTTCATCACCTTTTTCGGAGTTCCTGCTTGGACACATGAAATGAATGACAGTGTAGAAATCAATGTTATACAACATGGGATTGTTGTATAACAGATTAGTGAGAAATGTCAAGTCAATTCGAAGAATAAGGAACATACAGAGTCAACTACTAAATGATCTATTTAAAAAAAAAAAAAAAAGGAAAAAATGAATATTATTATCACACGCTCACTCAGCAGATAAACCACTGTGCTATTTTACATTTAGCTGTGAAAATGTTCCAGCTGGCTGTCACCCACCAATCTGTCACTTCACTGATTCACCTCCTGAATCCAGCAGGACTTCAGAGCTGAGAAGTGATTTTCACTGCGGGTTACTGCCCTGCTTGAAAAATTATTTATTTTCCTTTTTAATCAAATTTTATGAAGTTTGAGAAATTCATACACACTACTGCAAATCATGTTTATAGAGTCTATAAAGTATATATTTTCATCTGCATATTTAACGTTATCATTTTCCTCTGTAATATTCATTAAAAAAAAATAAAAAACAGCATGTTACATAATGCAGTGTTAAAATCTGGTATAGCTACAGGTTGAACTCAAAAATACAGCAAAATATGACACAAACACAGCTAAAGCACAGGACTGGCACCTCCATGGAGAAAAACACTCACGTCACTCCTATATAACCACCAGGCATGATTCAGAAACCACAGAATTTATCAAAAATCTCTGACGACTGCCAACTAAAAATGCTTAAGATAAGCAATTTATATTGATTAAGTAAACAAATAAATAAATGAATAAAACTTGAAGCATCAACCACAGCTGATGGAAACATCTGTTTTCCTGATATAGAAGTAACTTAACTGAACTTTTGGTTCTTTCTGTTGCCCCTTCGGCCTTTCAGCGACCATAAGGCTCTGAAATGAAATTTCAGGCTGGATCATTGGATTGACTGACATTTTGTTGTCCCCACGGGATAAATCCTACTGACTTTAGAATCTGACTTTAGCGCAAACATGAGGTTGACATTTGTTGTTTTGAGTTTGTTTTTAATTTGACATTTACAAGCCCGTTAACCATCAGTATGCTAACTGAGATATACAAGCATTTAGTGAAAAGTACTCCTGTACCTCTTTTATTGTTGTTTTATACTGTTGTAGTGCCTTGAGTGTAAGAAAGGCACATTATAAATAAAATATATCATTATTGTTATTATTATTATTATTATTATTAATAAGAGTACAACATTACAGTGCTGCTAACATGGCTGCAGGCTCTTGTTTTGCTAGTTTTCACACCTTCTGTTATGATACATTTGCTGTTGGTTTAAACGCAATCCAATACTAAAGAGTTCTGCAAAAATGTCTTTCTTGGGGGATTTATGAGTTTAACATGCTCCTGTGACTACTTCAGGAATGTGTGTGAATATGTGAAGCTTTAGTTTTGCTGTAATAAAATGTTAATGTAGTTTGTTGTGCTCTGTTATTTCTCCATTCAAGCACTTTACTTTGAAAAGGTTGCAAATAACTAAAAAGACCCACAAGTGTTTTTACTTCTTTAATCAGTAGAAATTGTAATCTTGAAGGTTAAAGCTCTCAGCAAAGGCCTGTGTTATCTTAAACTATATACAGACAAATCTTGACTAGAAGTGTGGCAGATTAAACACCTGTGCTTCACATTCATTTAAAATACCTTATAGGAAGGTTTGATGGTGCTTTGCAATTGGCATGAGCCATATTATAAAGTGTTGTGAGAAATCTCTGCATTCACTATTTATTAATGTGAAGAGGCTTTCAGCAGCAGGACAGCACTTCTAAAATGCAGCAGAACCACCTCGAGCTACTGAACAATGGGACGATAGATGTTCAATAGGAACAGAGAGACAACAGTGAATGAACTCACTGTTCATTTCCTTCCTTTCTCTCTTCAATGATACAACCTATAAACAGCTGTAAAAGTTTTCATGCATCACATTACCTCCTGCACTGATTACTAAAAGAACAAATCATCATAAATTGCTCATCTGTGTCATATTCATCAAAATTAAGGTTGTAATGGAAAAATGAGTTTCAATGATTGATTATTGCTACTGATTATGATTTTTATTCTTTCTTACTGTATTCTTGGTTTTTCAGATTTCACAGGTTTTCATTTACAGGTTGATTCATAGAGTTCACTAAGGCTCATGTGTTTTTCATAATCATATCTGATGTTTATGTTCTTCCTGACCCAGTATAGTCTGACACTAAGGGACACAGTGTCACATCTCAAGGATGTTGGTGAGGAGGATCTGGGAGAAAGTTTCTTTAGGACACCAGGAAGGGACAAGTATAAGAGAGCACGCCCAGGATGGAGGGTTAACTGTCAAATGAGAATATAGAGTTTTAGAATATAGCCTTACTAGGGAATCACTTTGTAGAACAATAGGGAAGTACAGACTTATCTGATTATGTGAGTGATTATTTGCATTTACTTTGCATGTCTGTATAAGTAGAAAGGAGCTGAGCAACCGAGGAACAACTGGGGAAGACTCTGATCAATAACAGGAGCTGAGCAACCGGGGAACAACTGGGGAAGACTGATCAATAACAGGAGCTGAGCAACCGGTGAACAACTGGGGAAGACTCTGATCAATAACAGGAGCTGAGAAACTGGGGAACAACTGGGGAAGACTCTGATCAATTGTGTTCTATTCTGTTATGCTCCTTTCTTGCAAGAAATATATTCTGAAAAGACAATCTGTCTGCACTCTCTTTATTGCTCATCCAACGGTTTTTGCCACAAGGTATAACTGAATTCTCTAATAAACATTTCTATTTTCTGTAAACACTTTTAATAGCTTGAATGAGTCCAGTGATTTTTGAGTTTGTTCATGGTTGAAGCATTTTTAATACAGACTGAAAATTTCAGTTCACTTTCAATGTCGAACCGAAACAATGACCTTTGCCTAACCTGAAAAAAAAAAACTGCTGAGGAGGACAGACATGAGTCATAATGAAAGGATTTTAATCCAAGATTAAAGAAGTCCAAACTTCCACCCAACTACCTCTCTGTGACTCCAGGGCCATTTGTAAATGAAATCACTCAAAGAAACACTGCTTGTGAATTGAACCCATGCAGTGAGTATTAAACATAACTGAAAAAACAAATTTCCTGCTGATGAAGACAGCTGAAAATGTGATGAATGAGGCATTAAACCGGAATTGTGGCTTTAATTTTGATGGATTGGTGAAACAGGCCTGTACCTCACTACAGGTTGTTAGTACAGGTTGTTAAATTAGAGGACAAGTCTGAACAGAAGCACAGATGGCATTAACATTTGTCAGAAGGTGTTAGGCCATAACATGTGTAGAAGATTAAAATGGATGAGGAAAAAAAAAATATAAGGAACAAACAAATTAAAATAAATGTAATAAAAAAAAACATAAATGGACAATTATTTAGCTTTTCCTACAATAGACTGGCAATCTGTCCAGGGTGGACGCTACATCTCTCACAGTGTTAGCCATGACCCTCATTCTGCTTTACGCAGTTTTAAATTTTTTTTTGCTGTGGAATTACTACAACGCCCCTATCCTTTCACTGACCACTCTACATTTCTCTCAAGCCTCAAATAAACATGGACATATGTAGTAATCACTGAAAACAGCAGAATCTACTGATTACAGAACTATGTGCTGTATGTGGTATATGTGGGGGCACAGAGACTGTGACAGTCTTGTACCACTACTGGTCCATTTCTTACACGTGTACTGTATTAATTAAATATTCATTAGCTAATGTGAAGAATCCATATTACTGTTATTGCACAGATTGCCAGTCAATTAAAGCAATTTAATTAGACAATTTGAAAAAAACTGACTGTGCAAGTTAAGAGCACTTTAAACTGTGTGATTGTGTTACCTAAACTCTGTTTAATTTACATGTATGTGTCAGGTCAGGTCCAGATTTCATTTAGAGATAACTGCAGATAACAGGTTGGGTCCAAGATGGAGCTTTGTGGGTGCAGGTTTGAAAAATGGAAATGGTTTATAGCTGTATTTTCTATTTTGTTGTTTTGTTCTAAGTGTTCTTGGGTCAACATTGGCAGTCTGCACCACACATTAGTCTGCCTTTCTAAACACCCCAAGAAGCTGAGACCTGCGACCATGTATTCAGAAACAAAGACATTCTGGGAATCTGAGGTGTCAGTTAAAGACATGTCAGTTGTCCCAAAAGTGGAGACTAAAGACCAAAACATGAACATGACTTCACCATCTGGACTTCCTGATAATGGAACTATGTGCTTGTTCAGACTGGCATCTTTTAAATTTCTCCCCTTCCAATTACTTTTTTCTTTTCTTTCAAATTAGCAGACTGTAGCATAATTTTGTGGTTTATTTTTTATTCAGCTTTGCTCACCGTTGACAGTTTCATTATTTCACAGAAACATTCATCTTTCACCAGAGTACCAATTTGTGAAAGAACTAAAAACAACACACAAAAAATGTTGTCTCATTTTGAGCATGTGCATTTCTTATCTGAGCTGAAACCTAAAGAAGACATTGATGAATGATCCTCCTGTGAGGATTTAAGGGGCAAAACAGAGGAGAAGGATTTCCAGTGGGACTTAGGTGCCTCATGTGAAACTGCTCTTATTTATTACATAACCTTCTGGTTTTTACACTGATATTTCCATTTCAAAGGTTAGCAGTAGCTCCTGATTTCTGTCAGATAAGGTGTGAGATCACCATGGTTGCAGTGGGGCAGCAATTAAATCCATGTACCATGATCACATCACTACTGCATCCCTTTTGCTGTTCCAGTTTGACTTTGAACAAAAATGAATCCGAGAGACGTAATGACAGGAGAACATTACCTGTGCTCTCACAGAGGCTTAAAGTATAACGATATCAGCACTCGCTCCAAGTTATTGAGTACCATCCTTTTTCATTGCAGATTATCAAGCAAACTGAGGTTTGCAAAAAATGCAATGACACCTTTATTTGATAAAGGGAAATTAAAGCCTTTATCATGATGTACTAATACCTATTATTGACCATCTTATTTATCATTGAGAACTACTGAACTACCTCCAGTATGCACAACACAAGCTTGGTGTAATGAGGTCAGAGCTTGCGTGCATTTGTCCAAATGAATGCAGGAGCAGGGATAGAATTTGCGATGCTGATGAACCTCAGGCTCTGGGCAAACAACCTTTCAGGTGTTTAGAGGCAGATATGTCAGTTGGTTTTGGAGGAACTCAACCTTGATGTCTGTGCCAATCAAGATCCATATTTTGTTACTGCTGTGCACTTTCGGGACCTCACTTTGCAGAAATAAGACTTAAGACTCAAGTTTATAAATGTGCAAAGGATAAAGACAATCTGAAGGAAAGTAACTAATAGTCATACCTCTCATGAATACTATGAATATGTAACAGAGTGCATAAAGAATCCAGTGATAAATGTGTATCTGAAGCTGGCTATTTCACACATCATGTGTACAATGAGATACACCACTTTGTGCTAAAGGCTTCTAAACATCCTAAAATTCTGTTTAATAAGCATTTGTGTTGTGTTAATGTTTTCCCCTCAGCCCGACGGTCAGAAATAGATCTTCATTTGTTTTAAAAGAAAACAGCCGAGTGAATTATTTGATTTTCTGTCAAAACTCAATCATCAGAGACAGTCTATAAAAGTTCAATTAGCTTATTAAACTCTCCATCAGTCTTGGCCCCAAAACACTTTCTACCAACTCACAACTCAACACTGCAGTGTGAATTTACCTAAAAAGAAAACACTAGTCACAGAGCCCAAGTAGTTGAAAAATGTGATGCTTTTCAAACAATCCCAGCTGTATTGGACCACTCCCACTCCCTGTGCATATAAAACACTGCTATTCTCAGTGTTCACCCTTTGGGGAAAAAAAGCCAAAGCTGTACCCATCAGCATCGCAGGATGTCTGTCAAGTATGGTGGCACACTGCTTTGTTGTTACCATGGAGACTTTCATCCACACTGGCATTGGAATAAGGTTCTGGTCCTATACCATCAATATACACCTTTCTGGCAAAAAGATCTAGTTTGTCTGACTTGAAAGGATAAATAAGCAACTAGGCCACTTAGAATACCTTCAGTATGAGTTTGTTCAAACTTGACAATATGTCTAGAAGCATATGTTTCTAGACATATGTTTATTAGTTTTACCAATAACTATTTTTATCATTACCAAATATTTGAACACAAAGAGAGCTTCAAAAAGCAACGTGCTCCTTCATTCGTCACTTTTCTACAAAACTGTGTAATCAAAAATGTTTTTTTCTTAAGTAATAAACATTAAACAAGAAACAGCTGACAACATTTAAGCCAATTTAAGACAAAACAGGCAGCAGCAGAAAAAGGGGAAAATGAGTCTGATATAAAAAAAAAAAAATAACTAAACATTGCAATGACAATGACATGTGTCCCCACTCTTATCAATACAGGGTAAGAAACAGAAACAGAAGAACAAATAAACATGCATGGATCCACTCCAACACACTCAAATTTGTATTCAAATCCATGGAGAAAGTTTGAAAACTCAACCTTTCTCAGATCTGCCTGCAGGCACTTTATTACTTCAAACAACACCATGAATCGTGTTTTCAACAACTGCTGAATGATCATGTCTCTCAAAACTCTATCCATTCATCAGAATGTGAAATTTCAGCTGATTTAGATTCAAGAATACAGCATTACCCGAGTGTCAATGTTTATTTTGGGTGGATTTTTCCATCATTACATTATCTTTAACCTCCTCACATTGGTTTATTATTTTACTCAACATAAGACTATCGTATATATGTTGCTGTTTTTCTCACTTTATGTGTCTGGTTAGCTATTTGTTGTCCCTCCCCACTTAATGTATTTTTCAAACAGTGTGCACCACATTACCATAAAAAAGTCTGGTATGGAAAAACATACTATAAACCTGTTTCTGATTCTGGATTTAAGCTGAGGAAAAATGCAAATCCTAAATCTCACATCTGTGTTAAACTCTGTTAGTTTGCCATTTAGTACTACCTCAAAGTCACTTGCGTAGCTGCAATCTTGTGGTCTTATGTCATTCAGGTGAGATCTTCACATTAGTGTTACAACAACAGTTTATATTGATTAAGTAGCTTAATAAGCATAAAATGGCTGGTTCCAGCATTTCAGATGTGAATATTTGCTAGTTTTCTTTGTTTTCTATTTTTAAGACAAAACCCTGTCTGACTGAAAACCAAGTATATAATTTGCTGGCATTTATTAGACCAAATGGGTTATGAATGGAGAAACTAGACCGGTTAGAACGATGATCAGGGCGAGCTAGTTTACAGTTTGTGTACACTGAGTTTTAATAAAAACAGCATCAGAAAAAGTGATGCGTGTGGTTAGGATCATTATGATTCATTCTCTCTGTTAAGGCATATACGTACTTCACGAGAACAGAGAAATTTGTTCTCTCCCCTAGGGCTGCAAGAAAAAAATGAACTTTGTTCCTGTTCTCCCCACCTTGAGAAAACGAACAGATTTCTCTGCTCTCGTGGAGTATGTAGCAGGCTTTACAATTGAAGTGGATGCAGTGCTGGGCAGGCACCACTGGTGGAGGGAGATAAAATCTTTAAGAACGTTCTCAGTTTTAAGATATATGGGAAATTAGGCAGTAAACAGCAACAGTAAGAGAAAAACTACATTACAGTCAAGTTTTATTTTACTATGTTAATAAAAATGTATTATAAGTTCAATATATACCGGTCATGTATACGTCTTCATAATATCCAGTGGAATTAGGAAGTTTTTTCCGTTAAAACGAAAAACCACTAATGGTATACCTAGATCCTTAATTAGGCAAATAATATCTGTATCTTACAATACACTGGTTTGATTGATTTCTCTTTACTTGCTGAAAGCTTTACTATATATTAATATAGCTTTAAAAAAAATCTATAGCCTATAAATAGTGATTTAATACTGTCTCAGTAACTGCTCATTTTGAAACCCTTAATTTCTCATTCAACTGTTCTATTAAACTATGGCACGTTTGAGCTTCCCTAGATTTGGGGTCAAAATGGGATTTCTTTGCACATTTCAGATATTCATAGGACTACAGTGTCTTCAGCATGTTGTTGCAACACACATTAACTCTTCTTGCTTTTAGTCAGTGAAATGTGCGACCATCACCATTTGGGATGCGCCCTCTCAGTATCTGCATTAAAGACTCTTTTTAGGCTCACAGAGACTGCAGCTGGAAAACATCAATCATTAGTCTGTTCATCCAAGTCTCCACGCACCCCCTTCGCTCCTTACGTCAACGCATCAAATAGAACTGATCCGGCTGCGCATCCTCTACTTGCGCTTCAAGCGGCAGGCTGAGCGCATCCTCTGCCGCACGAAGCAGATTCCCAGCAACGGGCATGAAACTGGAGTGATAATGACACAGCGGGAAACTGACCCTGGTTCTTTCTTTCCCTCACGTTCATCTGCATCTTTTCGTTTGCTTTGACCTTCGTGTGCCAGAGAAAAGTGGACATTTCATACTTTTTCCGTCCATTAGAGCCCACATCCAGGTGTCAGCATAATTTGAAATACACCAAGGTAAGGCAAGTTAGTTTATTGGGGTTTATTGGTTTGCTATGAAATGCCAGGTACCATAGGTATGAATACAGGGGGATATTTATTAGTGAAATATTTTTTAACCAATTTTGTTCATGGCTGTGCTCTGAAAGTTTTGAGTTATACTTGTCGCGGTTAAAGCTCCTAAAGTGCTTGTTATAGTTAACGAAGGCGAGTTTCCAGATCAGTTATCAAGTATTTCGGTGCGCACTCGTGGAGATTTTCATCCTGGTCTCTGTCCATTTCGTTTTTTTGGTTTAGCCAGGAGTGATCACTTATGCGTGCTTTTGCGTCAGCTCTTCAAGTCCGCATCCAGTCCACATTAGTGCAAATTTACGTGCACAGTGCTCAGGAGGGATGATCGGTAAGCAAAGTCAAATTCAAAGTAAACGCAAAACAGCTCTGGTAACAGTTTATTTTCCATCAGCGCACATAGTGACTGTTATACGCGCAATGCAGGCACAAAATGTACTTGTGCAATTTCTTTGCGTTACAGCCTAGTAAACAATGAATCAACAAAGCCCTGTTTGCGTGGTGCAGTGGGGAAATTAGGGGCTGAATTTCCTAAATCCTGAAAAAAAAAAAAAAATCCTAAATTTCCCCTCGGATGAAAGAAGTTCCTCTTCATCTACAGTACACGTTGGTATGGGTGAATGACGAACAGGCAAAATCGCTACAATGCTTATTTCAATACAGCTTGTTAAAGTGAATTGAGAAAATTAGTAACAAAGCATGAACTGAAATTAACGCGTGATGCGGACTGTAGTGGACTCCAATCTGACTGTCATTGCTTTGATTTGAACAAACCCTTAGCGGTCGAGTATAAATGTCATATTAATTTGAAGCTGTACAGTTGGCAATACTCAAACAAGTGAGGAATAATTAATGTTATTAGATAGCTCAAGAACATATCAGTCATCTCTGCAACATCTTAGACTGAAGTGAGACGAGTAATGTGGTAACATCAATGAACATGATATAATGGGATAGATGGAGCTGTGGTTTTAGGTCGCATTAATCAAAAGAGAAACCTCAGGTCTGCAGTGCTGAGGAATCCGTTCTTGTGACTGTTAACGAACAGGTCATGAAGGTCGGTTAATGAGATTATACTGACATGGTGAAAAAGATTCACATTTTGAGTTTAGGATTAGTTTTAGTCCCTACAGAAATGGACCTGACAGTCAAAGAGACTAGAAAACAGTGAATATAAAATACAAATGTCATATAACAGTGATATTTTACATTATCTCTGAAACAATAAATGGCAGTTTAACAGACTATTGACAATAGTTGTATATACTATTGTACATTTTAATCTGACAATTAACATGCAAATCTTAATCATACCTGTAGCAATGCAGTTTTTATGGAATACATATTTTCCAGTTTTTATGATGTTATGTGAAATATTTATCTTAACAAGACTCCTACATCATTCCACTTCTTG